>NC_140247.1:10659258-10701758 GCF_949987555.1 Borostomias antarcticus | reverse complement strand
TCTGACAATTGCAAAAGTTCTAAAAACAAAAATGAAACAGTGCGCATTCTGTGGCAGGCAGACCGGGAACAGACCGTTGTATCCCACAAAAAAAAGGCATCCATCCTGGCAGGCTGGAAAGGCAGGTTTAGGGAGACGGGCTGGGGGTCACCCACATCTGAATCGAGGGTCTGGGCAGAAAAGGTCATCCTCATCTGAATACTCCACTGTGGTCAGGGCTGGAGCTGCGGTCAGGGGCTGGGCTGGGGAGGTCAGCTGGGCTGGAGCAGATGCCTAAATGCAGATGCTTAAATGGCTGTAAAAGCAAGTCGCATACGTTCATTGGAAGCGTGCCATGTCACTGGATACGAGAAAATTAACTGCCTGACATCACATACCTTTTTGCATCGAGCAGGGGCATGTTTCAGCATCTCCTGCAGCTGGGCAGACACCTCCGTCACAGTGGTGCTTGGCTTACAGGCCATAACTGCACCTTTTAACCAAAAAGGGAATGGTTTCAATGCACATGGCATGAAGCAAAGACAATGTATTATTTTGCGAAAATATGAACAATCCCTTACGTAATATGACATTGTAGAGGGTCATATTCTTCAGAGGCTTCTTCCCCCTCTTCCCATGGACGCTGTAGACACACCACACTCTGTGTATGGCAATGGCTGACAGCACCCGCCGGACCACATCTGGCAGATCTTTGCCGCCAATGGAACTCAGATATCGTGTCTGCAAAACATAAAGACAATCATTTACTTTTACATTTCCTTAACACTTCCCTGCAAAAATAAGGAACAAAGTTCTGCCCTGAAGTTACTCACCATCTTCCTTTGATGATCCTTGTCCTTCAGCTGCTCCTCCAAGACCAGCAGCTCCTCCTCCGTTTTAGCAGGGTGCAGGTCATCCAGTACTGCTCCCCGATAGCTGTCTGCAGACTCGCCGGACAGTCTCTGCTCCAGTCTCTGCTCCAGCCTCATCATTGTCTGTGCCATCTCCCTCAGACTCTGCATGACGCTGGAGAACTGCTGACACATCATCCTCTGGAAGTCTGGATATTAAACACAGATGTGGCTATAAGTAATTGTACGGTCCCATAATGGATATTCAGCTCAAAGTATATCCCTACATGCAGCATGAAGTAGTTCACAAAATTCAGCATACCAGCATCTGCAGAGCTTGATGGCAACACTGCTGGAGCTGTTGGTCTCACAGGCGATGGCATCAGAGAACTACCTGAAAACCAGAGGATAAAGGGATGAGCAGGAAACTATGGTGCTGGCGGCGTAGTGATTCTGGCATAAGGGGAAGAATCAACTCGACATGAGACATGTCAGACCCTGACCTGGTCTGGCCGGGGTGCTAATCGCTGATGCATGCTGCTCGTGCCTGGACGTCTGAAGGGCTGAAGGGCCTGGGCTCACAGCGCCTTGGCTCAAAGGACCCGGGCGATGAACATCTACTGCCGAGTAGTGAGATGTGAGATGAGCGAATTAGTGAACTGAGTACATGAGTCTTCAGAAAGTCCTGAGTTAACTGTAAGTGTGCAAATATGCATAGACATTTCACCAACACAAACATGCATGGATACCTGCATTGATAACTGGCAGAGCAGGCCTTCCGGCTCTGGCACCTGGCATAGCTGGTCTGGTCTGAGTTCTGCCGACCGGCTGCCTGGGCACTGGAACATATAGTAGAGGTAAATTAGCTCAGATTAGTCAACTCAAGTAGTACTCTTTTGGGACTGTTGAATGCACTTTATTATATTACCTTCGTCACTGGAGTCATAGCGTGTGTTGCGCTGTCTCTTCCTTGTGTCTTGGGAGTTAATCCATTGATGACTGCTGCTCAAACACCTTCGCCAAGGCACTGGCTACTTCATAATGCTCTGTGTGTTCCTCAGCAGAGACAGAGGTTGTCATGGCTCCTCTTGATGTGCTTGTGGAGGTAGATCTGGGAGGTATAGGAGAATGGGCACTCAGAGCAGGAGAACACCCAAGTCTTGCACAACTCTAACATCACAGCTAGGAGAGCGAATGAGAGAGACCATTAAAAAGGATTATCTCACCTGTAGTACAAGTTCAAATATAGAGTGATTATACGTCATTGTAAATGAGAGCTTACTCTCAATTGATTCACGAGGTTAAATAAAGATTGAATGAATATGTAGCTAGTGGGGGGTTACAACCACACAACTGTGGAGAGAGAATGAGACACTTGGTTCCCTCCTCTACTGGTGTTCATGGCCATGGCCATGGCCACACACCTGGAATACTCCAACCCTGATTTAAAGGCATAAAAGTGGGGAACACATTCTTGAGACGGTTCCTAAAACTGGAGGGAAAAGAAACGGGAAAATTATCTTCCCTCTCCTTATCACTCACTTCTGCATGGGGCTGAGCTCTACCCTGTCAGCAGTGGCAATACATGGGATAGCGGCTCAGCACACAGGAGAACTGCACAGAGAGGAAGGAGGAGAGAGAAAACCAACAACAAAAAAGGCAAGAAGGGTTAATAACTGAGCGAATCTTGCAAGTTTGCACTACAGGGAAGCAATTGCTCAATTTCCCTGATATTGTGGCGTCACTGGCATCAGTGATGCGTCTTATGAATCTCACATGTCTACCGCTAACATTAACTCAATATCAATATCCCCATTTGTTTATCTCGTCTATGGAAACGTATGTGCATTTGTACTTACGTGTGCCTGCCTTTATTGATGATCAGGTGTTTCTCCACCTAAGGGCTGGCCAGACAGAACCATCAGAGACCATTGGGCTGAGCTGAGGAGAGAGCGACATGTTAGAGTGTATGTGTGCATATGTATATGGTGCTCTTCTGTTAATACTCATGAGGGCATTCAACTGAACAAGACTCACAGAGCCTGTGGTGCTGTCCCAGGACTGCCCCTGGCCACGCCTGTCCCCGTCTTAGCGCCTCTATTAGTAGTCCACATCATGAGTACCTATTATGCAAAATTTGGATTTGTATGTGAGTGAAAACGTAGTACACAATTCTTTACCCGTTTGACAGAATGAGCAACCATTTCAACAGTTAAGAGTAACATGAAATCCACCAAGATGGCTGCTGTAACCAAATGAGCCAAGATGGCTGCTATAACAAATCCTGCTAGCTAGCCTAGCTCCGTTGTTGGGGCTTCTAGTATTCTGTTAACGTTAACTTCGGAAAAATGAATGCCTAAAAACAAACACATACTAACGGTGTCGTGGGTTAATGCGAAATCAATGAGTAAGCTAATTATCGCATTTTATTCCAAGCGATGAAACAGTACGAACGTGCAGGAGCTCGCGCGAGCCTGCTAGACTCGAGAAGACTCCACCATTGCCCGAAAAAGGCTAATCACGTTAGCTGGCTAGCTAGTTAGCTAACATTGGAAAGAGAGCATCTGCATATAGATAATCATTACAAAAGGGTAGCTTGCACATAACGTTGGTGTTTTATCTGGAACGATACCAAAATACATAGTATGTATGTATACATACTAATGTATACATTGAAATTGAGATACTTACAGGATCTGTGTTGTCGCGGGGACAAAGACAGCGTGTTGGTCTTTCTCAATCGCTTCTGTTTCAAACGGGGCGGAAGTTTAACCCGTCCTCGTTCTTCTTCTCCTTCGCTGGGTTTAGTGGCGGATTGCAAACAACTTTAATGTGCATACAGCCACCTACTGTACCAGAGTGTGTAACTTGTTTGTCTAGTTCTTCAATTGTGTCACCTAAGAAAGTAGCCCAATGCCTTGCATTCTACGTTCACTGCTCAGCGTTCATTGCTCACATTTAGGTTGCAAAATTAGGACTTTATTCATAGGCATATTTTTTATCATTATTTTTATTAGGCCTAGACTTCAAATCTTTAGTGTTAATATTAACTGTAAATGAGAAATTACACACAAAACAGACATGCAGGATTTCTCCTCATTATTACAATTCTGTAACTGTATGACTTCAAAATTTATTTTAAAACCTAAGTAATTTACAAATGTTCTGACCCACTGTGACACATTTCCAATAAAGTCAGATTGGGACTGTGATCTAGCCACATTGTCACGTTATTTAATTACATCGTAGTTACGGATTTAAGCAGCAGTGGCGGCTACGTTCCCTTACAGTGTACTTGAGGACGGCTATTTTGGTTATTTTGCGACTGAAAAGGCAAGTGTCAGCTAGGTGTCAGCTAGGTCCGCTGCTGGTGACGTCGCAAAGTTACCACAATTACACCAATGTGTCCCGTCAGTTTTACGTACTGTGTTAGTAGGGACGATCGCTTAGTAAACGAGGGCCAGTATGTGTATGCATTGTGGCCAATGGTGAATACTGTCTATGTCTATAAATAGTTAAACAAAACATCTTCATGCTCTAGCTTGGCCTTTTAGTTATGAAAGTGCATTGAGGTATTATGTTATACCACATTCAGTGGTACACTGGAACCTGGATGACCTTTCTAAGTTAAGACTCCTAGGTCTGCTCCAGAACACCCACAGTTCACAGCACAGAGAACGAACGCTCTGTTTGAGCTGGTGAGGAATAGCAACTGCGTGGCTATCATTAGGGACTTTAAGCAACGACCGCTACGACGGGCCGCTACGGTGACCAGAAATGGATCAGTGCTCGATAGATAAACCTGCCTGCAGTAGCAGCTGGTTCTACGATGGCAAAAACCCCCTGTTCCGCGTAGCGGCTACAAGGTCTCGGCAACGCGTCGCCGTAGGGACCGGTCGGCTGTTCGCTTAACGATTTTGACCGCTTGATCTGCTATGACGGCGATAGGCTTGTTCGAGGACGACCTTGAAATAAACATTATAAATGTTTTTGAGTTTGAGTTTAATCATTCTGTCTTGCAATAGAAAGATTGAATTAGGAAGAATGTACAATGAAATAAAAGACAACACATACAGTATACTGTACATACATAACTATACATGACCAAACCAAAACGTATCAACAATACAGTACTATAAATTTCTAATAAAAAGCCTGACACCGCAAGAGATGGTGGGGTTTCTCAGTCTGTTTGTTCTTGTTTTTGACAACTGATTGTTTTTGCCAAGAAGCCGGCCAGTCCTTTCTCCCTTATGAGGAGGTATGATGTTGTGGAACAGATGGGTAGGCTGGTGAAGGTCCTACTAGGAGGTAGGATGTTGTGGAGCAGATGGGAAGGCTGGTTCAGGTCCTACTAGGAGGGAGGGTGTTGTGGAGCGGAGGGTTAAGCCTAATTTATGCTTCTTGAAAAGTGTCACTCGACAAAAAAAAGGTGTCGCTCGACATGTTGCATTTATGCTTCGGCGACACTTCACGTCGTCTCTATGGAAACAATCAGCCGTGCGCTTGTCATTCTGTTGCGTGTTTGTTGTCGTTCTGAGAGAACAAAACTAAAACAAGGCTGCGGAACAAGCATATCCATGGCAACGCACAAGCCTTCTATCAAGCTATCCAATCACACTTGAGCGACAATATGTGACGGAGTCAGCGACATTAGAAAACACTGTTGGTACACAACAGCCCTTGGCGAGACTTTTTTTCCACAAAAAGTGTCGCCCATGATGTCAAAAGTGTCGACCGACGGTTTTAAAAGTGTTGAGCGACAAAGCATAAATTGGGCTTTAGGCTGGTGCAAGTCCAACACTACTAGGAGGTAGGATGTTGTGGAGTAGATGGGTAGGCTCGTGCAGGTCCTACAGTACTAGGAGGTAGGATGTTGTGGAGTAGATGGGTAGGCTCGTGCAGGTTCTACAGTACTGGGAGGTAGGATGTTGTGGAGTAGATGGGTAGGCTCGTGCAGGTTCTACAGTACTAGGAGGTAGGATGTTGTGGAGTAGATGGGTAGGCTCGTGCAGGTTCTACAGTACTAGGAGGTAGGATGTTGTGGAGTAGATGGGTAGGCTCATGCAGGTCCTACAGTACTAGGAGGTAGGATGTTGTGGAGTAGATGGGTAGGCTCGTGCAGGTCCTACAGTACTAGGAGGTAGGATGTTGTGGAGTAGATGGGTAGGCTCGTGCAGGTCCTACAGTACTGGGAGGTAGGATGTTGTGGAGTAGATGGGTAGGCTCGTGCAGGTCCTACAGTACTGGGAGGTAGGATGTTGTGGAGTAGATGGGTAGGCTCGTGCAGGTTCTACAGTACTAGGAGGTAGGATGTTGTGAAGTAGATGGGTAGGCTCGTGCAGGTTCTACAGTACTAGGAGGTAGGATGTTGTGAAGTAGATGGGTAGGCTCGTGCAGGTCCTACAGTACTAGGAGGTAGGATGTTGTGGAGTAGATGGGTAGGCTCATGCAGGTCCTACTAGGAGGGAGGATGTTGTGGAGCAGAGTTTTAGGTTGGTGCAGGTAGATAGAGAGATGTAGATATGTATATTCTAACAAGTTAAACTAGAAGGTGCAACGTTGTGCCGAGCATCGCTACCGAGTCCATAAACCGAAGGTAAGTAATGAGTAGTGAGATTAGTGTTGTTCGGGGGGACTATCAGGTCTAGACAGCCTACTCGCTCAGGCAGTCTTTCCTTTGTAGCACCAGCAAGGTGGCTCCACCACGCAGCCCTAGAACTATTTTTCTCCCCGACAGTGCGACAATGCTCAGATTAGAGAACTCATAAAATACAGAAAATGCCATTGATTCCCTGCTACAGTATCTGTGTCATCGTCAGATTTACGCCGAGGAGGGATTTGATGGATGGCACAAAGCACACTATTTTTACTCCTTGTCCTCGTCTCTCAGAGTGAGCATCTCTCTGTGTCCCAGGCCTGGATACTTCAACAGAAGACACACTTCAGTATACAGGCCTACAAATAAAATATCATCCAGTGGTTCTGGACAGGGTTTATTATGTACCTTGCTGCTAGTTTATGGCTGGTGCTGTGCTAACTGAGGCCTAGTGGGGTAGTAATACTTCTAAACACTCTCCTTACATGATGCGTAGGCCGTGGAATTAGAACCTACCTCCCCATGGCTATAGTACTCACCAGGACTTGATGTCGAAATGTTCTGGACCAGCTCCCTCTGAATCCGCCTTAGATGCGCGATTCCAGTCAATTTTATTTATATAGCACATGCTCATTTGTTCTTCAGAGAAACTGTTTTGCCTGAGCTGTTCACACGCAGCATGGATCCACTCATACAAGCACTTACAGTGTACGCACACTGTGAAAAGCCACCTTCTGGAAAGATGATTGACAGTGCAAAGTGCAAGAACCATTACACGCGTGCAAAAATAACAAGAAAGGTTGTGGATTGGTGTTGTGAGCAATGTTTTCCACAGCCGTAGGTAGGTACAAAGTCTCTACTGTATCTCCATAGACAGACGGAGAGACACAATACAGCCAAATAAGACATAGATAAACAGAAGATGGCAGATTGGTATTGTGAACAGTGAAAAATTGAATTCAATGAAACGTACTTGCTTAATTTATGTTTTTCTCATTGTTCTTAACATACTTGACATCACAGCATTACAGTACCTCCATTTACTGTTTATCACAGTACTTCAATTCCTTGATCCTCTATTTCCTGGCTTAATCCTCTATCAGACCACTTGCAAGCAATTTTCTAGGGACTACACATTTACATAGGTTTGTTGAAGATGACCTATTATGCTAATGTTCACCAACAAAACATGTCTTTAAGGATTTTTGCTGAAAATACCACTCAGAATAAGCGTTCTAGCATGCCTCTATACCCCTATGCCTCTATACCACCCATGCCTCTAGACCACAAGATCTGATTGAGCGGATTGAGAGCTTTTACATATGCAAATGAGCTCAGCTAAGAGCGGCAGGCTAGAAAACAAGGGCTGTTGACGGCGCTATGAAACCTAAAAAATACAGTAGCTGCAGTGTTTCCTGTCGAATTGATCTCTTGGTGTTGTGGTGCCAAGCTCAAGACTGCCAAAATAGGGATTTCTATACCAAAGCGGGGGGTCTGGGGTAGCCTGGTATGACCATCCCGATCTAGCGAGCTCACTGCTTCGCTCCGCAATATCGGTCTGGCCCCATAGAGTGATTATGTGGGAGGGGGCACTTGCCTTGACAGACTAACACCTTCAGCCAATCAGCATTCAGCAAACTTTAGCCAAATGCAGTTGGAAGAACAGCAAAATCGTCTTTTCCACCCAGAAACTCCGCTAGTGCATACTCTTGTTCACGAACCAATCAGGGGCTGCTTTCCACTGTGGAGCGGGACAACAATTAAAACACAGTCCCTGATTGGCCCGGTATGGTCTGGATTTTGGCATAATCGCTCTGGAGGAGGCGAAGGCCAGACCGTTCTGCGTTAATGAAACAGAATGTGAGCTCGCGAGAACGGGATGGTCGTACTAGGCTAGGTCTGGGGGTCCTCACCCAGAAAAAAAAAAGTTTCAGAGACCTAGTTTCCTGTATTCTGGTGACTTTTAAAGAATGAAAATAACAAAATAGTGAGACATATACTGAAAGGTGTACTGAAACAGCATGTTTAGCCTACATGAAATATCCTTTTTTAATTTTTAGTTATGGAGTGAGAATAATAGTTTTATTTAATAAAACTTAATGTTTGATGCCCATTGATGCTTAACTGCATACTTATAGTCTAAATCATCAGGCTCTTTCTAATCTCTCATCTTCACTCTCTCCTGTCCCCTTCCTTCTCCTCTCTCTTCTCCTGCTCTCCTTAACAACCTCTATCCTCTCCTCTCTCACCTGTCCCTCCACTCTGTGCTGGTCCTGTCTTCTCCTACCATAATAACTGCCTTTTTTACATATCTTACATAAATAATAGGCTAGATTAGGCTACGCTTAAATTATATTTTGTTGCATTTGCTGTTGCTTTGACTGGCACTTTTAGGTGGCTGGAGGAACATTAACGCAAGCTAGCGTCGTTAAACTTTCGGTCCAGCCAGCCAAAAAGACAGTCGCTTCATCAGTCAGTCAGTCAGGGTTGCGCTTCTAATTCGCATGTTTTACTCGCACTTGTGACACGACACGACGTCATTTACAAAAATAGATACTGTAGATAGATAGGATGTTCGTAATAATTAAATTACAACCATACAGAGAACAAGGAGTTTGAGAACAAGGTAAGCTCATCTAATGTTCCAGACAAGGCTACAGCAATTTGTCAATGAGTAGTATTACTGCGCCCTCTATGGGCATGCGAGCGGTGGTGCAGAATGCTGCAGACAGTCAGTTGAGATCCCGCGGGTAAGATTGCTACCCCCAAGGGCTCACTTCTGTATGTCTTAAGATCTCGCTTAAAAGTTCGCAGTTTCAGCCATTTTTAGGTTTTCTGGCAGGGTATTACAGAGGCTGGGGGCATAAAAACTGAAGGCTGTCTCCCCATGTCTCTTGGTCCTAGCTCTAGGAACCGTTAAAAGTTCAGTGCCAGAGGACTTCTGGGACCTACTTTATGTATATCGTAAAAGAATGCCTGACATGAAATATATGTGTTTACATATTCCCATAGAGAGAGTGTGTGTGTGTGTGTGTGTGTGTGTGTGTCCAAAGTTATCCATCCAGAGTCTATTTGTTTAGTCCCAAACTTGAGGATGCTTCTTTCTTCTGAATGGCTCTTAGCGTCTGTTCAGACCAATGCATCACTCCAGCGTTTTCTTGCTCCAGCACAGCACGGCCTCAGAACGTGTCCACCTGTGTTCACTCCCCACTAATGAACTCACGGCCCTTATCCATCGTTTGTTCTTGCCCTACACTTATCACGACACTCCACCAATATTAACATAAACTACTTAACCAACCAAACTCCTAACCAAAAATCCTACTCTCACGAGATCATAACATCCTGTCCTACACTGATATCGTAACAAGGTTGCTGATGAAGTAGCAGGTATTTGTAAAAGTGTACAATCTGTTGAAAGCAAAGAATGCTCTATGATTGATATGATTGACTTATCTTGTATAATTAGCATCAGTGATGCTTTAGTCATTCAGCTTTTACACTGCACTCTCTCCCTGAGCTTAGCAACTCAGCCTCTTGCTATTAATTCTGATTTTGAATCCAGACACAGAGGGACTAGCTTTGATTAGAGCCGCTGGTTATGTTTCTCTACCACAGAGGAAAGTCTTTACATGCCCTTGACATTTCTGTTTTACCAACTACTTGCTGCATGCATTATATATGCTGGGATTTCACTCATTCAGAGTCTCTCTTCACACTGGGTGTGGTTGTTTATAGTTAATATAGTGTGTGTGTGTGTGTGTGTGTGTGTGTGTGTGTGTGTGTGTGTGTGTGTGTGTGTGTGTGTGTGTGTGTGTGTGTGTGTGTGCATTTGCGTGTGTGTTTGTGTGTGTGTGTGTGTGTGTGTTCTGTAGTTTGTCTTCAGTGATCTGAGGCCTCATTTATAAAACCTTGCTCAGGGCTGCAGACATCTGCAAGTTCCAAAAGGTACGCACAGTGATTTTCCGATTTAAAACGAAGTGCGCACGCATGTCCCACACCGGTTCCCCATTATAAATCTCAATCAACTCTAAACTCAGCGCACGTGAGTGTGCATTTTATGAGTCAAACAATGAGGCAATGAAACACCAACAAACACTGCCTATTTCAGTGTAACACAGCTTATCCTTATAATATATTAGCCTACACATTGCCTGAGTAAATATGCACACTTAAAGATTTCTTGTTGCGGAAGGCTAGGCTGCATATTGGCTCTGTCATTTTCCCCGCAGTGAGAGGGGTCACATTGGGATTCACATTGCAGTGTAAATATGAACGCTCACAAGTCATTCACAACAGTATTTGAATAACAGTGATTGCTTTGAGCACATAGCCTGCACTGTCCACATGATTATTTATGAGAATACATGAATTAATTAATCATTTATGAGAATAAATAAATAAAGGAATAATTTATGAGAAAAAATACATACAAAAATTATATATGAGAATAAATAAATGAATCAATTGTTTAGCAATGACAGATCCAGTTGATTATGATTCCCAGTTGGACTGTGCAACAATATCGGATATATTTATTGTTCACAATGGTGTCAGTTTCAAAGCGTTTCTCTGTTTTCACCTTTCTGCCATTGGGATCGCAGTTTCTCATTTCGCCAGCAGTTTCTCATTTCGCCAGAAGTGTACGTACGCATGGGTCAGAGTGTGCTTGGAGGTGAGCACATTCTCCGCCATCCCGTCAAGGTTGTTTTGTGCGTACGCAAGCTTTATGAATGAGGCATCAGATCCCGGAGCTGTAGTGGTGCAGCTCGCCCTCTGACGTCACCAAGGTGCATGTCAATCGATGTAAGTTGGGCCTCTATGAGCTGAATTGCAAACAAGACATTTATTTTTCTTTACTGGTGTTTGTACTTATGAAACTGCCACTCACAGTTCGCTTAGCCAGGACGAGTCACAGAGTACCAGCATACCAGGTATTCCTCAGTTCGATAATGACTCGTATTGGTCATGGAAGGCCAGTGGCATATTTACTGTAGACATGGGCGACATGGGCAGCCTCCCAGGGCGGCATCTCGCAGGGGGCGGCAAGAGGAGCAGAAGAAGAAAAACAAACGCTGCGAAAAGTAAACAACCCCCCCGCTACAAAACGAAACTGAAAGTGTTCCATGTCACCGCTGAATTATTTCCCCAGTCCACCCCTGGGGGTGACAGGGTGGGGGGGGGGGGGCGCCATAGCGGGGGGGTTCGCCCAGGGTGGAATACAAGCTAGAAACGCCACTGTGGAAGGCAGAGAGACAGCAGACTGTGCTGCAGTTAAAATAACGCCCGATCAGGATGCTCTGTCTAAAGCCCTATCCCGCCCACCTCCCTTCGAACAGAGAACAGCTTGAAGCAAATCAATTAAGAGAAAAAAAAATAACATTCCCACATGAATGGCAGAGGAATGCTTGACCTGCCATTAGTGGAGGAAGACTGGTGAATACTGTTGGAAAGCATGAATGGATAAGGCGGCAGTATAGCTCAGTTGGTAGAGCGGGTCGTTCACTGATTGTGGGGTCGGTGGTTCGAATCCTGACTACCTGTCAAAGTGTCCTTGGGCAGGACACTGAACCCCAAATTGCTCCCAATGAGCAGGCAAGCGCCTTGCATGGCAGCTGCTGCCATTGGTGTGTGAATGGCGCTCCGGGCCAGTGTAACAACTGGATGGGGAGTGCGTTACAAATGCAGTACCTATACCTATAAGTCTTCCTCTCCTTGAATGCAAATTAGTGTTTTCCAATCCGAGGCACTCAAGTGTGTAATACATGTTGAAACATGCCCGGATAGAGAAGCACATGTGACAGATAGACAGATCATATCAACAATATAGTCAATCAATTAAATGGAGGTGTTGACCTTGTTTAGTCAACATAGTAAATCAGATGAAGTTTGCAACTTGATATGTGTAAGGTAGCACTCTATAGACTTGTGTTGTAATCAGTGTTGTTTGTAAGGATGGAGATTGAGTGAGGTGTTAGCCGTCTGCTGCCGTGGAAGAAATCTACAGTCGTGCGCAGGGACAGCACTGTGATGAATAATCATGGCTAGCGATAGCGTTGTTTTGCACTTTTGACCCATTCGCTTTGGAGCCAGTTGCACACCTCAAGAGGCAGGGGAAAAGTTCAAGGCCCGATGGGCAGTTTAATAACAAAAGGACAAGACGAAGGTGTGTAACAAAAATAAAGGGCTGGGTGAAGGGTTCCAGCAGGCAGGCACGACTCTTCTGGCTTCCGGGGTCTAGAAAGACGCAACAAGGAAACAACGGGGTATCCTGTAAGTGATACGAATGTCACAAGAAGAGGTGTATCCGCACTGGAACAATCCCACATATTCCTGGATTATGTACTGGGTCATCAGAGGGACTGCCCATTCTTCCGACACCCCATTATTCCGACCACTCAATAATCTGACAAATTCCCACTGATCCGACAGCCCGTTATTCCGACAACGGAAAACCAATTTCTCTGACGCTCCATTCTTCTGACCATACACCAGGGACGTGCTGGGACTAAAAAACAGCCCTGGAGCCTGACCCAGCCCAGCCCCCATTTGTTGAGGGGGGGGGGGGCAATTTACTGCGCCCGTTGTCACCGGCGGCCGTTCTGTGATTCTCCAGAACCTACAGATGGCCAGCACGCCCCTGCCATACACTCACCAGTGTCTTTCCTCCACGGCTGTCTCATTTTATTTCATTCGCTGCGATGGCAAATAAAAGCAAGAAGTGGACTTATGTGGGCCTGAAGTCAGTCAAACTATAGCCTACAGAGAACCTAATCATAGGCTATAGCCTAAATGAATGGAATGAGATGGCCATGGGGCTTCGGAGCAATGGGTTTTGCGTTGACAGAATAATGGGCTGTTGGACCAATGGAATGTCGGACTAGTAGGCATTTGTTGGACTATTGATTGGTCGGCATAATGGGGTGTCGGAACAATGACATGGCACCGTAATTGTATATCCAGAAGTATGAGGGATTGTTCTGGGTTGACTATACCTTACCAAAAGTAGATCTGGTAAGATCTGGTGGCGATAGGAGTGCAGCAGACCAGGTTCTTGTAGGAGGTGGTGGTGATCGCAGACGATGAACAGGTGCAGTGACGATGGTTGGGGAACAGCTGTGTCCGAATGTCCATCCTCTCACAGGCTGCGTTCCAAATCGCATACTTCTACTTCTTACTACCAGTACCTACTACAGCTGCCCTTAGAAAGTACGTACTTTGCAAGCAGTAGGCATCCAATTGGGACATACTACCTTGTCATAACATTGCGCCTTGAAATTTGCCCACATCCGTCGCTGTCCATAAAGCGACATTTGTCTACAGCTGTCATGACTCGCACATGTGACGCACATTTCCGCTGCGCACAGGATTGTGGGTCAGAATAGCCAGAAAAGCCTGCTGGCTTGCATACTGCAAAATACGACCAGATGTATTAGGACATCCTGGTATTTTTGCCATACTGCATGTGGCATACTATGTATTGGGACATACTACATCCTGTTTTGGCATACTACAGTATATAGTAGGGTAGTATGTGATTCGGAACACAGCCACAGACTGTGTGTTCCCGCTAAGTGTGTGAAGGCTTAGGGCTGTCCCATCGTCAAGTGCTCTCTGGTAGACATTTTGAGCCCTTTATCCCCCTTTTCTGTAAGTCTGCACTTCTGTAGACATTGCCTGAGGGAATTACCCACAGTTCATATTGTTGCGACGTGAAACACAGGCTTACCTGAAGGACGGGCAATGAACAAGCAACCCTTACGTTCAAAACAAAATATATGTTTTCATGTTCAGCTGAACTTGCTTATCTACACAAGTTGCCTTATAATTATTTTGGTTTCAGTATTTTTAATTATAGGTTATCATGGGTTTGTATAATCTGATTTGTTTGAAAATATGTAGGCTATGGTTATGAATAACAGATTTATGTTGCCATAAATCATATGATTCCTCAGTTAAAAGCTGCATGACAATCATCCATCTCAGTGCAGTGTTCTTTGAAATGAGATTTCCAGCATGAGGAGTTGAGTGAGGTATTTGTGTAGAAATGCATGTTGCATTCTTAAGTCACTGGAAGTAATGTAGTTATAACCACAAAATGAAATGATTTCAACAATTTGAACAGAAATGTTTTGAGGGTAACACAGAGGGTGGTGATAATGTAACAGGGATTTGACTCAGCCAAAAAATGATTGACATGTAGGCCTGCAAGAAAAACACAACGTAAAATCAAAACGTAAAATCAAAAGTCCCAAACCCACAATAGTATAAAATATGTTTTGGCGTCAACATAACAATATGCTGTCCCATTCCTTTTTATAGCATTTCGAGCCCTTGCAGCCTCTCGCACTCACTGACTTTACCAGGTGAGGTCAGTAAGTCTGTGAGGGTTCAGGGCTTGAGGGTTTAGGATTGGCCCAGAGGCTTGCCGTAGGCTAGTTCACTGCAGCCGCGCGCCCCTCTCCTGGCGCGGCGCACGCAGACGTGCTGAGGACGTAGTTGAGTCAGATGACTCGTCAGGGGAGGGAGAGTGAAAGGGCGTCCCGGGCCCTGGTGGTGGATGGTGGAAATTCAGGTGGGTCCGAGCGCCGTAGGGCAGAACCAGAGGAGGCAGAGAGGGGCCGTAGGGCAGCAACAGAACCACCATAGGGCAGCAACAGAACCAGAGGAGGCAGAGAGGGGCTATAGGGCAGCAACATAACCAGAGGAGGCAGAGGAGTGCTATAGGGCAGCAACAGAACCACCATAGGGCAGCAACCGAACCAGAGGAGGCAGAGAGGGGCTATAGGGCAGCAACAGAACCAGAGGAGGCAGAGAGGGGCTATAGGGCAGCAACAGAACCAGAGGAGGCAGAGAGGTGCTATAGGGCAGCAACAGAACCACCATAGGGCAGCAACAGAACCAGAGGAGGCAGAGAAGGGCTATAGGGCAGCAATAGAACCACCATAGGGCAGCAACAGAACCAGAGGAGACAGAGAAGGGCTATAGGGCAGCAACAGAACCAGAGGAGACAGAGAAGCGCCGTAGGACAGCAACAGAACCGGAGGAGGGGTGACGCTGGAGGCCGCATACAGTTGTCCATGTACCGTTAGGCTACTTGTTAACACTACAACTCCGGAAGTTATGTTATCATCTTGTATCACTGTACACCACCGTGTAAAAAAGCACCCTTGAGATTGTGTTGGTAAATTATACAGTAAACACACGGATATACAACCTCACCAGAGATGACTTAATGAGTCAGTTTGTGTGTGTTGGTGTATATGTGCATTCATTACTTATACATGACGATCTGTGAACACGATGGACAAAGATGAAAGGTTGCTATGGACTAACATACAGTAGCTACCTCATTTGCTATTGATCTCGCTGGAAATCTCGTGCTCGCTGATATCGGAGGTCAATTTCCCTTTAACACAACTTCCTTCTGAACCTGTCCATCTTTTTTTTTCTCTCTTTTAGTCTCTTACAGGGTATATATAAACCTGAATGGTTATATATATATTTATCTATATATATATAAACCATATATATATAAACCTGAATGGTTTATCTTAGCTGTGATAGAGCCTTTGCTTTCTGTGTCTTGGTGCTTTTTGTGTGTCTTGGGAAAAAGGTAGCCAGGGGAATACAGAGAAATTAAATTAGAGAGGACAAGATTAAAAGAGGGAATCAATACCAAAAACAGTAATTCAGTAAAGGCATTGCACTCACACACACACACACACACACACACACACACACACACACACACACACACAAACAAACAAAAACACGTGCATACTGTATACACTTCCCTCTCTCATTCTGCTCATGTAGCGAGCTGTGTGTGTGTGTTTGTGCGGCAGACAAACAGAGAAGGGGACAAAGGACGAGGGGGTGGGTGACGGCCGCCTGGAGTAACAGACCCTGGCTGGCTGGCGCTCTCTGGCCGCGTGGAGCGAGCCGCAGCGCGAACGGAGAGCAGACGGCGCCGGGGGGAGCAGAGAGGTACGCTGGAGGGGGCGGGAATACAGGAGAGAACAGGGGGGAACGCTTACGGATACGGAGGGAGAGAGAGAGAGAGAGAGAGAGAGAGAGAGACGGGGGGAGAGAGAGAGAGAGAGAGAGAGAGAGAGAGAGGGGGGGGGGGGGGGACAGCGGGGACCAAGCCGGAGAGGAAGAGGGAGAGAGACGGAGAGGGGGGGGGGTGTGAAGTCCGTCGGACGCAGCCGTTGAGCTTTCCCTTGAAGAGGCGAGGAGAGAGTGAGAGAGCGAGCGCGTGCGTGCGGAGGGAAGAGGAGGAGGAGGGAGGAGGAGGGAGGAGGAGGGAGAGCCCGACTTGGTTTGACAGACACCAGGGAGAAGAGGAGGAGCGTGAGGGCAAGTGGAGGGATGTTATTTTGGAGAGACGGGTATTTCAGGAAGCGGGAGAGAGACACGAGGAATATAGGGATTAGACGCGCCACGGCTCTCTGAGAGAGGGAGAGAGAGAGAGAAGAGAGAGAGAGCGCGAAGCCCTTAGCGCGTCAGGACAGATCGGCCGTCCGCTCCGGTCTCCCGCGGTCGCTCTCTCTCGGCGCGACCGCATGCGAGTCTCTCCCTCTGCGCGAGAGTGTGTGTGCCCGCGCGCGGTTCTGTGTGTGTGTGTGTCCGGGAGCGAGGAGCCCGTGGTGACCCGGAGGACACGACACCCTCTCCGGCCAAAAGACGGATAGAAGAGAACAGAAGAAGAAGAAGAAGATAGAGTCGGCGAAAGAGTGACAGACGGTCAAAGGGGAGGAATGGAAGTCGAGAAAGGAAGTAAGATCAGAAAAGAGATACCAGCGCGGGGGTCTAATCACCTGCGCGGAAACAAGCCTAGCCTTTGACTGTTGTGTGCGCGCGGGGGTGAGCAGACTGAGGAGGAGATATAAGCAAGGGTGAGGTCCACAGAGACGACGGCGTTGACGTGGCGAAGCGGACCGGTCTCTCCCCCACCGCCCCCCCCCCGGACTCGCTGCTCTCTCCTCATCTCTCCCTACTCTTCCTCGTTTTTCTTGTCAGCGCCGCTTACCTCATCTTTTCTCTCTCTCTCACCTCATCTTTTCTCTCTCTCTCTCTCTCTCTCTCTCTCTCTCTCTCTCTCTGTCTGTCTCACTCCTCCCTCTCTCTTTTCTATCTCCCTCCCTCGCGGTCTCCATCTCCTCCATTCTCGCTCTATGTCATATTCCTAACTGTGCCCGATACCGGAGTCGCTCATGTGGAAACTACCTCGCGCAAAGATCCGCTCGGCTGCTTTCTTCTGCTGAGTCGACAATGAGTGGAGCGGTCTCGGGTCGAGCATCCTAAATGGACTGAGAGGGACCGAGACAAAAAAAGGAAAACGAGGTGGTCAACAAGTAGCAGAGGAACAAATCGAGTCTCGGACAACGGCAGAGAGAAGAAACTGTGGAGAGGGAGCGGGAGTGTGTGCCGGTGTGCGTGTGTGTGAGGAGCTCATACTGCATGTGTCTGTAGCAGCGGAAGCGGCCGATAAGCACACATCCAGGTGTGGATTACCACGCTGAGGGCTATTGTGACCCTGGAGCTCCATGAGGGCCCCAGCCCCTGAGGCCTGGCTGGGAGATGAAGCCTTCCAAGCGGGTCTAGGAGCGCTGTGGGCAGCCATGGCTCTGGAGGGCCGCTGTCTCCGCCGGGGCTCACCGGCCGTGGCGAGGAGAGGAAGCCGGCATGGCGGCCCCACCCCCCCGGCGGCGAGGCCAGGCTTGGGCCAGATCACCTCCACCCTGCTAGCGAGGACGCGCCTCCACGGGCTCCGACAGGTGTGCGTCCCCGGGGGATCCATGGGCCGAAGGGCCTTCTGGCTGCTGGCTCTCTGCACCTCCCTGGGCCTGCTCGTGTCCTGGTCCTCCAACCGCCTCCTCCACTGGCTCTCCTTCCCCACCTACACGCGCATCCACACCGAGTGGGCCAAGGAGCTAGCTTTCCCCACGGTCACCGTCTGCAACAACAACCCCATCCGACTCTACAAGCTCACCAAGAGCGACCTGTACTTTGCCGGCCACTGGCTGGGCCTGCTTCTGGCCAATCGGACCGTGCGGCCGTTGGTGCTGGACCTGCTCCAGGAGGACCGCCAGGCCTGGTTCAAGAAGCTGTCCGACTTCAGGCTGTTCCTGCCCCCCAGAAACTTTGAGGGCACCAACCTGGAGTTTATGGACCGCCTGAGCCATCAGCTGGAGGATATGCTGCTGTCCTGCAAGTACCGAGGAGAGGCCTGCGGCCCCCAGAACTTCACCTCCGTAAGTCCTACAGCTTCTCCACACCTCCGCAAACACAGGTCAACTACAGACCTTCTAATAGTGGGTGTCCTCCTTGCTGTTTCGTCACTTTACATGACTTTTATGGGGTGTGTGTGTCTGTGTGTGTGTCCATGTGTGTGTGTGTGTCCGTTAGCCTGGCAATACATTTGCAGACCAGCAGAGACCGCCGCTTACTTCACCGCCTGGGTATGATATTTTACCATACAGGCTGTAGTTTGTGTCATGATTAATATTAAACTTTAGGCCTCTATAGCACCCCTGCGAGGCAATTTTGAGGGAGCTAATGGAAACTAATGGTGATGATAGGAACATTAGTGTTGGGCCATGTGGTGTTCTTTTTTTAGTGGTCCAGCCCTGTGAGGACTGCTTTTTCAATGTCTAATCTCTCCCATCTGTGTGTGTGTGTGTGTGTGTGTGTGTGTGTTTGTGTGTGCGTGTGTGGGTGTATGGACTTGATAGTAAAGGACATATTTAATTTAACAACCTCAGTGAGAATGGACAAACATTCCTGTGTCAGTCCCACCATGTCCCATCTCTCCAGTCACCCAGACACTCTGCTAATACACCAGACCTTGTTGTTGTTGTTGTTGTCAGTGAAGTGTCCAGAGAGGTGTTTGTTCTGGAGGTAGCCTGTTCATTTGACCCTAGCCTAGAGGAAGCCTTATACCAACCTCCTGAATACCATACCAGCTAGGGTACAGATGCAGACTACTAGTGTTCATATTTAGCAGCCTAGGACACATAGGTTGGTTGTAAGAGAGTTCCAACAACTGGGGATGCCCAGAAAGAGGGCTAAACGCCTAGCTAACAGGGCTGAAAATTAACACCTGCCACCGGCCAAATGCAGGTAAAATTTCCAATTGGCGACTAGATTTTGGAAGGCTATCTGAAAAATACACTTGGCTGGTGACTCACCGTGAGCCAAAAAGTGAATTTTCACCCCTGCTTGCTAATTATCGCTCTGTCTCTGCTGTCATAGGCAGCCACCATCTATGGCGGAGACGCTGCTAATTGTACCCTTGAAAGATGTGTGAAAAAGAAAGTTATGCCGCTGGTCCATGAATTGTGATTGTATACCGATTGCACCTTTCGTAGTTGTGTTCCTGTATGTAATGGTCTCTATGTGGACATAAATTAACTACTGCAGCTCTGCCTCACGCGGATGTAGGACTACTACTTAATCAGAAGCATGCCCTGAGGCCAGCTCCCTCGAATAACGGCCTTGAAGCACCACAAGTCATCTGCAGACCTGGACTACCAGACTCCGATTGTTTTTCAATGTCGTTGTTTTCGCGTTTGGAAATACATGGAGGTGAATGAGCCATAGTTAGCCGTGAGCTGCTTTCACTCCCATGTATTTCCAAACGCGAAAACAACGCCAGTGAAAAACAATCAGAGTCTGGTAATGATGAGTTTGTAACCCCGATAGTGTATTCAGCCTGTTATTTTGACTATTTTGGTTCTTGAAGTGGTGTTTTCACAGTGAACTTTTAACATTGAAGTCAACGGGCACTTCCACATCCGCACCCCCAATTACGTCAGACTGACCAATATGGCAGCTGAAGTGAATAAGGCGAATAGCACCCTGGAACATCTGCCCCTAATGGAAGCTGAAGGTACTGCTCTGAAGGAGGTTGTGGACTTCAAATACCTGGGCTCTTGGGTCAACTCGACAGAGCAGGACCTCAAAGTGAGGAGGGCGATCATGTGGAGAATGCTAAAGAAACGGTTAAAATCCAACCTCCCCCGTGAAACCAAGCTCCACTTCTTCAACACCATCGTGGAGGCCATTCTCCTGTATGGCTGTGAGTGCTGGACCCTGAGCCACTCCCTGCAGAGGTCACTGGACGGATGTTACACCGAAATGCTTCGTGCAGCACTGGACATAAGTCATAACGCGCACGTCAGTATGGAAGATCTGTCCGGAGAGAGGTCAAGGGTGAGTGGGAAGATGGCAGCAAGGAGAATGAGGCTGGCTGGACACTGCTACACACACCGTGAGCTTCCGGCCAGCAAGCTGGTGTTATGGGAGCCGTCTCCATGGCGTGGATAAAAGTCACGAAGACGTCCTACCAAAACATTTGTGGACATAATCAAGATGGATGCAGGAGTGGAGACCACCGATGAGACCGCCAGGTGTATGGAGGACCGGGATAACTGGAGACAGAGATGGGAGGTCCATCTGTGGACGGCCCGATGATGATGATGATGATGAGACATGAATACTATTTCTCTGTAGCCATGTCAGCAGCCTAGTGTTTAGTAGGCCTGCCCTCGACTAAAGATTTCCCTGCTCGACTAGAAGTCCTAATTTCAAGCGACTAGTCGACTAGTCACTCCTTTATTATTATGATGATTATTATTATTATACATATAACCTTACCATACACACAGAAAGCGGTAAATTAATTCTCAATGTGTCGGCATTCGGCAACACAGCAAGGAGACTGAGCAACATTTAATTATTTTTGCGGATTTTGATTTTTTTTCTTTTTCTTTCTGCGACTAAGCGACTAATGAAAACTTGCTCGACTAGGACTCTTTTCGTCGACTAACGTTAAGTCGACTATTGGTGGGCAGCCCTAGTGTTTAGCGGCGTGGACTGGCAGCGGAGGTCGCAGTTCCGTTCCCTACAGTATGTTGGCGCTGTGTCGAACGTGCTGTCCTAGTGCCCACGGTTCCTGGTTCAGGTGAGCGCTGCAGCTGGGCACGCCCCCCCGTCGTGCGAACATATCTCGCCTCAGTTCGTAGCACAGCTGCGTGTCGGCGCCATCCCTCCATTTTGTTTGCTGGGGCGAGACATCTTTATGTCTGGAGCTCGATCGTTGTTTCTCAAAGCCTGCAGTGCGCCGTGCTACACTGGGACTCGGGTTTGGCTGGGGTAATGTTTTGTGTTGGGCACGTCTCTGGGACCGAGGTGATTCATCGCAGCCTCCTGAGTCACTGAGAGACGCCAGCGGGCCCCCCCGTCTCTCCAGCCCCTCTCCTCTCACAGACTGGGGGCCCCGAGGCCTCGCGCTGTGCCCTCAGTGCCAGTGCTAATCTCATTAGTCCCTTACAGCATCAAAGCAGAAGGCTCCCTCCAGGCCAATTCATTACCATTATATTTAGAGCTCTGTCACTATGGGACGGATCCACATGAGAGAGTGAGATTAAGAGAGCGGAGAGTGACGGAGTGTGCGTGTGTGTTTGTCTTGTCTGTCTATGCGCACATCGCTCTCCATGCTTGAATGTGTGCCTCGTGTCTTTATGTAAATGTGCGCATACCCGTTCCCCACGGATGTTGGTACAGGCTTAACAGTACAGAGAATCCTTTGAACTGCAAAGTGTTTGGAGCACAGGGGCAGAGAGAGAGACATCGAAAGGGGACAGGGAGAGAGAGAGAGAGAGAGAGAGGGGACAGAGAGAGAGAGAGGGGACAGAGAGAGAGAGAGAGAGGGGACAGAGAGAGAGAGGGAGAAAGAGGGAGAGAGGGGACAGGGAGAGAGAGAGAGGACAGAGAGAGAGGGAGAGAGGGGACAGGGAGAGAGAGAGAGAGAGGGGACAGGGAGAGAGGGGACAGGGAGAGAGAGGGAGAGAGAGAGAGGGAGAGAGGTGACAGAGAGAGAGAGAGGGGACAGAGAGAGGGAGAGAGGGGACAGAGAGAGAGGGGGAGAGAGAGAGAGAGAGAGGGGACAGAGAGAGGGAGAGAGAGAGAGAGAGAGAGGGGACAGAGAGAGAGGGAGAGAGGGGACAGAGAGAGAGAGAGGAGAGGGAGAGAGGGGAAAGAGAGAGAGGGAGAGAGAAAGAGAGGGAGAGAGGGGAAAGAGAGAGAGGGGTAGGGAGAGAGGGAGAGAGAAAGAGAGAGAGGGGTAGGGAGAGGGAGAGAGGGGACAGAGAGAAAAAAGAGAGAGAGGGGTACGGAGAGAGGGAGAGAGAAAGAGAGAGAGGGGTAGGGAGAGAGAGGGGGAGACAGAGAGAAAGGGAGAGATGAGACAGACAGAGAGGGAGAACAGAGAGTGGTTGAGAGAGAAGGTTGGTCTAGGGAAAAGCCAGGGTGGTGTTGTGGTGGGGAATATAAATGAAGGCCATAACTCTGCCTGGCCTCCTGCGCCAGAATCCAGCCTCTATGCTGTTAAATCTATCACAGTGAACAGGATCTAACAAACGACGGCCCCCTGATCAATAAATCCATTAGATGTGTGCCGTAGTTTCTGGAGGTCCATTTCATTCTCAGCCCTATGGCCCTGCGTCAGACACAAATATACCCAGAACCGCACCATAACTGCTCTCGTTTAACAGACACAGACTACAGATCTTCAGCGCTATTAGCCACTTAGTGTGCAGTATTCAAGACATCCTCCTACGTGCTTATGGTCGAGCACCGATACAAATCTCTACCCAATACCAAGCAGAATATTGCACCTGTGATGATGAATTAAACAATGTTTGAGAATGGAGATTACCGCCACAATCAAGTTATCCCTGCAATATATGAGAAAGTGGTACCTGCCTTTCCTCTCCACCCCTAATCTATCAACCACACCCCCAGAGAAATCTCATAATGACCTGAACTGGAGAACTGCTTAGTGTGCTGTTATAATGAAAGTGTGTAGGACGACTGTGTGTGCGTGCGTGCGTGCGTGCGTGTGTGTGTGTGTGTGTGCATTCGTGTCAAGGCCTGAGTTATTAATGTGGAATTGAATCGATTTTGACTCAGTGTTAGCCATTTATACATAATTATTCTTGATAGTGTGACTTAGGCTTTGTCAATAAAATATTTTATAGCGACACGACAGAGTCACAGATCAATGAAATCCTGTGATCCGCAAGTGGCTAAGCAGATACCTCTGTAACTGAGCAGACTGCTCCTTTATCTTACCGTGCATAGCGTCTTAAAACATTCTACCGCCATTTTCTAGCGGTAGCTCACCGGGTAAGGCGTGCACCATATGAAGGCTAGTCCTTTGCGTGGCGGACCCGGGTTCGATTCCCGGCTCGGGTCCTGTGCCGCATGTCCTCCCCTCTCCCTCTCACACATTTCCTGTCTCTCTAAACTGTCCTGTTCCATTAAAGCTGAAAAGCCCTAAAAAATATCTTTAAAAAAAGGTGATCTGACTTGAATTAATTGTGCTGTTGATTGAAATGGTGATAATGCTAATGTTCAAGGATATTAAAAGATGTACTGATTTGATGTGTCTTTATTTTTTTTTCTTTACCCATTAATGCCTAGAAAGAAGTTGCCATTTGTCCGTGATTATTCTGATTATTCGGAGCTCAATTCAGTATTCGGAGTATTCATTTTTTGTCCCGATACTCCAAACCGATCCCAACTTCGTCATAATGTTACATTGAGTGACTTGCGAAAACGCAACTGAACAAAAGCGGATTTTTTCCCTCTAAACACTCTCTGCGGGTCTCTTGTTAGGTCTGTCAAGTTAAGGCTTAAGTTACTTAAGAAGCATTTTCACCTCTGTCTCTCCTCCTCTCCGGTACTGCCACACACACACACACACACACACACACAGACACACACACACACACACACACACACACACACACACACACAGCACACACCTGTGTGGGTCTGCACCGGAGTGGAGGAGAGACAGCCCTAATCCAGCTACTAGCTTGCTATTTAGCATGCATATATTTTTCCTTTGTAAACGTGTCACAATCATGTTGGTGGGGTGAGAGTTGAAAAGCATGGACTAGGATGATGTAGCCATTAAGTAGCAAACAGCCATTTACATTTTTTTATTGATTTTAGTAGGCTACTGTCAGCCTGTAGTTTATCGTGGTACAAAATCGATTTTTATAAAACCGAATTGGAAGTGGTTTTCAGAAGTGGTATTCATGGATGTAGCCAGAACATGAAAATGAAACCAACTTGTCAGAACGGGAAAGTGAAACCTTAATTTGGGCAAACTGACAAGCCATGATAAAATAAACCCACACATGATTCAATAAAGAACAAATACTCAGCTAGCAAGCTAAACAATCTAGCAATTTACAATCTACAAGTAGCACGAGGCGAACGTTGCACAACAAGGAAATATGACTGGCGCATTGCTCAGCTTGCCACCAGTAGATATAGACTATCTCAGCCTCACTTAGGGGTTGAGAACATACTATTCGTTATTCATTCGTTCACATCAAAGAGCAT
Source organism: Borostomias antarcticus (assembly GCF_949987555.1). Taxonomy (NCBI): domain Eukaryota; kingdom Metazoa; phylum Chordata; class Actinopteri; order Stomiiformes; family Stomiidae; genus Borostomias; species Borostomias antarcticus. The sequence goes on along the minus strand of NC_140247.1, from coordinate 10,676,903 downwards.
TCAAAGCCTGTAAAATGGTATTTAGGACAGCCCTACTGTAAATGTCTACTTTATATAGTTTTCTCTATTAATTATTTGGTCTCTGATCTCTGGTGATTCTGAGGGTGAAAGGCTCGGAGGAGATCGATACCGCTTGATCGGAGATGATCTTTCTTACACAACCCTTAAAATCATTCCAATTAGCACGGGGGAGGGGAGGGCACTAAATGGCTCTGGCATTTTAAACACTCCTGGGTAATAAAACCCCCAGCTCCCTTGCCCTGGTTTGTCATTGACCGACCGTAAACGATTGATCTGGGCTGGAATAAACAACACGTAGAGTCAGACGAAGCAGTGGCCCGAACCGCCACAATCCCATTAACGGAGCGGACCTTCCGCGAGCCGGGGCGCCAACCCCAATCCAATTATCCCTGTGAAAGGAAGACGTGGAAGCGGTCTGAGATCAATGGGCCAAGCACCCATCTTGTAGCCAAATCTACACCGGGAACCGCGTGGCACGACTAGCAGTCTCTCCAGTGAGTCTGTGGTGCGGACCTACAGCGACACCACAACCATGTCTGGCAACTCCAACCGCAGGCCTGCGATAGCCATGACCTTAATCAGCTCATCAATTATGCAGATGGAGATATTACTCATAATTGAGTATTCATAAGGGCATGTATATGCATAAGCATCGGAAATGGTTTGTTTTGGGAATGGAAAAGCTAATGGCTGACGTTCTCATCTATGAATACCATTAGCTGTGGCTCTGTCCCATCTTGGCTCCACGGTTGCTGGAGCATATCCAGCTTGAGAGGTGGTTGACCTTTTTTCCTATACAGTGTGCTCAAATCACGATTTGAAAGGCCAGACAATCACGCCTTGAGTGAGGTGAGCTTGCATGACCTCAATGTATGAATGTTAATTCATAATAGAATGAGGTTGTGGACCTCGCAGCAGTGTTGACCTCATAGGCAACCTTCCTCTCTTCAGTACAGAGTTAAATAATGCAAACACAGAAACACCTTTTATTGATTTGAAGAAAATAAAAATAAAATGTTTTGGACCTCAAGAGGTCTTTATTTGGCACATCTTCGGTGGTTGTCGCCAGTGGAAATTGTTCCCTGCTTTTCTCCTGCAAGTTGTCTGCTCTTCTTCACATGATTTTTGTATTGAGTTATTTTGGGAGGAAACCCTGCAAGCACGTGGAGAACATGCAAACTCAGCACAGAAAGGCCCAGAGACCTTGCTGTGAAGCGACAGTGCTAGGTACTACGCCACCATGCCGCACGTGAGCGATTTTGGGGTTTGGTGTCTTGCTCAAGAACACTTCGGCACAATACCTGGAGCTGGGATCGAACCGGGGACCTTGCGATCCCCAGCTGGCCACTCTACCTCCCTAGCTACATGCCGCCCCGGTATGAAGCCCAATGTATGTAGCTAATTACATCCATACCCAGAAAACAGACAGCAGCCACCCAGCCAAACTCAGGCTCTTGCCTTATAGGTTCTCAAAATCTCACTTCTTCAGTGCTTGTGCGCACACACTCGGGTCTCTGATGGTCCTACTAACACACAGACTTTGAAATAAGAAGCCCCAGTCAGAGTTCACAAACATGTGATTCAACGAGCCATTCAGATTTGCCTCCTTTTATGACATCAGACGGGGAAGTTGCAAAAGTTGATAATTAACCCTTCACAACCCTAACCCCCAGAGTCCTGTCCTGTAGTGTTTGCATTGTTTGAACTTCGGGAGGATTTAAAGCTACAGACACAGAAACGGCCTGTGCAGAACAGGACTGAAACAGAGGTGTATAGCGGCATACTAGAATGCTTCAACTGAGTGGTATTTTCAGCAAAAAATCTTTAAAGACATGTTTTGGGGAGCCCAGAGACCTATATTAACTTGAAAAGCAGCATACTAGGACAACGATGAGACAAAGTGGATCTGAGCCCTTACAAAAGGGTATCCTCGTTGCACATCAGCTTGTGAAGGGCAGCCCGGTGCTCCTCAGGAAGGGGCTGGAGAGTATGAACGAGGAATCAGTGGAGCACATGAAGCAAGAGGCCTTTTTATTAGGTGCAGATAAACACGACTTACAACTAACGTTTCGACAGTTACATCTTCATCAGAGCCTTCTCTGTGGGCTTGGTGGGCAGATCGATCAGCAGACTGGGACAGCACAGACACTAACGTGTGGCGCTAGGGAGTAATACTAATTTACTAATTGAACTCGAAATCACCAGATTAAATTTCTATGTCAATATAATCATCTTTGTGAAAAGCCAGCCATCATGCTTATATAGGCATATCACAGGCATATCTCATGCCCCGTTTGACCTAGAGTCACAAAACGTTGTACACATGTCTCTCCTCACAAGGAACAAATTTGCCACAAGAACCCATAACTTCCTGAGATGTAAATTTTCTGCCTTTTTTTTTATTTTTTTTATCGTTTAAAATCTACATGCATCTCCTCCTAGGAAGTGGTACCAGAGCATGCCTAATGGTAACTGAAGAAATATGAAGCAGATTGGTCACAAGGTGGCACTATAGCAAGCCAAAATGTTTAAAAGGGACTAAAACGCAATCAATTGCTGTGGCCAAATTTCTACAACTTACTAATTAGGCACGGAATCGGCAGATTCAGTTTTGATGTCGATATAACATCGCCACCCCCATCAACATTTGACCTCATAGTTCAAATGTGGCACTCACTGCAATTGATGCTTTTTTAACATTCCATTCCTTTTTTGAGGGGCTGTTTGATTCAGTATGCAAACGTGTGGTGGCGTGTGGAGCAGCCAGGGTCTGCTGACCATGTTCTGGCAGCCTGGAGGGATTGATCCTCAAGGACACTTTGTCACGCTGCCAGGAGCCGGGATCGAACCGGGGACCTTGGGATCCCCAACCGGCCACTCTACCTCCTGAGCTACAGCGCCTACTGTAGCTGGACACTGCATGGTCCACATTTATCAGCATCGGCAGCACAGCCCCTCGGATGACAGCGTTGTATTATTTATAACCTCTTACCATATACACACACCGCAAATCATAATACGTCGCCAAGGAGAAGGAGAGATACCGGCTGGGGGGGATGGGATGAGGGGGATGGGATGAGGACAGCGGTGTCGTTTGAACGAAAGCGTCCCGAGGACAAGGATGATTTAAAAAGGTGAAGGGAAACGGAACGGACGGATAAATATGATAGAGAACACTTAAGCTCCGGGGGACTACACCTTGAGGAACCTGGAACGTTAGACCTGTCTGAGATCTAAGGTTCCCGTTAATAATAGAACATTACATTACATTACATTCATTGCGTCATTTAGCAGACGCTTTTATCCAAAGCGACTAACAATAATTGCATTTAACGTAGGAAGAGCCAATGTACTACTACTTGCCAGAACTCACAACTGCATCTTCTTTCTAAAACAAGTGACTAAGAGCATAATCTAGTGCTGAAGGCAAAGTGCAAGAATCACAATCTAAAGTACAGTGCAATATAATATAATAAGTGCTTAGGTGGGAGAATTGTTTTATTACTTCTTGAAGAGATGAGTTTTGAGCCTGCGACGAAAGATGGGCAGCGACTCTGCTGTCCTGACATCAGTGGGCAGCTCATTCCACCACTGCGGGGCCAGGACAGAGAAGAGCCGTGACCGTGTCGATCAACCGCAGGAGCCTCAGAGTGACGGGGCAACCAGTCGCCCTGAGGTAGCAGAGCGTAGTGGTCGGGAGGGGATGTAGGGTTTGACCATGGCCTGGAGGTAGGAGGGTGCTGTTCCTTTCATTGCACTGTAGGTTAGAGCAAGAGTTTTAAACTGGATGCGAGCCTCTACAGGGAGCCAGTGTAGGGAACGGAGGAGGGAAGTTGTGTGGGAGAATTTGGGGTGGTTGAACACCAGGCGAGCAGCAGCTTTCTGGACAAGTTCCAGAGGTTTAATGGCTGACGCCGGTGCCCCCGCGAGGAGGGAGTTGCAGTAGTCCAGGCGGGAGATGACCAGGGCCTGGATGAGTACCTGCACCGTTTCATTAGTGAGGAAAGGGCGAATCCTCCTGATGTTGTAGAGCATGAATCTGCAGGAACGTGTGACGGATGTGACATGTGAGGAAAATGACAGTTGGTCATCCAGGGTCACACCCAGATTCCTCGCAGTCCGAGTCGGGGTCACCACTGTGTCTTCAATGGTGATGGCCATGTCCCGGTGCGGACAGCCCTTCCCCGGGAGGAACAGCAGCTCAGTCTTGTCCAGATTGAGCTTGAGGTGATGTGTCGTCATCCACTCGGAAATGTCAGCCAAGCATCCAGCTATGCGTGTCTCCACTTCTGTATCAGAAGGGGGAAAAGACAGAACCAGTTGGGTGTCATCGGCATAGCAGTGATAGGAGAAGCCATGTGAGCGAATGACAGAGCCCAGAGATGTAGTGTAGAGGGAAAACAGGAGAGGACCCAGGACAGACCCTTGTGGAACCCCCGTAGTCAGACTACGCGGTTCCGACGTCGACCCTCTCCATGTCACCTGGTAGGAGCGGCCCGTCAGGTAGGATGCAAACAGGGAGTGTGCAGAGCCATCGATGCCTTTCTCCTCGAGGGTGGAGAGGAGGATCTGGTGGTCTACCGTATCAAATGCTGCTGACAGGTCTAGGAGTATCAGGACAGAGGAGAGAGAGTTCGCTCTTGCGGCATGGAGTGACTCTGTTACTGCAAGGAGGGCGGTCTCTGTCGAGTGGCCAGCCTTGAACCCGGATTGGTGGGGATCTAGGAGGTCGTTCTGGTGGAGGTACGAAGACAGTTGGTTAAAGATAGCACGTTCAAGTGTTTTGGATAGAAAGGATAGAAGGGAAACCGGTCTGTAGTTTTTGACATCAGAGGGGTCGAGAGATGGTTTCTTTAGGAGGGGGGTGACTCTGGCAGTCTTGAAAGCAGAGGGAAAACATCCTGATACAAGAGATGCATTGATGAGGTGGGTTAGGAAGGGAAGGAGTTCGGGTGCAACAGACTGAAGGAGAGTCGAGGGAACAGGGTCTAGGGAGCACGTGGTGGGGCGGTTAGATGTTACAAGGTTGAGGGCCTCGTTGGGGGAGAGGGGAGAAAAGTGTGATAAGGTGGGGCGTGGAGAGGAGGGGGGGAGCAGGGAGGGGAGAGAGGGTGGGGATGGGGGGGTGAGTTTCGTGCATGGAGCGTTGACCGGGGGAGGGGGGAAAGAGGATCTGATATCGTTAACTTTCTTGTCAAAGAAGTTGGCGAAATCATCAGGGAGAAGGGAGGAGTTGGGAGTAGGAGGTGGGGGCTGGAGTAGTGAAGAGAAGGTTTCAAAGAGTTTTTTAGGATTGGAAGCAGAGGTTAGGATTTTAGAGCGGAAGAAAGCAGCTTTAGCAGCAGACAGAGAGGAGGAGAATGTGGAAAGAAGAGATTGGAAATTAAGAAGGTCCTCTGGGAGCTTGCCTTTCCTCCATTTGCGCTCAGCTATTCTAAGGCTCCGTCTATCAGTACGCACTGAGTCCGACAGCCATGGGGCAGGTGGAGTTGGGCATGCAGGCCTGGAGGTGAGGGGACAGAGATTGTCCAGAGAAGAGGAAAGAGTAGAGAGGAGAAGATCAGTGGCAGTATCAGAGGGTAGGAGAGAGAAGGATTCAGGGGCGGGGAGGGCAGAGGTGACAGTAGAGGAAAGGTCAGTAGGGGAGAGCGAGCGGAGATGGCTACGGGCGGTAACCATGTGGGTAGGAGGAGGAGTTACAGGGGAAGAGGGGATGGAGAGGGAGTAGGACATGAAATAGTGGTCAGAGAGATGGAGGGGCAGGACAGACAGGTTAGAGGTGGAACAGTGTCTAGTGAAGATGAGATCCAGCTGGTTGCCGGCTTTGTGAGTAGGAGGAGAAGAAGAGAGGTGAAGATCGAACGAGGAGAGGAAGGAGAGGAGAGGTTCCAATTTCTCACTCTGGATGTTGAAGTCCCAGAGAAGGATGAGTGCGGACCCATCATCAGGGAAGTGCGAAACTAGTGTATCGAGCTCCTCTAGGAATTCACCAAGAGGACCTGGTGGGCGATACACAACAGCAATGGTGAGCTTGATTGGATACATGACAGAGACAGCATGGAATTCAAAAGAGGGCGGGGAGAACTGTGGGATGGAGACGAGTGAGTATTTCCATGTTGGGGAAATGAGCAGGCCAGTACCACCACCTCGCCTCGCAGCTCTGGGAGTGTGGGAGAAAGAATACACATCTGACAGGGCTGCGGGTGTGGCAGTGTTCTCTGGTGTGATCCATGTCTCGGTGAGAGCAGGGAAGCTGAGAACGTTTCATATTTGAAAGGAACTCAAGATCTCAGAGAGGTCAGAGTGTGGCTGTGTTATGGGTCTTCCCCTCTCCCCCGGGATACCGTTGAATTATTAAAACACACATCCTCACCCCAAGTCCGTCTCTCCTGTCTTCCAGTCAGACCCATGCTGCTTTAATTATGTACATCATCATCAAAATCAGAGGATTTCTATACAAATATTGGAAATAGGGACTGCAATTTTCTGTGTCCTCTTATATATGCTCTTATGTTGGTCTATGTGTGTAACCTCTGTGTGTGTGTGTGTGTGTGTGTGTGTGTGTGTGTGTGTGTGGCTGTGAGTATTGTTTTAGAGGAAGCTCTTACGACATTTCGTTATACTTGTATAATGACAATAAAGCTTTCAATTCAATTCAATACATCATCATCAAAATCAGAGGATTTCTATACCAAAGCGGGGGTCTGGTAAAAAAAAAAAAACGTTTCAGTCCATTAACGAGCTGTACTGTATGTAGCTGAACAGCGCCAAGCTTACAGCTGCGTAGAGCGCACTAGAGCTGGAGTTTAGAGCTGGCTAGGCTACCGATGTTCCCACCACAGGAACCAGGGTCTAGGAACTAGTACCTCGACCTAAATTCACTCTCACAAGACTCTGTGCTCGGGGGCTAGTACTTTTCTGATAAGCAGGGACTTTTGGGGTGAGGTTACAGCACTGAACATATCTGATTGGTCGACTGTGGTAGGGGACTCGCTACAGAAGATTTCAACCACCATGTTTATATACAGTATTCCGCAACACAGCTGTATTTTGGAAAATCAACCTGGATCGAACATCCATGCAAGACCATGAGAAAATCAAGGACCACAAGTTCAATTTCACTCCAACCAGGAAGTGGTTTGTCAAACTGAATGTGTTGCGTCACGCTGGCATCTGGTACAGTGGCGACAAAAGATTTGTCTACTATGCTATTGGAAGCAAAACGAAATGGATAACCATCTGTTAAAGGTAAATGCTATAACTTTACGCTAGCTGATGTCATGCTATTATTGTTCACAATTCGCAAATGTGATCCAAAGTGGGAAACAGACACAATACAAGTAACGTTATAGTGTGTTGTCTGCTGCGAGCACAGCAACTCTCATCTGTGCTGAAAGCAAACAAACACGGAGGTATTGAGCATTTTGCCTGCAAGTTTTAAGTCTTAATACTGTATGCACACTACCAAAAAAATCCACAAAATGCCACTTCAGTTAAGTTTATGCTCCTTCAAACTGTGCTTGTGTGTTTATTTATGGTGGTGTGATTTGATGTTATTTTTCCTATTTTGTTATTAGGAAATGTATGCAGACGGACGTGCTGAGACAGCAAAAAAACTGAGCTGCAAACTGTTTTTTTTAATACCCTGTAGCCTACCTGTTTGCCTTGCCAAATGTGTGTCTCTGCTTGTAAATCTGACAATGAAAACTCGACGTCCCGTGTCCCGCACATCCGTGCGCACTCTTTCTTCCAGATGATCGGCCTACACAGATTTGAGAGCAAATTAAAACCACTTCCTAGGGCATCTACAGTACTGCTATTGGGTGGTCAGAATAACGGTTTGTCGTAACAATGACATGGCAACAAACTTGAGCTATCAATAGCATACTGGTAAGGACTGATTCAGCTAGCTAGCTACCTAGCTAATTTGGGAGTATTAGACCGAGGCTAATTGCGAGTCAAACCTAGCTTCTCATAAACTGCAACTGTGATGCACCACATTTGTCACCTGTTACCCTAATGTCACTGTAGCCTACACTAACGAGATGCATCATGGGAAAAGTTCTGCTTTCTCCGAGTACCCTTCTAGTACCCTGTGTTTTTATGAGAACACTGAATGTGTTTGTGTTGACTATATTTCTACGCACAGTATAAATACTGGGGTAAATAAATAATAGGGTTACAGTTTGTTATTGGAGCTGAAATTGCCTCCACAACTACAGAGACAGGGGCATGGCCTTTTCTTCAACAAGCACACATCATTACATTACATTACATTACAGTCATTTAGCAGACGCTTTTATCCAAAGCGACTAACAATAATTGCATTTAACGTAGGAAGAGCCAATGTACTACTACTTGCCAGAACTCACAAGTGCATCTTCTTTCTAAAACAAACAAGTGACTAAGAGCATAATCTAGTGCTGAAGGCAAAGTGCAAGAATCACAATCTAAAGTACAGTGCAATATAATATAATAAGTGCTTAGGTGGGAGGATTGTTGTAGTACTTCTTGAAGAGATGAGTTTTGAGCCTGCGACGACATCAGTGTTAATGTACATCTAAATGGGTGCATACAACGCCTCCTCCCAAAATGAGGCCCAGGACTGCCATAATAAACAGCTGTTTCACTGCACCGGGACGTCGTTTCGAGGGAAAACAAGTGAATTGGGAGCCTCATGTGACAAGCCAAGGTCCCAGCAAGGAGAAAGCTACACAGTGAGTGAGGGAGGGAGGGAGGGAGGGAGGGGTCCGGTTGGATGGGTCAGCCGGGCATGTGGCCCCTCCGATGCTCATCACCATTATGGCCTGTGTCACAGCCGGCACAGGTGGCGTTGCCCCATTACCCAACCAACCCCAATACCCCCCACACGCCATCCTTCATAGACGAGGGGAATGGGGGCTCTCATTAGTAGAGCTCCCGCAGCGCTTTGCAGAATGTGGGTGTGAATGCGTAGGAGGAGGGAGGGGGGGGAGGTCAACAGAACAGAACAGCTACATCCATTTTCATCTATTTTCAGATTATTTTTTTTTAGCGCAAAAGAAAATACATCTTTCTGTCTTTCTCTCTCACTCTCTCTCTCTCTCTCTCTCTCTCTCTCATTAAATAGGCAAAACCAGACCGATGGTAATGAGCACCAGACAGAGTAAGCTGTGGAGCTCCTTTGAGAGATAAGGCACAATGAATGTGTGAAGGCAAACACATTCAAATACACTCGCACACACGCAAACACACAAACTCGCACACACACTGTGCACATGCCTTCTCACTATCTCTCTCTCTCTCTGTCTCTCTCTCTTTCGCACTCACACACACAAAAACGCACTCACACCTTCACAACATTCACACTGGCTTCCACAGATGCATACAGTACATACTCAAGACTCAAGAGACTCGATAGTCAATATATGCTTATTGCCATGTACTGAATATGGTTCACACATACTTTACAGGTACATACTGTATCCACGCATACAACCGAAATACAAGCCTGCAGCTTGTGACAGTCATCTGAACCTAATATACATACTGTAAATGTATGGTGCTATTGACATGCATGTCTACATGCTCCCCTAATGCCAAGCAGTAGTCTCTCGTCCACCTGTACCAGACCCTACCCAGATAGCAAGCGGATCTGGGCCATATACAGTATGGGCCGGAACTAAGCCACAAGGGCCAGATCTGGCCTGTATATGGCCCTGATCCGCTTGCTATCTGGGTTGCCGCTGCTGTGCACTCTCTTCAATCAGGACCGGTCAGGGACCGATTCAGCCGTTCAAACATGGCTTCACCCGGCCTGCCTGACAAAGACGACAAGTCTGAGATTGTCTGACGAGTTCCCGGTGAATGGGCTGCGTCTCGCCCGGCCGCGCCAAGGCCACGGATGAAGGGCGGGGGGGGGCGGTTAGAAATGATCACCGTTGAAACGAAAGGGACAATGACGCTCAGAACCTACGGCGCTTGGCTGCTGAAGGCTCGGCCTTGTTCGGTCAAATACGGCGGACCCGTTGTAATTGACCTCTTACTCGCCGCACCCCGGTGTTACTGTCCCCCGCCCCTCTGTTTCCTCTCTCTCTCCTCCCTCCCCTCCCTCCCACCTCCCTCTCTCCCCGTAATTCCACCTCTGAGGCCCCCCCGTGATTTGTGGCGAGATCCATCGTCGTCGGGGCCAAAGCGGTAAGCTCCGGCGCCCTGCGGTCCTTGTGGAGGACGGGGTGGTCAGGTGGCCGGAGCGGGGCGGTCAGAGGACAGGGAGGGGGCGCTCAGTATAATGGTAGCTATTTCGGCCATTAAAATGAGCAGGAGAGGGAGAACGGCCATTAAAATGAGCAAGAGAGAGAGAATGGACAGGGCACCCCCCCCCCCCCCCCCCCCCCCCCAGAGCCCCGGCCTTTAGGAGAGAGAGAGAGAGAGAGAGAGACACCACCCCTCCCAGAGCCATGGCCTTTAGGAGAGAGAGAGAGGAGAGAGAGAGAGAGACACCACCCCTCCCAGAGCCCTGGCCTTTAGGAGAGAGAGAGAGAGAGAGGAGGGAGAGAGAGAGAGAGAGGAGAGAGAGAGAGACACCACCCCTCCCAGAGCCCTGGCCTTTAGGAGAGAGAGAGAGAGACACCACCCCTCCCAGAGCCCTGGCCTTTAGGAGAGAGAGAGAGAGAGAGAGGAGGGAGAGAGAGAGAGAGAGATGTAATTCAGAGTGGAGGGGCGTTTTTGTTTTTCCATGGCCAGGCAGCTAAAACAGGAAGCCTGCTTCCCGATACGTCCACCCCTCTCTCTCCTGCGCCAACTAGACTACACGTGGCGAGTAAAAACCCCGGGCTGCCATCACGTCTGTGTGCGTCTGCTCTCTCCCTCGGGTCCCCAGGGCTGCTCTCCCTCGGCTGGCCCCGGTGTGAGACCGTCTGTAGCACACATCTCCCCTGCTTTCTCTCCCTGTCACCGATCGCTAATCAATCTCTGTTGAGAAACACAATGGATGGCTCGGAGTCGTCAGTGGAATCATCACCGCTTCACACCTGCTGCTTGGAGGGTGATTTGTCATGAAAAGACGAGTGAGTTTCTAAATAAGGGCGAAGGCGGAGGGTAAATCAATGTCTGTCTCTCCCTCTCTCGCTCGCTCTCTGCTCTCTGTCCAATCCTGTCCCCCTTCTCCCTTGACAGGGGGATTGGACGGCCCCTCGTCTGTAGGACAACCAGAGAAGGACAGCATAGTGACTGGGTCACAGCCTCTATTAGCGCAGGCTCTGACACTCCATCATAATATGGTATTATTACATTATATTATTATAGCATATTATGTGGAAGAGTGAAACTGACAAGGACAGGCCAAGATAACCAACTGTACTGGACAGTAGCAACACTCACTTGCTGTTACTGAATTGTCACAACCGTCTCATAGTAAGCTGTAAAAAGGGCAGAGTTTAAATGGATTTTAGAATTAGAGTTCTCTCCACATTCCAGACATAATCCAGACAAATAGGGCTAAATCTCCTAATCAAAATACCATAATATCCCTTTAATGTGTGACGGCAACATTTGAACACTGAATTCCTGTCGGCGGATTTTAATCCGAGTGACGGCAGAGCAGAGAGAGATTTAACTAGCTGAGAATTTTCCAAAGGTCAGAAAAGTTACACATCCATTAGTATGTGGATACGCCTTCTGCTGTGAATGATAATCTAAAGAGATCTCTTCACTGGAGATGTCATTTATCAACTGTCTCTGAGAGCTATTTTCAACTTCAAAGCTCCCCCTGCAGAGAGAATCATCCCATAATATTCTTAGGCACCGGTAACCATAGCGGCGTGTAAGCCCCAGAGTCCGGAGGGCCGCGTCGTGTTCCTCTGCTCTCACAGATAAGGATAAGGTTCAACCAGCTTCCCCATCTTGCTCTTTTTCGCCTCAGATCTCCTACCTCTCCCCGTTCCTCTCTCTCTCTCTCTCTCTCCGGAGGAGCTAGTATCACAAGCAGCAAGTTCCAACGTAGGGAATGTGTTTGATGATCACGCAGGCCGTGGGAAGAGGATTGTGACGAGTCAGACGGCGTTTCGTCGTGTTCAAAACAACCTGGTCTCACCCGGCAGATGTCAGAATTCGACGTTTGTCCATCGCCTCCAAACGTCATTTTTTACGGCATCAAACGTCATTTTTAGACGGCATCATACAACTGAGTGACAAATGTTGATGGCTAGGCTACCGCTGTTGTCCTGCCGAATTCCGACTCTGTTCGCCTCCTCCCGATAGCTCAGTTTCGCGCAATACATGCTGGTCAATTCAGTCTTTCAAAATAGCAGCGTCTGTAACCACCACATTCAGTTAATTTGAACTTATTACTAAAAATATTTACATTTTCTGGTTTGGTTTAAGTTAATTGTAAACAAGACACATACAGTATTACATGTGTTTAGAGGCTACAAAACCATAGACTTGAATTGTCCTTTAATTATCGTCTTGGTTGCAGTTTTGAAAAAAGCACAAACAGATTGATTTGGAATAAATACTGAGTGGTATGCAGCTCTACAGGGCAGACTACAAACATAGTGACACTACTGTATGTCCATTGACCCATGATACATTTTTGTTTTTATTCAGTGATGTCAAAAAGCTTCAAAGTCCATTCCCACTTAATTAAAAAAGAGTGTGTTGCAGTACTGTATGTGTACTATTGTGTTCTGCCAATCCATCTGCTACTCAGCTCATTAAGCAGCTAAAGTGGTGGGGCACGTCCAGACACGTTCTCGCTCTGTCTCCTTCTCTTCAGCCTACTTTGACCTTGCCTTTCTCCCACGTTCACTCAACTCAGCATGATTCTAGGTCCCTGCTTCTTGAGAAAAAAAAAAGCCTTTAAAAATCCACTCAAACTCCAACATATGGTTGCCGTTGGTTGCGCCTTGTAAGCCTTTGTAAAGTGGAATGGCTCATTCAGCGGCTTGTGGAACAGAAGCAGTCTTCATCTCCTCAGCTGTCCTCTAAAGCCTTGCCGTGTTTCACGCCATTGGACGTTGCACTGGATTTTAACTGCCAGCAACGCCCGACCTCCCAACTTCTCAACACGCACAATTAAGCAGCTAGTTATGCTGCGTTTCAACACAGCCAGGGGGCTGAAGTCTGTTTAAAAGCTAATAAATCTTTTTATGATCTTTATCCGTTTTCTGCAGCGCAATATCCCCTATTGTTTATCATAATTGGCCTGTCAATTCAAGGGGGAGCCTTGTGCTGATGCAAGACAGAATTGATTTGGCAGTCAGGGTTTTTTTTATTTGTAGAGTTTATACACCAGTGGTCTGCTAGAAACGTACATTAGAAACTCAATACTTAAAGCTTTTCGGCTTCTTTCACCCTGCTCATTTGTCACTGCACTTACAGTAGAGCCAAGCAACTGAAGTCAAAAGTGCTTACTTGTGTTTTTTGATAGTGCTTTGGTTTTTCATATTAAACCGTAGTAAAACACTGGTTTCCGCACACTAGTTCTTCACTAGCAGTCAAACTCCGGTGCTCAGATCAGGTTATGAAGGTCTGAGCTAACCTGATGGAAGGTGCTCAGATCAGGTCATGAAGGTCTGAGCTAACCTGATGGAAGGTGCTCAGATCAGGTTATGAAGGTCTGAGCTAACCTGATGGAAGGTGCTCAGATCAGGTTATGAAGGTCTGAGCTAACCTGATGGAAGGTCTGAGCATCAAAACGCTATTGCGACTGTAAACTAGGGCTGGGTTTAAAAAATCGATTAATCGATTCTGAATCAAGTGATTCAGAATCGATTCATGAATCCCAAAATCGATCTTTTATTTAATGAATGAATGAATAAATGAAGGAATGAATAGTTAATTAATTCATTCAATGTTTCATTCATTCATTCATTTTTTGAAATCAGTATAGATACCCAGCCCTTGATGTGTTGCATACCTTGGCAGTCATGTAATTAAGGTTACAGCTCAAAAAAACTGGTTTTAGTAACACATCGAATCGATATTGAATCGAATCGAATTGCATTGAATCGTGATAATCGATTCTGAACCTTGTGAATCGGAATCGAATCAATTCTTGAAATTCAAATCGATATCCAGCCCGACTGTAAACTGTAACTGCTGACAGAATGAGAGAGCAACATGATGCTGAAGACATGATGAACAACCCGATGAATGTCTGGTGTAGTGTAGCAATTGGGGTGTCAATTGACCAAAAAATGTGGGAGGAGTACTGTAGGTTTGATAGGTTTTACAGTTTTTGAAAAAGAAATGGAGTAATGGACTTCATAATTCCTGCCAGCTCGAAGCATAGGGCCGTTTCTATTCAATTGGGCCTACATGTTCATGATGGTTGCAAAGTGATAGCACGTACGGCTGGTTTGTTATGATTTTTTAAAGTTTAAAACTTTAGACTGTTGATGTAGTGCCACCATTAGGATTATTGGTCCACAGTGCCAGCTGATGACTTTTGACATACTGTAGGGCTGGGCCTGTGTGCAAAGTTTGGTGATTTTTAACGCATGGGAAGTCAGACCTCCTAGGAAGAAGAAGGACTTTGGGAAGAGGGTCCAGCTGAGGCGGCCCGGCCCCTAAAAAAATAAGTGGAGTTGAAAGTGAAGGAGAGATGATCATCATCATTAGGTCGTCCAATCATCTCGGCCCTCCATACATCCAGCAGAACCTTCCACTCCTGAGGCCAGACGGGGTTGTTAGAGAGAGGCAGATAGATTGTCTTTTATTCAGTTATTTTATTCAGTTCACATTTTTCCTAGCCGTATATTGGCCCGTGGTGGTTTGAATTTGCAGCTCAAGGCTATAGTCAACTAGATGTGACTGAAATTGCTCAGGGAGTATTACGGTTTGAAACATCACAGCAGCTCGGGAGAAAATTCCTCACAAAATTATTTCCCCCACGGTAAGATATATTTGATCAAGCCCTGCAGAGACAGAAACCAGCAGGAGCTCATGCCCTCAGTTCATTTCTAACTCGTTGTTGGTTCAGTATTCACTAAAGACTGTATATAATTGGTGCCAAAATCCTCCTGCAATAATACTGTATGTTATTTAACCCCTGCCTTAGCAATACAGAAAAACATATAATTTTATAATGATAGCTTTATATGGCATTAATATGTTATTAAGAATACACTTCCACATTATTGTATAATGAGGACCATGCACTCTTGTCAGAAAGTCAATAATAAATACCCTTGGTGATGACAACTTAAAGTGATATTAATAAATTAATATATTGCAATGTATGAACAGGTTTCAACAATGTCTACTCCTCCACATGCTAATAATCATCGATAGGTCGTCCACAGACGGACCTCCCATCTCTGTCTCTAGTTATCCCAGTCCTCCATACACCTGGCGGTCTCATCGGTGGTCTCCACTCCTGCATCCATCTTGATTATGTCCACGAATGTTTTAGTAGGACGTCCTCGCGACTTGCGTCCGCGCCAGAGATGGCTCCCATAACACCAGCTTGCTAGCCGGACGCTTACGGTGTCTGTAGCAGACTAATAACAACAAATAAAGAAGAAGATTATGCAGCGGAAAATAGTTTTCACTCTTCTTCCGACTGGATTTGGCAAAAGTTTGATGATGTTTTGTTACACTGACAGGCTGAAGGAGTTTGTCTGTCAAGGCAAGTACTGTACTCTTGCCCACTCAAATCGTTCTAGGCTGCTGGAAGTCCAGACTCTATCGTGAAAACGTCAATTTTTTTTCCGCAATGTGTCTGGTTTACCAGGCTATGTGAGTTAACCCATGCTACACCTCTCCACTGAGTTTCATGAAAGTCAGTCTGGTAGTTTTAGCGTAAACCTGGTCTAAAAAAATGAATGGAGGTGAATGGCCGGCCGTGATTGGGTGGTTCGTTGACCCGCCCCGTAATTTGGATCCGTTCCAAAATGTAATGGCTTCTAGGTTTGCCATTGCTACCCTTCACTTCCGCCGAGTTTCATCAAAATCGATCCAGTCGTTTTTGCATACATAGTAATCCTACTGACACACCACCAAAAACATTACCTCTCGCCCTGCGCTGTTGCTGGGGCAGAGGTAAAAATCAGTTTATATGAAACAGGAAAGCCTGATCGATTAATCCCCCAAATGGAGCAGTATCCAGCAGCGGTATCCAGTAGGTGTCCACAATACAAAGTAATCATTGATATCAAACACTCAAACAGTATTTGTCTTCTCACAATCTGGCTAGTTAGCTATGCAAAAAAAGAACATTATTTTCAGCTTTAGGCGCATGTATAAAATCTCACATCCAGTACAGCTAGTTAATGCTGGGCTCAGACTACAGGATTTTTGGGCCGATATAACCCCGATTCATCCCTCCCGACAATCGGAGGAGAAATCTGGTCTGGAACGTTGGTCGGGGCCGATGTTTGCCCCAGATGATCTTGTAATGTGAGGGGTTTACAGATCCAATCTAATACCTCCCGATCGGCTCGCAGACCCATCGGGGCGGCCCCGATAATATCAAAAATGTTTCATATTTAAGATTATTACGTCCCGACTTTACAAGTGAGACCAGTGATTCGTTGCTCCCTCGGGCACGATAAGATCCTGTAGTGTGTGATGAGCTATTTTCAAATCTTGCTGTGTGTGCTCGTTTGAGATGCGCAAGAAGAATATCTGTTAAGATTCTCGTTATGTGCGTGATGTAACCCGATTTCGAAATTGGTAAGGATTTTAAATATCCTGTAGTGTGAGCCCGGCATAAGCCAAACCAAGTGGCCCATCGTTCAGCCTATTACCCCCTGCTCTCTGCAGGAAGATTGAATTAGAGGTGGGAATAAAACCCCACAGTAAATACGAACAGAGGCTGCTGATGAGTTTATTACTCTGCAGCCTTATTGCTGATTTATTTCTGTGTTCGACAGTAGCCAGAGGCTGCGGATGAGTGGGGCAGTGCTTTATGGGAGTTTTATGATGCGCCCGTCTGTATTTCCGCTGCCTTGACTCTATGGCTTGTTTAAGTGACGGATGATATCTTTTCAGCTGTATTTTTCCAGTTTTTCAGTCGTTGCTTGAAATATAGCGCTGGGTGAAGTGTGATCACAGTGGCGCGCGCGCGTGTGTGTGGGGAGGGAGGGAGGGAGGGAGGGAGGGAGGGGGGGGGGGCATGCTAGATGTTTATCAGAAACTGCACCCAGTGTCTGGCTACAACAGCGTGACAGTGTGGGTGCTTACTTTAGGAAGGTGGGGGTGAAGCCGAGTAGAGTGAAGGTGGATGCCAATGCAGCCCAAAGTCATCTTTTATTACCTGGCGAGGGACAGAGGGACAAGGACCCAGTTTGCAAGCGGCCTCATTACCCAGTCGTGTCTCGGTGAGTTGTAGCTAGTCGGGTCACTGCCTGGTCATCACCACACTTGTCGGCCGAGGAAGAGGTGAGTCAGCAAAGAAGTCAGGGCCGGGTTATTTCTTATTTCTGGGCATAACTTAGCGTGGTATTACCCCCTCCCCTTGCACATTATTTCTGTGTATTGTGTTTGATTGAACAGGCTTCAGGGTATGTTGTGTCCAGTTTGTTGTTTTACTACTCTCTCATTTACCCCCTATGTACTGTAGTTGATACAGTCCTAGTTATCAGTCTCAGTCCACCATTGGCTGCTGGGCGGGTGTCAGAGCACATTAGGTCAGTTTA
>NC_140247.1:10644258-10656758 GCF_949987555.1 Borostomias antarcticus | reverse complement strand
TCAGCTCAGCCGTTCTTTAACGATGCACTTTGGGCAGCTGTTTTTCTCCTGTCTCTATTTTCATGGTCTTCAGTCGAAGGCCCTCGGCATGTCTAGCTGCGTGCTGAAGGATTGACCAGGCCTTCTCTGCCAATCAGCTTAGAGGTGGGAAGAACAACAACGTCAGTAGAACCATCTCTTGAGTGAGCTGATGCAAGAGTTTGGCCTTGACGCTGCAGCCAGCCCTGAGTTCTGAGGGAGGGAGGCATGGGCTCATTTGGGCCAGTCTATCTGAGGGGCCACAGAACATGCTAAGGTTGTTTTTTCCAGCTTGATTTGGCCTGGATGGAGGGGTGAAAAGGGTGTGAGGGCAGTGTATATTTTTTATCATCTTTGTACATTGTTTGTTTGTTGTTGTTTTTTTATTAAAGAAAACATTTTGATCTTTTTAAAAAAATGTTTTTGCTTCAGGCTTTCTTCTGAACCAGAAACGTTACAAGATGGTAAGGCAACACGTAAGCCTGATAAGTTGAGAGATAACACCAGCGGGTTCAATGTTTAAGAGGCAGTCTGGAAGACTCCGGATCGTATACTCTTAAAAGCACTAGAAGCAGTGAGTTACCCCTTGGCTCCACTGCGTCCATCAGCATCAACTGTCAGCATCCATCAAAAACCAGGAAATGAACCTCGGCGATTCTCTAACGTCGAACGCAGGCGTCGAATGCGACGCAACGGCTGCAGTGGAGCCCCTGTCATTAATTGCAATGCATTCATTTCCTTGCCGTCTGATAGTCGACGGTTGACGCTGACGCGAACGGACCGAGCCAAGCCGTTAGCGGCGCTTACAGGGGGGAGTGAGCGCGACTGTCCCACCCAGAGTATTCCAATTTGTTTCAAATAGACCTACCGTGTGCCAAATTGTGTGATTTTGACTCCATGCATAAAATTATCGATTTTAAATTAAAAATCCTCGCTAGCAGGGCAGATGGCTCCTAGAACGGGGATAACTCAAAACACAGTAGCTTTGTTTTCCTGTACAAAAGAGTCTTGAATAGTGCTAAAAAAAATTAGCATATCTGCTGGTAGAGGAACCGGCTCCCAAGGTACACTAGTATAGAGGTGCTGACGTACTGTAAGTACTACCCAGCTATTTAAAGATGCTAGGAGCAACCCATATAAACTGAGAATATATCTGCACAGGGCAGGAGTTTACTGATTAACTGCCTCAGTTAAGGCGAGCCTGTCCCCCGAATCTTTCATTACAACAGGGTAGCTCCTGAGGTAAAACCCAGCTAATATTGTGTGATAAAGAAGCTAATGAGATGTTGTGCACTGTAGGTGACCCCCTTGTGCCTATTAGATTCTTGGAAGAGTAGTTGTCGACCGGCAGTCAGATGTCCGGTCGATACTGTAGGTCTGTTTCTTTATTTGTCATTTTCTATCTCCCATTATTCCACTGGCCGACGGGCATACCTGTAGAGCCATTATCTTTTATGTTAACGCAGAGCAGAAGCCAGATACCGGGGAGCAAACTGCTGACTGCCACAAGGAAAATGCACAGCTTATCATGCTCACCTTGCTGGGGGAGACTTGGCAAAAGACTCGGCACTCAGGCGCTGGATCTTGGGAGTTGTAGTTTAGAATAGACTACAGCTCAGTAGTCTCTAAAGGGCTGTGATTCCACTAAATGTTTGCATTTCATAAATGTAAGAGGTAATTAAAGCATATGTGAGAAGAAGTCCCAGGACTGGTTTCTAAAGGGATGCACTACAGAATGCTCATTGCGAAATAGCATCCTAGTGTAACAGAGTTGAACTGTTAAACCAGTGGCTTAACGAATCAGCACCGGGCCCTAATGCAAGAAGGTGAAAGTGGGCCCTATAGTAGGCTAATAGGTTGGAACATCATAACGCGCAGTCGTGCACCTTTCCACAGATGAAAATATGTTGATAATAAACACCTCCAAACACACATCGAAGTGACGATGACGTGATGACGGCACCCCTCCAAACAATGCACCAAAGCATAGCCTACTTATGACAGCGCACCTCCAAACACAGATGAAAACAACAAGTCTGATTCGGCACCAACACAGGCTGTAGCCTAAACATTACTGGTTTATAGTTGCGTTGGACTCAGCAGGCCTAAATGAATGAAATGGGGCCCGTGGAAAGAAAAAATGCATAGCATACGCACAATTCACTTGTTCAATTGTCAAGCTGGTTTTGTGGACTTTTAGCTTGCTGGTTGAACATTGTGCCTGGGGCGCTTGTAATAGTAACACACCGGAGAGGTTGGAATTAGTTTTTTTTTCCCTTTCCAACATCAAACCCTGAAAAGTGTAGGCTGTGGATAAAGCTATGTGAACGTCCTCAAATCCAGTTAAACCCCTCAAAGATCAACAGGCACAGCTTTTTCTGCTCCAATGTAATGAATGACGTTTAAGCGTAAAATAATGTTATGATGTTTTTAGCAGATGTTAGCTTGTTAACCTAAATTAGCTTAAAGGATAAGTACACAGAATTTCATGTTTACCTCTATTCCTGGCTTCCCTGGCATGTATCTGACTAGTACAGGTTAAAATATTTCTGTTTTGTGCAGTACAGAGTTCTGTGTCAATAACATCAACGCGCACTCCCTAGCTCGTTGCTAGCTACAGTATGGGCACACTCGAAAAACTCGAAAAAGTATGATATACGTGGATTTCAAGTTCATGAATTACATGGTTTATACTTACCAAGCTCTGAAGTCGTCCTGTAAACACCATAAGTCCTTTCGCCTCTGCATTTCGAAATAACAGCTAACTTGTAAACAGTACTACTTTCACCGAACATACAACAAACATCTCTTCACGCTGTAAACCTCCACGAAATTCATCCGCGCTGCGGTGTGCGGGCATCCCTGTTGTGCAAACAAATAAACAAGTTTTCCCCAAAAGAAAATTGCAGCTTAAGAAACTAACATCTTCAGCCTTATTTGACGAGTCACTTAACCAGCCAACTCTCCTCTCCAGATAGGTGGGGTGACCTGAGAACTGTAATAGTAAAATAACTGATCTAGTCAAAAGGATTTACCAAGATTCGTTCAAAAGGTTAAGTCTGGTTTATTGTGAAAAGCATACGAGCGCAAGGACTTCCTGAACAACGCAACAAGGGTGGTTTATTCAGCGAAGTGCCCGTTTGGTCTTTTGCTGTGCCTTATATGCAGTCAAACCACAGGTAATGTGCTTCCAGGATGTGATTGGCTACTGCATTGTACGTCATATGAAATGGCAGGCGTGGCCAAGAGTACAGACATGTGACATGAGAAAAAGGGCGTCAATTGGGGACAAAGGATGGTTATTCTGTTGTAGACAGATGGCCTTCTGGAAGCCATTTTGTATGTTAGCACAGCTATGTGAATATTTGGGGGAGGTGATGAATTACAAGAGAAGTGAGAGGACAAAGGTTTAAGGTGTTTGGATATAAATTCCTCAACAGAACCTAAACCCTGGGTGGAAAAGCGGTGTTAATGAAAGGTGGTGATGTGAGTTGGCCAATCAGAGGACCCGAGATCACACCCAGTGTTTGCCAAGTGCGCGTGTTAGCAATACTGATGAGTGACCTGTGACACTAGCAAAACATCTTTGACTCCCGGCAGCTGTGAGAAAATATCTTATCTCACTAGAATTTTGTTCTGGAATGAACCCTTGATCTACAGCCTACGTTGTCCCTGCTTTTCCTGGGTAAGATGAGGAGGATTGCAGGAGCTAAGCTGATCTCAAGTCAGCCTGTGGTCTGAGCTGCTGCAGGGTGATGTTCAGAAAGTGATGTGCCAGCCAAAGAAATGTGTTCTCCACCTGCGGACAAACCTCTTAAAACCCGGTTCTCTATGGTCCTTGACTAAGCTGTGAAAAAGTGCTTCAATAAAGTTTCCGCCTTTCTAAGACAAATTCTGGACACACATTATCTAATTTTGGACAAGTGTTGGAATGGTTGCTCTTAAATCTCCTCTAAAAGGGAGAGACAATCCCCGCTAATCACGGTTTAGCAGATTTCACGCTGACAGGAGGTCTAATGAGCAGTTTCATCCGTGTCAGGAATTTCTGCTCAGCTCCTCCTCTTCCATACAGACTCCAAATCTTTAAACCCCGGCATGATGTTCCTGGATAAATATAGACCCTCTCCCTCCCTCTCTATAAACCCTCTCCTCTCTCTCTCTCTCTCTCTCTCTCTCTCTCTCTCTCTGTTGGTCTCTCTCTCTCTGTTTCTCCAGGCCATCTCAACGTTTTCATTGCAGCATA
Organism: Borostomias antarcticus; assembly: GCF_949987555.1. Lineage (NCBI taxonomy): Eukaryota > Metazoa > Chordata > Actinopteri > Stomiiformes > Stomiidae > Borostomias > Borostomias antarcticus. The sequence goes on along the minus strand of NC_140247.1, from coordinate 10,652,497 downwards.
CAGTAGGAACGTGAAATCCTTGGGAGTACTCTTGGGCGTTCTGTTTCTATATCTGTCGTTTCCTCTCTCTCCCACTAGTCCAAATCACAGCAGCCCATAGCACAAATGTGGACTGTTTTTTAATGGCAGTATAATTGAGTGCTTAACTCAATAACGACACTAATTAAAGTGAGGCTTACAGGAGTTTCCTGGGGAGAGTGTGTCCTCTTCATATTGCTCAACAGACACTGAGTTCAACCAGGCCAGGTCCAGCCTGGCTTATGTGCGTGGCTGGCTTGTTTCTGTTCAGGACTGGATAGACGGAAGCTAGTCATGCCACTGAAATAGCTGTGAATTGAAATGACATGAAATAATGTCTGATAAATTAAGGTTTTGTCACCTGGACACATTATCCAATGCTTGCTTGCTCCAATAACAATGCTAATCCAGCACAATAAGAGCGGGATAGCCAGTTAGCTCATGAGCTCACCACGACTAGCAGCAGCTTCCATAACATTAATGGTAGCGGTCAGTGGCTAAAGCAATTACACTGATGATAACTTTAAGACATCCCCACTGGGTCTTGAACCCCAGTCTCCCGGGTGGGATTCCAATGCTCTGACCATTACTCTACTTGTGCAGTGGAGATTGGCGGATTGGTTTTGGTGTCCTTCTTCCAGTCCCTAGTGTGGGCCACTGCCTCTAGTGGTGCCAACAGAGAGATGCAGGCCAACATTGTCCGGAGGGAGGGAGGGAGGGAGGGAGTGATAAATGGACAAACGCTTTACTAGGTGAACTGGCTTCCAGCCAACGACAAAAACTCTGAAGTGGTACTGCCATCCGGTCTCTGAGCTGCTGTGTGTGTGTGTGTGTGTGTGTGTGTGCGTGTGTTCTTGTGCGCATGTGTGTGCATGCGCTAGCACGCACAGTTGAGGTGGTTTGGGATGTGTGTGTAGGTGTGTTTGTATTGTTATTTTGGGTGATGATTTGAGTGTGTGTGCTTGTCTGTGTACACTTTTCACCAGATGGGTCAGACATCTGCGGAGAGCAGTTCCCTCTATTTACAGAGGGTGGAATAACCGCCACACTCACGGCATGAGTCAAAGGCACGGAGGTTATGTACCACCTGTTTCGAAAGAGTCTACTTACTCTATCCCTGCGTGTATAAAACATTTTTAAGCGGATTTGTATTTGAGGTGTTCAAGCTGGCATCGTGATGAACGCTTGCCTTGAAGACCTCAGACAGACAGGTGGCTGAAATAAATCTGGACTTTTTGACAGCTACCTACCGTCGATATAAAACATGGAGTATGGGAAAAAGTCTTGAGAGAAAAGTCTTGTGGGGTAGCCCCTAGGGGGACGTGTAAGTGGGCCGCGGTGTCAGACAGGTACTGCCCCCTGGCCTGGTCATTAATGCTGGAATATCGGAGGGATAGATGAACGCCCCTCTAAAAATGCCAATCGAGCGTGACATCGTTAGTGTCCCTCTTCTCCGTTCTCCAGGGCTTTTTCGCTACAGAAAGCCTCTTCCTCTCTGGCCCTGTCAAGACCACATACGGTGCGCCGCCAGCGCTGGGCTCGAACATGCGAGGGAGGACTGCAAATGGCCTCCGTGCCCTGAGTCCCGCTGCTCTGGGCTCCTCTGACAGTTCGGTCCCTCCCTCCTTTCTCTACATGTTGGTTGTGGAGAGGAGCCGTGGGGCCACGGCCGTTTGGCAGATCGAGCTCCAGGCCCGTCGTTTGAAGGAAGATCTAAGGGAACGGAATGTCAAATGCTAATCCGGCCAGACTTATGTCTCTGTCCCCCCTGGGTCAGCCTACTGCTGCTGCTGTTTGTTAACGTGCTTAGTAACTTTGCCACCAACCCAGCCTCCCGTCACGGTCTCACCCTGCTGCCCGTCCTCCCCCCCACTCCCTCCCCATGAAGAGAATGGGCCGGGCCGGACTGGGCGGGGCTCTACGGGTGCTGCTTTGGGGGTTCTTCCGCTGTAGTGTCCCCATGACGACAGGCCTCAGTCGTTAACAGTAAGGAGACTCCCGGTCATGTCCTCAAGTTGAGGTGCGACCGGAAGTCATGCTCACTACAGTACTTCTCCCGGTTACATCCTCTGAATTTTGTGTTAACTGGGGGGGGGTGCCCCGGTGGCTCAATGGGTTGGGGCGCCCCGGTGGCTCAATGGGTTGGGGCGCTTACAATGTAAAGGCTAGTCCTCACCGCACCGTCGTGGGTTCGAATCCGGCCCACGCCCTTTGCTGCATGTCTTCCCCTCTCTCTCTCTCTCTCTCTCTCTCTCTCTCCCACCTTTCCTGTCTGTCACCTACACTGTCCTATCGTAATAAAGCAAAAATGCCTTAAAAATATCTTTCAAAAAGGATTGTGTGTCGACCCAGTGATGTATAGCCCCAGGTAGACCCTCACTAGAGACGTTAGGTCTGACTCAATATGTAGATGTGCTGATTAATTAGCTGGTTAAAGACAGGAGCACCCACCTCCTCACCGTAGCCGTGGGCGATGTGAGGCTGCTCAATCACCTGCGGTATTCCTCTGCTCATGAGGAATAAAGAAGTTTAAGTTGGTCTCTTTTTTGCAACAGCTCAATATGTAAAATGCTAGCCTGACACTCAGGCTGAATTGCCGTTTCACTTCATTATTCAGTCTGAACAAGCTCCCGCTGCAAACGTTTTCCGTGATGGTCGTTGCCGAAGAGTCCTCAGCGATTCGTTCATCCCCTAACCAATCACAGCATTTGACAATTGATTTAGAGCCGTGCGATTCAGGGGCTGGAGCCAGGCTAGTAGAATACTTAAGAAAAACTATCCAAGGCACTGTTCCACTTGGGGGGGGGGGGATTATTATTATTAGTGTTAGTCTTATTAGTATTATTATTGTTGTTGTTATTAATATTATTATTGGTAACAATTTAGAATAATTATATAATAGTTAATTGATCATTCACAAACTGTTAATGAGTTATTAATGATGTGTCAAACGGTTCTTAATAGTCTGTTAATGATTTACAACTATCCCTTCTAAATAGTTAATAGACCATCCACAAACTGTTAAGTTACTGAGTTATTAATGACTTGGTACATGTTCTTTAATAATTGGTTAATGCTTTAAAACTACACCTTATAAATAGTTAATAGATCATGAACAAGCGATTAGTAAACTACTTACTAATGACTTAAGTATTTGTTAACAGTTGATCCACCTATAGTTGGCCCCATCTGGCCTTCCATCAGGGCATAGTTTAGAATAATGTCCCAATAAGGTCTATAAACTATTGACATGGTCTTAACAAGTATATTTACTGATGATTTGCTACTCACTTCTAAACATTAATTAATTAGTCTTTAGATGGCTCCCCTGATGGAAGACCAGATGGGGCCAGCTGTTGGTGGATCAACTATTAACAAATACTTAAGTCATTAGTAAGTAGTCTGCTAATCACTTGTTCATGACCTCTAATCATAGTTCATTAACCAACGATTAAAAAACGTTTAATAACTCATTAATAACTCATTAACTAACAGTTTGTGGATGATTTATGGACTATGTAAAGGGGGAGGTATTCTTACATTAAAAGACTTGCCATAGCCATGGAATAATAAAAGCTAAGTGTGCCTTGGATATTTTACGTTTTCTGGAAGTATTCGACATATTGCGCTGTTCTACAAATGAGACAAACTTTTTAATTGCTACATTATTCACCCAATCTCAAAGCATCTGATTGGTGTTTGTATGATTGAGGACCTACTGTGCAGTATGCAGTGCTTCTATCCAATCATGTCTATCCTCTACTCACACTGATTTCACTCTGATAGCACCATGAAAATCAGACCGATGGATCTCATTAGCGAGGAGAGACTCGGCCATCAGGGGGGGGGGGGCGGGGGGGGGGGGGGGGGGGGGGGGGCGCTTCCACATGCAGTTATTGCATGTGTTCATCATGGTCTATAAATTCCTCTTTCAATAAGACCTCTTTATTCATTCACCCTCTTTCTTTCTCTCCTGATCTCATCCTGTCTCTCGCCTTCTCTCTTCCTTAATGGCAGAGCAGGAGCGTTGACATTCTCTGTAGTGAAGTGCTCCATATTACGCTTAAAATTATGTGTTGCTCAAATAGCATGCCTCAGGTACTGACACAAATCATTATTTATTAGTCCTCTCCTTTGGCACAAATCCTTATTTCTTTGTCCTGTCTTTGAGGTCAACCAGAAAAAGGGAGAGAAGAGCTACAAAGACAAAAACAAAATGGCCGACATTTGATCCGGCGGTGCACAGCGGTCCAGGGGTTTAAAGCAGGGCCAGGCAGCGCTATTTGGAGTGTACAAGAGTCTCACGTTTGGGAGTCGAGTGCGCCGGCGGCTCAGTGTTGCTTGCGCCTCTGCGGCCGTGTCTCTACAAGGTCGCTCGCATGCCAGAGGAGTGAAGACGCGGCGTGAAGAATTGATCCGTCTTGGAGGGGGAGATGAAACGGCGCGAGAGACGCGTAGAGAAGGGAGCGCGAGAGAGAAGACCTCTAATTAAATTGAACGGATGAAAGAGACGATGAAAGGCGGCGAGAGGGAAAAAGAGAACAAAAATAAATGGACTTTTTAAATTCGACTGCAGTGTGGAGGTAGAGAAAAAGAGCGAGAGAGAGAGAGAGAGACAGACAGACAGAGAAGCTTTGGACTGAACATTTTTGTAGAAACCATAAAAGAGAATATTTCAAAAGGCTCTCACTTATCTTCTGCCTCTGTCAGTTTTTCTGCTCTGTCGCCCGGCAGGGAGAGGACTGATGAGGGGTGAGACAGCGTGATTATCACTCTGCCGCTGGTAGTTTGTCCAGTCACACCTCAGGGCTGAGGTAACACACCAGAGAGACAAACAACACAGCGGAGGGCTGATCGAGGCAGAGAGAGAGAGATTGTGTGTGTGTGTGTGTGAGAGAGAGAGAGAGATGGTGATAGAGAGAGATCGAGAGAGAAAAAAAAAGTTGTTATTCATCCATACTCCCTGATGTTGAGGCCCGCATTGTGTAGATACAGTAGACTGCATGTCTTTTATATTTAAGCCCAGACAGATTACCGGGGTTAAGGTGGTCCTCTGTAAGTAATTGAATGGGGTCGGCCCATGGCTTTGTGTTGCTCAAAAAATCAATTACTCCAAAGAGTACTGGCTTGAGTAACTCTCAGGGCTTTTTCCATTCACTCTTACTATAAGAGCAATCCTTTTTATACGGCTGTACTCTACACATCTGTCCATCACTCTACCCTATCTCTCACCTCTCTCTGACTCTTTCTTCTGGCCTGGCTCTAAATTTAGATCACTGCATCAATCTCCGTGGCGGCGGCCATCTTAATAACTTTTCAATAAAGCCATTAAGAGTTATCTGTCATTGCTGTCGCCCTTACATACCGCACTACTCTCAGCCTTCACGCGCGCTGCCGGGGGAGGAGTGACAGATCATTACCGGCACGTCGCTCGGAGAACGTTCCCCCTTTGTTGCAGCCGCCGTACATTCTAGAACCTTCCTGTTGTGAACATTCCAGTCTTAATAAGAGGAACTAGTGGATGGGAAGAGGACTGTAACTAGTGGATGGAAGGAGTGGAGGATGTGATAAAAGGTGGCGTGGAGGGAGGGAGGTCCTCTCTAACGAGGCTGATGAAAAGAGGGATGGTGGAGACAGGGCGTCGACCCTGCAGAGTTCGGGGGGGGGGGGGGGCAGTGCTAGCAGCTGCAGAGAGTGAGAGTGGGTGGAACAGACAGCAACGACAGTGTTTCCCAGCAGCAGGGAATCAAAGCCCGGCTTTGTCAGCGAGGGAGCCGGCCGTCACCGGTGCACCTTCCTCATCCCTCCAGGTACACCTTCCTCATCCCTCCAGGCACGTTTCCTTTTGTGTAATAAAAAGCATCCATAAAGCTGAGCGTTAACGTGAAAGAATGGACCTAGTAAATCACAACTTGTCTGCCAGATATGCGACCGGACAGCTCGCTAGAGTGCAAGACTCGTTAGCGATACTTGAAAAGCGGAAATCTCTGGTCAGTGACCAATCAGAGGCCAAATCAGCCTCTCCGCCCACTGTCCACGCAGCCCAATCAGCATCCAGTTGAAAAGCAGATCGGATCCCACACGGGCGTCCATGAATATCATACTGTAGTTTGTTCCCAGGAGTTCTCGCCGAAGCGCGGGGGCTTCTGGGTACTCAGATTAGACACAGCAAGTCTCTGACAGACAGCTACAGCGCTGGGTGCGTGGACGAGCGCTGAATGAGCGTGGGAAACCGTCTGGCCACACTCTGGCTACTGAAACAGGGACGTCTGAGAAGATTCCAGAAAAAATGTGCACACTGGGAATGGAGTCCCTCCATCTTAATTGAATGCATCGACCTCTCAATGTCTTTGTCAGGGATGTAGGTCCAACTGCACACTGCCATACACCCACGGAGGTGTCACATGTTTACGGGACTGGGCATCACAGCCAAGATGGTTTCCTGATCAGTGATTCATGTATACCTCTCTGGGTTCTTCAGTATGCCAAACACATTAGGAGAGAAAATAATGTTATGGAGATTTTTTATACGTGTTAATTTTCAGTGTGGTCATTACCTTTATCATCTAACTCTTCACTGCAAGGGAAGTGTAGAGTTGGTGCGAAAAAAAACGTGTGTGTGCATGTGTGTTGGTGATATCTCTAGAGGTTCCTGAATGAGAGGCTCTTTTAATTATTTATTGGCTAATTAAACGGATTAATTTCTCTGCAAGCTGCGGCTTATTGGGAGGCACAAGGCTGGCCTTTTAGATCCGGCAGGGGATCAGACGACTACCATAACACGTCTACTCCTCACTTTACACCTCGCACTCCTCCAAATACCTTGCACTCCTCCAAATGTCACACAAAAGGCAAACTAGCATGTACCTCTTTCTCTCTCCTCTTTCTCTCTCTTTAGCTCATGCCTGAATTCAAGTTTCAAGTTTAATAAGGAACACATTGCAAGTTTACACAAGATGAAAATTACATTACCTTTTTCAATATAAATGTTAAAAAGACAGTACATTAAGCTACATTAAACTTTTTTTTTTTTTAAAGAGAGTTATTCAGGTTATGCATTTTCATTGGGCAGACTGCCCTGAGAGGAGATGGTACTGGAGCTGACTAGTCTGCCTGGTACTGCAGCCAGAAACAGACATGTTGTGTGTGTGTGTGGGGGGGGATGGACATTTGGGAACCTTTCAATGTCTAGCTGAGTACCTAGGACTGGAATGAGGAATCGATTAGCACTGACAAGGGATTACAAGAATTGTACCTGTACCTGTATTTGTTACACATGGCCAAATAAACTGTATTATATTATTCTATTCTCTATATTGGGAACCTGCTATTTTAATTACAATGTACACATTTTACAATAAGTACAATGTCTATACATTATAAAATAAAGATAAGGGTAATCGTTCTGGATGGATTATGTATGCTATGTGGATATAGATATGAATAATAAATAAATAACCCAGGGGGGGGCGTGGGTGTGTTGTGTACATGCTATAGTTAAAATAGATCATCCTTGGGGTGTTAAATTGAGATTTGCATTTGTGGTTATGTTATATAAACTAGATATTCTATGTACACTAGATATTCTATGTACACTAGATATTCTATGTACACTAGATGTTCTAGATTGAGTCATTCTGGAGCCAGGTGGCCTGGGGGAAGAAGCTCTTCCTGAGTCTCTCCGTGCTCGCCATGTGAGTGCGGTATCTCTTCCCTGACCATAGCAGAGAGAACAGTTCATTTCCTGGGTGGCTGGGGTCTCTCAGGATGCTGTTAGCCTTGGTCTTGTATCTTCTGGAGTAGATGTCTTCAAGGTGGGGGAGTGCCCCCCCCCCCCCCAAGGTATGTTCAGCTGACCGTACCACTCTCTGTACGGCCTTGCCATCCTGGGAGCTGCTGATCCCGTACCAGGTGGGGATATTCCCAGTCAGGTGGTGATATTCCCAGTCAGGTGGTGATATTCCCAGTCAGGTGGTGATATTCCCAGTCAGGTGGTGATATTCCCAGTCAGGTGGTGATATTCCCAGTCAGGTGGTGATATTCCCAGTCAGGTGGTGATATTCCCAGTCAGGTGGTGATATTCCCAGTCAAGTGGTGATATTCCCAGTCAGGTGGTGATATTCCCAGTCAGGTGGTGATATTCCCAGTCAGGTGGTGATATTCCCAGTCAGGTGGTGATATTCCCAGTCAAGTGGTGATATTCCCAGTCAGGTGGTGATAT
>NC_140247.1:10564258-10636758 GCF_949987555.1 Borostomias antarcticus | reverse complement strand
AGGGCTTGGGAAAATGTAGTCCCAGACACGACCATCTTGTTTCTACACAGGTGTATCTATTCGTCTGATTGGCTCTACTGCATAGAATCCTATGCAATCAGACGAATAGATACACCTGTGTAGAAACAAGATGGTCGTGTCTGGGACTACATTTTCCCAAGCCGTATAGATTAAAAAACTAAATTATGTTGGGGTGTTTTAGGGTTAATGTTTAAGTTTGTGAGTCTGCTTTGCTGAGTTATGTTAGGAAGCTGAAGAAAATGGTGCTGCCTAGTGTCTCTGAGAGCCGCGTGGCCCAGCTTGTTCAGTTTATATCAGGCATGGCCGACAAGATGTTAACTCTACCAGGATGTTGACTTTTTCTCCCAGATTCTCTCTCTCCCTCTCTCTCTCTCTCTCTCCCTCTCTCTCTCTCTCTCTCTCTCTCCTTGCCTCCCTTTTGTTTTGACTCCTGCTGTCTAGTCTACCGTGTGCAGGGATTCTCTGTCTGTTTCGGAAAGGCCAACGGCTGGTGATTGAGGGTCTGGCATTTGTTGCTTTCTCCGTGCCGCTCGGAGCAGCCGGGGAAGCAGTCAGTCTCTCTGTCGCTGACATTTCGCTGTCGCCTATTAGCCATGTGTCCGTGTCTGCCTGTTCACTGTTCTGCGGGAGTGGCCAGGAGGGGAGTGGAGAGATAGCTACTGTATGCCAGGGCATATCTATAGCACCAGGTACAGCTATAAACACCACACTGAGGTGGGGGGAAGAGCACAGTCTGAAGGGGCAGAAAGAATCAATATTTCTGGGATATTTTCCTTCAGGCAGCTTCGTCCTCTTGTTTTTCTGTGTGTGCAGCTGGGTCTAACGAGGGGGCTGGAGTGTGGACCGGTGGCGAAGACTGAGAGATCATCCTTCTCTTTCATTCAGGGGTATCTCCTCATAGCACATCCCATAATATGTGTGCTGGCGTGCTGCTAGGGGCTGGTTGTACCAGTGGCCGCCAGCCAGCAGCCGAGACCACACCCCCACACACACACACCCCCCGCCGTGGAGAGACGCCAGGGGCAGGAGGGGAAGATAGGATCTAAAGATGCCAAAGGAGGCGGCCTGCTGTTCCATTTTTCACTCGTGACAAGATCAGTCTTAATCCGGTCATTGGGAGGCAGTACCAGCAGCCAGACACACACACGCGTGCACACAAACACACACGCACACACACACACACACACACACAGATATGCACACACAAACATGCACACACACGATCACAAAGACGGTTGATTGGAGGTTTTGGAGACAGGCTGTTGCAAGCCTCTACCGCCAGCCTAGTCAGACTCACAGCTTCATTGTGCGCACACACACACACACACACACACACACACACACACACACACACACACACACACACACATTCACGGAGTGAGAGTACAGCGACTGTTAAGCGCTAAGTTAATCAGATTTCTCGTCACCGCGCCCTCCACCTCATTTACCCGCCCGTGCGTAAAAGCGTGACGCGACGAGGGAGACGTCTTTTCATCGACGCGCGTTCGTTCCAGTGATTCCCTTGCTCGGATGTTTTTTTTCCGTGGATCTATTTCCCATCATCCTCTCCAATTTCCTGTGGCTGGATGCGGCGGACATGGGCATCGGCAGACGTCCCTGGCTCCAATCCTCTTCTGGGAAGACACCCAGCTTTATCATCTCATCTCCCGAAATGATGGATCGCACTCGTAATATGGCGGGTAGAAGACACCGTTTTGTCGTAGCGGAGATGAGCTATTCTCATTTCTTGCGGAAGGCTCCCTAATTACTCCCATGGCTGCTCCGTGTCGCCTGCCATTCCCTCGACGCTGGGATATTTCCTTTAAAGTTTTCTCTGCTCTCTGCTGACAGTTGCTGACAGCCTGCCTCCCAGTTTTTTTGGGGGGGAAGATGACAAAAAAAGAAGCGGCCTCTACACGTTCCCGGATGCCGCCTCCACTGCTAGTAGGACTGGCTTTAAAAAATCAATTCACCGATTCTGAATCAAATGATTCAGAATCGATTCATGAATCCCAAAATGGGAATGAATAGTTCATTAATTCATTCAATGATTCATTAATTCATTCATTTTTGGAAATCAGTATCGATACCCAGCCCTAGTATTGATGTGTTGCATAACTTGGCAGTCATGTAATTAAGGTTACAGCTAAAAAAAAAAACAGGTTTTAGTCACAATAACCGAATCGATATTGAATCGAATCAAATTGAATCGTGATAATCGATTCTGAACCTTGTGAATCGGAATCTAATCGATTCTTGAAATTCGACTCGATACCCAGCACTAACTGTTAGTTTTTGCACGAGGCCTTAGCTCCAAAGAGCGAGAGAGAGAGGTTGAGCTCAGTCCACCGCCTTTGAACAGCCACATGAATATGGAAAGAATCTTTCCGCCTAGGGGAAGGGAATTCGGACTCGTCGATAAATATTGCATAAAAAAGTAAATATCCTTTTGAAGAGCTGATCCAAGAGTATTCTCCACTGAAGGATTCAGCCAATAGGAAGACCCCCCTACCTCCGCCGTACTGCGGACGGGTGTGCTGTCTCAGCTCTTTCTGTCCCGTTCAGCAGAATGTTCCGGAACTGAAAGTTGAGGGGTCAGAGAACATGCTGATAATAGATAATAAACCTAGGCATTGCAACCCAAAGCGGGATGTTTGCTTCCAAGATTTTACGAAAGCCTGTGGATTTGCAGCGGTCTGTCCTCCTAGAGGTGTGTAGTGTATGTGTTTAGGGACCGGAGCTCTGCCTTCCATATTTATCAAGGCTGAAACGCACAGGAGTGCCGCAGCCCGGATGACCACCGCACAAGAAACGGACAGGGGCCGCACCAGACTTTGGAGTCTGACAGATGGACAGAAGCACTCCGCTTGATGAAAATGTAGCAGTCGCCTTGTCGCACTCTGTGGAAGCCTGAGCAAAAGCTGCAGGCATAACACTATTAAAAGCCAAGAACACAGTAGTGGCGCTACACGTTTCTGTGTTGTACAGGCATCGCTCCGATGAGGCTCTTTGTAGCGGAGAAGGTTATTGGCATGTTACCCCACTTGGAAGGTTGTTAGCATCATGTTTGTATCAGAGGGGAACTACTGTGTTGCGTACGTACCTTCAAGGATCAGAGAGCTACACTGGTGCCGTGACAGCAGCCGGCGTGGATGAGAGAGCGGCGTCGGCAAGAGATGTGACTTCATTAGCATGTCAGCACCGACATCACTGGAAGAAACCAGTCCAGCTGTGTGCAACGAAGTCACAAGTGGTTGATGTTTGTTTGTTTATTTATATCCATCGGATGATTGATATTTTACCTCCAGCGGCGCTGTAATTACAGATTCACGTAATTGCCGTCATCGGTGTGATCTGTCACTGCGGGGAATACCCCTTCCTCTTGGCGTCGCAATCATCACTCCCTCTTTCTTCCTTTATTTATGACTGAACCCTCCAGCCCATGACTAAACCCCCCCAGAGAGTACTCACTAAGATGGACTCCATTTTCTCTGTTCCCCATAGTGCATATCGCATATTGCCAGATTAATGTTGACAATAAACAAAGCAATGCTCAGATGCAGGATTGCACACACACACACACAAGTTGTTACAGTGCTATCTCTATGATAAAATATTAATTTGTTTCCGCGTGTGCCATCATTTCACACACACAGAGCAGATATGACAGGTGGTTAATGCGTCCATTTCGTCACGCCTGTAATTCTCTGTGTTATAATCCGTGGGTTAGGCTGCAATCTATACCCTGTACGAAACAACTGAACGTTTCCTTGTTCCTGTGCAACGTCCATAAGCCCACAGAAGACAGACACCAGCAGCTAGGACCAGTGTTCATACAGGGACAACTTCATTCTGCCTCCCTCATTCTGACTCAGTTTCAGTTTTGTTTATTTGATTAAGAGGGACAACATACATTAATAAACACATAGTGTAAATGTACCCGATTTCAGCCAAAAGGCTAGTTTCCGTCGGCAGTCCCCCTGACAGAAATTAAACGGCCGACCTGCAATGGTCAAATTGGTACACAGTGGTGAAAATCAATACAGTACACACAACATTCAGGCACACTACACCATGAATCACATGGGACAGCATGAACAGTAACTGTGGGTTCATGTGATGCCAACACACCTCGCTCAGCATGTTTGTTAAACACATCATAAAAAAATCCCCTCAGACCTGTGTAGAGCCACAGGGCAGTGCATCCAGCAAAGGGTATAACCTTTTAAAAGAGGCATTCGAAGCAGCAGTCAAAGTTTGTTTGTTTATGCCACCGGGGCGTGCTGGTGTGGCTGTCTGCAGCCACTCAATACTCCCCAACAGTGCGGGGTGGGGAGTAGGGTTGCAAATTTCAAGGAATTTCATTAATCGATTAACTGTTAACCTTAACAAACGGTAGTCGATTAATTTATAAGAACGTCCCGCGCCGGACTGCGCTTTGCTCGCTTCATTTTTGTGTCTTCTTCCGCTGTGTCGCTAAAATTCCCCGGCACCCGGAATTAGCCTTCACTACATGGCATGGCGCCCTCATGTGCAGTCAGACCTTAGATCATGATTACATTTCCCGCAACTCCTGTTGATAACGTCCGTTCCCCCCAAAAAATTATGTTATGTTCCATTAACAAGCAATTAATCGAGTAACCAAATCTTACTCGAGTAAATTCTTATCGGCGATTAATCAATAGTCGATTAGCTATTAACATCCCTAGTTGGGAGGGGGCAGGGAGAACCACAGGCAGACCAGTTCACAGTTGGACTCTCAGCCTCCCCTCATCAGCTGCCCTGGTCACTGACGAATGCCTGTCTGCTCATTGACCGTGGCGTATTTGTTGGTGTCCAGACGGTACCCTGGCCTGTCTCTTAACTTCTGCGCCAGGACAGGCTGTACTCGGCCCCCCAGCCGAGCCGGCCGTGTGACCGGTTGTATTCTCAGGGGGGGGGGGGGGGGGGGCTTTTAGCTAAACCCCAGACATCCTAACCTTTTAAAACGTGTTAATTATGTTAAGCACCGGCGAGGCACGACTTACTTTGTCTTCCGTTTAGCATTGCTGAACATTCAGGGCGAGCGGGATGAAATTTGCCAACATTGATTATATCCGTGGTACAGGAAACACTGCCTGGTAGCGTATCCTATTAATACATTCTGCTACTGCAGATAGGCGTGTATACAATAGATACAGTAGATACAATCCTATGTAGCAGAGGTTGGGTTCTGTAGATTCTGTAGGGAATAGGGCTATGTAGTAATGTTGACTACAACTCAGCACTCTTATCAGGGCTCCGCCTGTCGATACACGTCGGTCACAGGTGGACGGCGAGGACGGAACCGCTGACTGACAAGGACCATTATCGCCATGGAGATGTGACAGGATGGCCTAAACGTCTTTATCAGCGCGCGTGTCCTCAGACCATGGCGCGCGCGCACGAGAGAGAGAGACGGAGAGAGACGTGAAATGGCGCCGGTCGGTCGTTGACTTCCTGCCTGTGATTAAGACCTGTCACCGTGTCACATGTCCCACGCCTCCGGGGCGCTCATTCCATCTCCCGTCACGTCCCCGGCGTGTGAGCGAGCCCAGCGGGGGACGACTTATTAGAAATAATGTGCGTGTCCAGGTGTGATTGATGAGGTGGGCCGGGCGGCAGTGGCGACCGCGGCGGATCTGGTCGCTCGCTCGCTCTCTCTCTCTCTCGTTCGCTCGCTCTCTCTCTCGCTCTCTCTCTCTCGCTCTCTCGCTCTCTCTCTCTCTCTCGCTCTCTCACTCTCTCTCTCGCTATCTCTCTCTCGCGCTCTCTCACTCTCGCTCTCTCTCTCTCTTGCTCTCTCTCTCGCTCTCGCTCTCTCTCTCTCTCCCCCTCTCTCTCTCTCTCTCTCTCTCTCTCTCTCTCTCTCTCCCTCCCCCCGCCAGGCACAGAGTGACATTCAGACTCCCCATGAGGCAAAAGAGAGGGGGGGGCTTGGGGTGGGGTGGGGGGCTGGGGCGGGGTGGAATTAAATCTGCATTCAGGGAGGACAACGAGTTTTGACCCAAAGATCGATTAATTCCTTGATTTGACGTCTCTCCGCCAAGCAGGCGTGCCTCTGTGACCTTCCTGAGAACATTCCGGAGGGGAGGAGGGGAGACCAGGCACCTTTGTAGATATTAGACTATTAGAGTCGGTGCTCTTTGTTTCAGAGACTCCTCTCTACAGTTTACTCGCTATCCACACCTAAGAGACTTCTGGTGGCCGAGTCCATGGACAGCCAGGCTAGTCAAAGCTCTTGATATCTAAAGACACCAAGGCGGTGAAGATCAATGTCTTTTTTTTCCATCAAGTTCGTTTTAATCGAGACCTCCAGGTGCAATTACTTTCGGGCGAGGCGAGAGCTTCAATGAACCACCGGCTTAGGAGGAGGAGGAAGATCGCCAAGCAGCAGTTTAATATGATGGATCACCCACCTCTCCTCATTGGCCTCGCTACCCCAGCAGAGGCAGGGCCACAGGCCGCCTCCCCCACGCCACACACTCCTGTATTGGGCCAACGATACCCTTTCCCTCTGCCATCACCTCTCATGTAAGGAAAACTAGAATTATCTGATCAACTGTATCATTTGACAGTGGCAAAATAGGATTGCATTTAGTAAAATTCAGACCGTACACCGGGATGTTGGCAGACGTCCCAGGCTTTTCTGTTGAACATAGTCCAGGAGAGAGGGAGTGTTGCAGAGTAGCAAACAGGCTATAGTGTCGGTGTCGCAGAGGGAATACAACCAGGAGAGCTCGTTGAAGATGAGCGCTTCTCGTCCGCGACACACAGGTTAATCGATGAGCTCTTTTCAGCTGTGGTGAACGGCGTCCTTTCTTTCGTGACCTTCTCCTTGTAAACTCCACTAAGCCCGAGGCTGCAGCGCCACACTGCAACCCACCACCCCGGTGTCCGGGGTCGGAGGTCATGGAGAACCTGGTACTCGATACACAGATTTAATCCAACACCAGATGTGGATCTTTTATTCAGAGGATTCCGCCTCTCTCTCTCTCTCTCTCTCCCTCTCTCTCTCTCTCTCTCCCCCTCTCTCTCTCTCTCTCTCCCCCCCTCTCTCTCTCTCTCTCTCTCATCTCTCCTCTTGTTCGCCACCGACCATGAACATAAATATTACATAAGAGAATGCTGGTAGCAGCAGCAGCTGTGCTCTGTGTCCTGCTACAGTATAACCAGCCTCCCCTGCTTGCGTTGCTGTCTCGTTAAGATAAATCAAGTAATATTGACTGGAACACTCAATTCCATTTACATCTGATCTGCCAAGCTCTTGAAGTGTCAATTGAAAGATGACACTTTGTTTAATGCTACATGAAATATGTTTGGATAGATAGACAGATAGATATATATCATTTTATTAATGTCTTGCACCGTAGTGCCCAACCCACATGGGTTTACAAGACATCGCATTAAATTGTATTTTATACAACCTCACTAATACACTAATACATTCCACTTAGTATAAGGCATAGGCAAAAACACAATGGCATAACATAAATTAAACGACAAATTAAATGACAAATTACCCTTACAAATTAAACAAGGTAAACTGCCTCCTCTCCCAAGTTTAGCCCAAGAAGACAGCCAGAGCAAAAAGCAAAATATGAGGGGGAGGAAGGTGGGAGGTGGTTGAACAGGGTTTTCTCAGGTAAGGGGGGTGACAGGAGTGTGTCTGGGCTGTGTATTTGTGTTACATTAAAGCCTTCCTTCCCTCGGTGTGCTACAGCACCAGCTGGTTCGCTCACACGGCAGCAGCTCTGTGAATTATTCATCCTCACACCAAACCCACTTTAACTGCTGCTGCGCGGGTCCTGTACACACCGTCCACTTCCAACGCAAAGCGGTTCTCTCTCTCGCTCTCTCCTCTCTCTCTCTCTCTCTCTCTCTCTCTCTCTCCACCTCTCTCCTTTTCCTTTGCGCTTTTGACTGTGCTGCCTCGGTTTAGCATAAAAAGCTTACGAAATGCAAAATTGAAAAAATAACCCCACATCAACAAAAGACTGCTTAGGCAGAAGTGTCATAAGCGTGAAGCTCAGTGCCTATCGCTGCCTGCGGGGGAACTGATAGACCTGGTTGGATGACTCTGACTCTCCGTTTTTCAATTTACTCTTTACTTTCTATTCCTCCCTCTGCGAGATAAGTAATAAGTATATCAGTGCCTGCTTATTCTATAATGGGAGGAAAGACAGTGTTATACTTAACAGGAGGAAAGACAGTGGTATACTTAATAAGAAAACAGCAGGAAAAAAAAACAACTGACAGATAGGAATGAGATGAACAGAATACCTGCACACACTGTAAGATTGAGTCTCTCATGTTTGCATTATCCAGTTTCAGATGTTTCAAGGCCAGTTAGATATGTGTGCGGGTTTTATCAATGTGGACCCTAATGGAGTTGAGCATGGCGGATTAGACAAGCAACCCGGTACGATCTGCCCCTCCTGAGATGTGGATTTGCTGTGTCCGTCACCATGAAGACGGGAGGTGAGGAGGGGTCTGTTGCAAAGTACAGTATGTGACTGACTTCCTGGTTCTGAGGGCGGCGTCCATCTTGGCTTCCCCATCAGCCATACAAAGAGAGATGATCCGTGGATGACGCCGTTCAGCTGCATGGACAGAAACAGCTGGCTGAGGTCAGAGCAGACGAATAATTCAGAAAAGACAATGTGTCTTAGGGAGATAAGCTGTCAAGTCCGTTGGCAGGGGGATTCGACAGCGAACCACTTGGCAAGCAGAGATAACAAAAAAGGATGAAGTTGAGTAAAGAAAGCCTGTCTGAATTCACATTTCGCATTTAAATGTGCAAGAGCTTAACGATAAGGACGTCGAAGCCGGCTCTAATTAAAGGCAAAGAAACAGAAGCAGCAATAGTGAGAGAGAGACGTGAATGTGGCGGTTTCATTTCCTCTACTTGACACGTCTCATGTCAACTCCGACAGCTCCTCAGATGCGATGGTTTGAACGTTTGACCTTTCCTCACGATGCAAGTTTCACACTAATGGCGCCTTCGATTCCTCTGTGAAAGAGACCCCCCTGGCACGACAGCAGGGTCACGCCAGGGTCATGCGGTTCTGTGCCCACGGACATTCACACTCTTGCCTTGTGAATGCTATTGAGTAGTGTCTGGTGGATGAAGGCATCTGATTGGCAGGGAAGACATGGGCGGTGTCTGGCTAGAGGCTAGACCAATGAGCTCCAGGGGATGCCATGCTTTGCCTCCTGACATTTTGAGCCCGGGCTTTAGCAAATCAATAATAAATAATAATAAATCATCAGAGTTTAGTTTATTGTGGTGGAGAGAAAGCGAGCAACAGCGTCGTTTCACCAGCGAACAGAAGGGAAGCATGAAATGTAAATTAAGAAATTCTAGAAAGAAGAGGTTTATAGATTTATTCTAATAATTAAAAAAAGAGTGGGCGAGAATGCCATGGTTCATTTTTGCAAGTCCAACCTGGTTACTTTTATTCCAAATAGTTTACGAGTTTGCAAAGTCGGGCTCTTAGAGGAAGGAGAATCGACCAACAGCCAAGATGATCCTCAAAACAGCCAATTATCAGTGAGTAGGCTAGGTTTGAGGGTCAACAGCTGAAGTAAACATTTACAGAGATCAGAGATTAACTAGGAGAGACGAGGACCCCTGGCCAGACAGGCCTGGGGATAGTTGTGTCAACAGGAGCCAGCTGCATCACAGTATAACACACAGGATCCACAATGGAAATGTCCTATGAAAATGTCTTGAACAGAGAATACATTTATTTAAATGCATCTATTACAAGAGGATTGACAGAAGATACATGAAGAGCCTGTCAGCAATCAATGGCTGTCAACCTGTATTGCCTTGGCTAGCATCAACTTTAGCCCCCCCCCCCCCCCACCTCCGCGATCACAAATAACCATACACAACTGGATATGTTATTACAAGCAACGTTCACAAGAGCATTTAAGAATGCAGAGACTGATGGTCAATACTTCAGAGTTCGCCAGAGACAGAATTGTCTGAGCCAAGGAGGTGTTAGCAGGGGACCGAGATATTTCATTTTACGGTAGAGGTGTGAGGACTCATTGCGTCTCTCCCACTGACAGTTTTACCTCGAGGCAGCAGGGGGAGGGAGAGAAAGAAAGAGAGAGAGAGAGAGAGAGAGAGAGGGAGGGAGAAGAGACAGGTGCGCAGACTGATACTGAAGGGTAGCAAAATAACAAAATCTTATTGGGTCATCTGAGATACTTTTTTGCCTTTACAGTGTGTGATGTCTAACTGAAGATGATGGGGTGTTGACCTGGCCTTAGCTCTGCCACCCACATTATTATTGGACGTTGACAGAGAGGGAAAGAGGGTTTGACAAAGATATCCAGGAACCTTTGCTCCTCAACAGGCAGCAGAGAGAGAGGGGGAGAAGGAGAGGGTGGGGAGAGACCAGTGCATCATTACTGGCTGTGCAGAGAGAGGCAGCACTGCAGTGAAGTTGACGGCTGGCTAATTCAACATAATGGTACAGTTAGTATCTGCCTGATTATTTGCTGAGGGAGGCGGGGTTAACAAGGAGCAGAGTCTCTGGAGCTAGGCTACTAAATGAAGCTAGTCTGAGACATCGTTAACACCCCCTCTCGTTAAGGCCAATGAAGGTAACATCGAAGAAGGAAAAAACAGTGTTTTACACAGATAAATAAGCAAGTTGAATTCCATATGGAGATCTCTGGGCCTGTATTCACAAAACATTTTATAGTACCAGTAATAGTACTCCTAAAATAGCAATAAAAGTTTCTAGCTAAGAGTTTCCTCTTAAAACCTACTCACAAAACTGCTGAGACCGACTTTTACTAAGGAACTGGGACTCTTAAGCTAAGAGAAAGGGCGGGGTTGACCTCGTCGCTATGGGTGATGTCATGTTTCTTGAACGAGCCTTACTCACTATGCCCACAGTGATTGGCTGATAGGGGATGGGTCTCTGTCTGTGATGTTATCATAGAAATACTGTAGAAGGAGGTATTCAAATTCAAATATTGAATTCAAGATTCAAGATATGTTTATTAGCCATGTATATGGTTCACACATACTAGGAATTTGACTAGGGTTAAGGCATGCACTGTTATTGACAACAGAGGACAGGGTGCAGGACAGGACAGTGCAAAGACATGACATTGCAAAACAGTACAAAAAACAGTGCAAACAAAATACAGTGCAATGTGCAAATTACAATATACTAACAATCAGGGGAGGCACAAATGCAATATACATATTATATACAGAATGGAGAGTGGTGTGTGTGTGTCTGTACAGTGAGTGTGCAGAGTCAAATCATATCAAATCAAACTTTATTTAGAGTATATAGCACATTTCAAACAAAGGCTACACAATGCGCTTTATATAATCTCATAATATGATACACCGACTAGTCAATTACGTTCAGCTAATTGTCTGACTGAATGTCTGCATCTTGTAAACAATTAGCGGATATTCATATAAGCAGCCTTTCAATTAGCAGACTAGAATAATAAGACTAGACGCGTGAACAGCTGCCAACTTTTTAATGAAAGGAAGGACATCATTAAAGGGACATTTGAGTTGGGATAACTCCCAAAACCAAGGAAGAAACGTGGGAAAACATATGCAAGGAAAACATGTAACACTAGACCACAATGTTTAATTCTCTATCATCCAATTTGTTTAGCTACAGTATACAATAAGTTTTTGGAGAAAAGGCAGGCACAGCAGCTGCAGTCACGTTCCACAAACAAGGCACAGAGCGCACGGAGACGCAACGATCACGGGCGAGTTCAGCCCTGACAAAGTGTTTATGTTTCGTTGTGCTTTCCAGGTTGAACGGCACGTTTTCTCTGTGGTACCCAATCAGCAGAGTGTTCCAACACACCAACGCTTAACGTTTGCTACATGTTGTCGGGTCTGCAGTTCAACTCGCCCCAGCTGTAAGCTTCAACAACAACAAACAAACCTCAACTTGCATGTGAAGATAAGCCAGCTGAATGCCTTGTACCTGTAGCTGCTATTCAAAATAAAAATGTTTCTGAAGGCCCCTGCTGCCGGCCAAATACCTGGCAAAAAAAAACAACTGAAAAAAGAAACCACGTTTCACCAGAAGCACTGCGCGATAATGACGGGGAGTATGAAAACAAACTAAAGAGAGTTTTCCAGCCTCACTGGCCAGATCGCTGGCCTTGGCAAGGGTATGATGAGGAGAAGGGAGAAGTATTTTGCAAGCTTTGCCAATCTATGCAACGTATGCAGACAAGTGAGTGAAAACATTAGACAGCTCTTAAGTGGATAGGACACACACTCTGAAAAGCGGAGTGGGCATCAGAAGAGCTCAACCCCCCCCCCCCCGTGCTTGCTGGTTCTGGCACAGATATGGTGTCATTGATGAAGGCTTCAGGCTCCAATGACCAACCTGTTTCACATGGCATTTATCTACAACCACTTGTAGCAAAACTCTTCACTCAGTGACAAACCGCTAATATCTGATTCTATTAAATGCTTGCCTTGTATGTCCTGTTTAAGCGCTGGCAAAATTTGGCTATATCTTCCAGGCTAGTGATACAACATTGGGGCCAGTGATACAACATTGGGGCCAGTAACTTTGAAAATGCACTGGCCTGGAGGGTCAGTGGCGAATTCAACTCTATGTCAAGCCCTGCATACATACATCCCAGATAGCAAGCGGATCTGGGCCATATACAGGCCAGATCTGGCCCTTGTGGCTTAGTTCCGGCCCATATATGGCCCAGAATTATTACACATCCGCTTGCTATCTGGGATACATACATACATACATACATATATACTGTACATACACAACACTGTGGTGTGTGTGTGTGTGTGTGTGTGCATGTGTGTGTGTGTGTGTGTGTGTGTGTGTGTGTGCGCTTGTGTGTGTGTGTGTGTGCGTGTGCGTGTGTGTGTGTGTGTGTGTGCGCTTGTGTGTGTGTGTGTGGAAAACAGAAGCATCTCCCATGCGGTCTCTTACAGTACAGTACAGTATATCTCACTCTCCCCTGCCTGCTTGCCTTCCCACATCCATCTCCTCCCCCCCTAACTGCTCTGGCTGGGCGCTCCATCATCTCTACTGTATATACGGTGGTAAGAACACACCGGCCGGGGTAACAATTCACCACCGCACCCGTTCAACATTACACGCGCGGTGCGGGGGCAGCGTTTTCATCTTCACGAGAAAACATCAGCATTTTAAAGCAGGTTCCACTGCAGTTGTACTGTACGTAGTCTTGATTGTGCCTATTGTACACTGCTGCTCTACTGCCACCCCCTCCCAGCCCCCACCCCGCCCGGGATCAGTAAAGTACCACCTACTGTACATAGAGGGCTTGGACTGTGTAACCTCGTCAATTATTGTGTGACAGAAATACACTCTTCCACACCTAAAAAAAACATCGACTACACACAGGCGTTTGAATAGGCTGAGTTCTAGAGCCCTACAGTGCAACACATGATGGAAAATACACACTATTGTAATTAAGCTCAGTTTATTAATAGCAAGCTTATATTAAGTTACAAAATTAACTGCTGCAAGCAACTTGAAATGTGAAGTTTCAGCAGCGCATTATTGTGTAATACCGTAAACGTAATACCGTAAACACAGGGAATGTCACGGTTCTAAGACTGTGGACATTTTATACCGCGGTTCACGGTTTTACGGTATACCGTCTCATCCCTAGTTCCACTATGATTTGTGGAAGGGAACGTTTGCTATGGTGATTTTTATTCACTGGGAGAGACTTTGCAGCTGCGGTCTCATTTAGTACATGTTTGCAAATGTATCCCACACCTGTGCTCAGCAATTGTAACTCTATTATTCAAAGCTACCTCAAAGTAATTGGCTAGCTGAGAGGGGAAAAAATCTATTTTTCTATGATATGGAGAGGGGTGCTGAAAGTCATTGCCTGGAGTAGGAAATATTTATTTAAGTGTTCGTTCTTCTTCAGGGAACTTGAACAGTTTCCACTCAAATGGAAACTCAAGATGGAGTGAATGCCGGCTCTCTTTCCCATTGTCTGAGATTGTTTTTAGCTTTTAAATTATTGCAGAACGCCCTGTTTTTCCCACCATCTTGCATTTCTTTGGGGTCTAATCTGGGTCCACTTCACCCAATATAAGAGCAATGAAGGCTGAGAGCATATATATATTATGTGTATATATATATATATATATATATATATATATATATATATATATATCTCCTTCTCTGCCTCTCTCCCTCGCTCTTTCGACTTATCATTACCTCCCTCTCTCTCTCTCTCCCTCTCCCCCCTCTCTCTCTCTCCCTCTCTCTCTCTCTCTCTCTCTTTCTCTCTCTCTCCCTCTCCCCCCTCTCTCTCTATCTCTCCTGTGCCCCTCTCAGCCTGTGTGTTTATTAGCTGTCCTTCACAGAGCCCGACTGAAAAGCCTGCTGGGCTCATCCGGACACTGTGTCACTTCCTGTAGAGGAAGACTGCGATTGGAGGGTAGAACAGCAACCTGGTCCATTACTCTGAAATGATAGAATTGGTCTCCATCGATGCCCACCATTCAACAATGTATGGCCCTAAATTATTTTTTGGGGGATTTTTTTTCAAGTGGTCTCTTCCAATCCTTTGGTAATGGTAGAGGTTGTGTGCCATTAGGATTGATGGGAAATTTCTATCAGGGGCAACCAAGGGACAAATAGTCAATTCACCTTATTCACTTCAGCTGCCATATTGGTCAGTCTGATGTAATTGGGGGTGCGGATGCGGAAGTGCCTGTTGACTTCAATGTTTAAAGTTCACTGTAAAAACCCCACTTCAAAAACCAAAATAGTCAAAATAACAGGCTGAATACACAATCGGGGTTACAAACTCATCATTACCAGACTCTGATTGTTTTTACTGCCGTTGTTTTCGTGTTTGGAAATACATGGGAGTGAATGCAGCTGACGGCTAACGATGGCTAATTCACCTCCATGTATTTCCAAACGCGAAAACAACGGCAGTGAAAAACAATCACAGTCTGGTAAGGTCAGTCTGGTAATGATGAGTTTGTAACCCCGATAGTGTATTCAGCCTGTTATTTTGACTATTTGGGTTCTTGAAGTGGTGTTTTCACAGTGAACTTTTAACATTGAAGTCAACGGGCACTTCTGCATCCGCACCCCCAATTACATCAGACTGACCTGAGGTGAATAAGGCGAATTCTTCTAGTCTGAACACGGATTTTGGGAAACTGAAATCTTCTTTTCAGTGTTTGGCTGCAGGTCCGCTCTTTAAAAAAAATCATATCATCATATTCAGTTTGCGATGTTCCTCATTAATGCAAGCAGCTAGAAGAGCAACACCTCTCCGGATGGAGTGTATAGCTGTGTTCAGAATCGCTCCCTATTCACTATATAGTGCACTATATAGGGCACCAGCCATTTTGTTTGTAGTGTCCGAATTCTCCACGGAATTTTCGTTCCCTATATAGTCCACTATTTATTACCCACAATTCACCTTGATTTGCAGGGAACAGTGCATGTACCCTACATTTTCTCTGTTCCCTAGGTAGTTCACTACATGGTGAACCCTATATAAGGAATAGGGAGTGAGGGAACGAGGGAGCGATTCCGAACACAGCTTATGAGCTTGTATCAGTGGTCCTCCCGCCTGTCTGTGGGATCTGGTCATTAGTGTGTCACTAACCCCTCCCCTCTGTCTCACCAGGTGTTCACCAGGTATGGAAAGTGCTACACGTTCAACGCGCTGGAAGAGGGCAAGACGCTTCGCACCACCATGAAGGGGGGGACGGGCAACGGCCTGGAGATCATGCTGGACATCCAGCAGGACGAGTACCTGCCCGTCTGGGGCGACACCGGTAGGTCATCCGGCTCCGGCAGCCATTTTGAATTCTCAAACGGGAGCGAATGGCGGGGCGAGCTCTACTCGCTTCCTCCGGCAATTGAATACCTCCACGTTTCAAACTGTGATCTTCTCTGATGTCTTCGGAGCCACGGCCCAATCCTTTACCGATGTATTTATTTCCCCTCACGTTTGCCGTGCGTATCGCGAATCCTGTCAGCAGTCCGGTGATGTAGTGTTTTTTAACGGTCTGGCTGTTGGAGAGAGGCTCATCGAGTGTTGTACTTTATCTAGCTCACGTCGGAGCTTGGAAGTGCAGACGCGGGAGTTCCCGAAGCAGATGGCCATGACGGGACAGCCCAGCAAATTGACTATTCACTTTGGGTGTCCTCTTCAGATCGTGTCTATCACAAAGAGAGCCTGGTTAGCGGTCATTATATCATCTCCATCGTTCAGCCTGGTGCGCTGTGCTTCAGCGGTAGCAGACGTGCTGTCGAATGGCCGTGTTGCCTTCTGATGAGGCAAGTATCTGACCAGGCAATATCAGAGCTGCCGTCTCCAGCAGGATGGAGGACCCCGGCTCTGTTGATAAGCAGCCTGGAGCTACGTCAGCCTAACAGCAGGGGGGGGTGGAGGAGGGGGGGGGGGGGGGGAGGGGGTGGAGCCTCAGAGCATCTTCACAGGGCTAGGCCATAAATCTAAACAGACACACCCGATACCGAGCGGGTCTCTACAACCCCCCCCACCCCCCCCCCGCGCGCCCCGCCCTTCACCACTCCTCCACTCCCCCTCTGCCCCGTCCTGCTCCTCTCTGTCCCCCCTGTAAAGGCCAGCAGTCAATCAAGGCTGTTTGTTTACCTGCAGTGGGCGCCCCCATCGGAGCAGGTCTGCGTCCCGGGAGCTCGTTCCGCTGCTCTTCTCCAGTGTCTGATGAAGCAGGCTGGGAGGAGACCACACCGCGCGGGGGGGGGGGGGTGGTCTCCCACTGGGGCGGGGGAGGGGGGGGGGGGTTTAGAGGGCCGGTCTTCATTCCGTTCAGGTTGCTTATTAAGCAGGGACAGGGGAGTTCGGAGGTGTGTGTGTGGAATAGCCTGAATGTCAGGTTCCTGGTTATACACTGTCAGTCCATCCCGACCTCTCATCAGGACGAGAGCGTTGACCCAACACAATGTAGCCAATTGACCGGAACACGTCGCCTGCCAGGTAACGGTCCATCGCTACAGTTGCCTAGTTACACAGCTTTTCCCTTGCCTTCCATTAGCCGACAGTTTCCAACGGCAACTTCCCAGATGGTTCTGGGTAATAAACCACCTACAGTAGCACGTCATGCTAGGTTATTATGCACCCCAGTCGTTGCATTTTGTCAACTGCTTATTGAGGTTGTTTGGAACTTTTCTTGTGTCTGAACGGCTTTGTTCTTTTCTGATCAGGCAGTATCAGAGCTGCCTTTACGTGCCCATCAGGACCAAGGACCCCAGAAACAGAGAGGTACTTAGAGATGGGGGACAGGTGGTTCAGGTCTCCAGCCGAGAACTGCGGTGTCTTGCATTGATAAGGACTTCAGGCATATCACTATGTGTGCATAGAAATACTGTACTATTGATTCAGCCCTAAAGATTTCACCTACTGTATAAATACATGCACATTATGAACACTTGAGAGCTACCACTTTCTTCTATAGCTATAGTTTCTTGGTATTGATCTGACTGAACAAAAACAGTGTGCTTGTATATGTGTGTGTGTGTGTGTGTGTGTGTGTGTGTGTGTGTGTGTGTGTGTGTGTGTGTGTGTGTGTGTGTGCGTGTGTGTGTTTTGAGGGGTGGGGATAGTTGTATGAATGCCTCCTGTCTGGAACGGAACACCTCTTGGATGGCTGTCTCAGCTCTTCGATAACACTATTAAGCAGGTTGTTTACATGTACTACCCTGCCTGTTGCTTTTCTTGCCTCAGGTCACTAGAGAATGTTTAACTCTTCACTACCCGGGAGGCTACTGAGCTCATGTCAAGTCATTTAGCGTAGTGCAAACGCACCTTTTCGGCTTCCCGACAGGGATGATTGCTTGGCTGCCAGTATTGCTACATGCTGCTTCCCAGAGAACCGCTCATCCAAACAACTTTACGCTCAACACCACACTGCCTTGGGCCCTTTGGCACCTGCCAAATTTGAACTTCACACAGTGCCCGTTTCTCTCAAAATACAGACATAATTCCACAGACAGCTTCCCATTATAGTATGCTGATTTCAAGCTTGTGCACTAGTTTATTTAAAATGAGAAAGAAGCTAATCTCCAGCTAAACAAGTCTTAGGTTGGCATGCAAACCCCAATCCAATCAGCAGAATTAGCTTTGTACCGTGCCTGTAGGCTACAGTATGTAAGGAAAAGGATATGCAAACCTGTGTACTAGACTTGTTATGAAGGCAGTGTGATTCATCAAAAGGAGTTAAAAGTCAACGCTCAAAAAGGGTGTTTTAGAAAATCCCAAACACAGCTAATTGTATCAAATATTATTAAACTGTTTGCCTACTCTCCCCCCTGCAAGTAAACACACACACACACACACACAATAATAGGGTTTGAAATGCGCTGTACAAATAAAGTTTGATTTGATTTAGGTTTAGTGCAGAGGATTTCAGAGTTGTCTATGTGAGTGTTTCTGTGTGTTCCTGAGTGTTGTGGATGTGTGCATGTATGTAGGTATATTTGAGTATTATTATACATAGTTACACAGACTGTATGTATGTATGTACGTACAGTATGTATGTTTATATTCTATATTTATGCATACTGTATGTATACATTTCTTGTAATTTAACTTTCTATGTATATTCTTTATCCTGCTGTACTTTTTTCCCCCACGGCTGCTGTACTTTTCCACTGCTGAAACACCCTATTTCCCCATGGGGATTATTAAAGTATCTATCTATCTTTATTATTAAAAAGGGGGTACCATATATACAATTTGTTGTAATTCCTATACGGGTCACCTGATTTGGATGTAAATACCCTCAAATTAAAGCTGAAAGTCTGCACTTAAAAGCACATATTAAATGATTAATTTCAAATCCATTGTGGTGGTATACAGAGCCAAAATGATGAAAATTGTTATTCTGTATCTACATTTCCAAACCTTTGCTGTAATTTTTGCAAATCCCCTCCCCAGGGGTATCATTAAAGTATCTATCTATCTATCTATCTATCTATCTATCTATCTATCTATCTATCTATCTATCTATCTATCTATCTATCTATCTATCTATCTATCTGTCTGTCTGTCTGTCTGTCTGTCTGTCTATCTATCTATCTATCTATCTATCTATCTATCTATCTATCTATCTATCTCCATCCATCCATCCATCCATCCATCCATCTGAGAGGAGAGGGCCAGTGATTGTTTCATTATTATCCATAAGAGAGAAAAGCGAGCAGATAACAGCATGCCCCCTGCTGAGTGTGTGCCATGTTCTCCCTGTCTCTCTCTTTCTCCTACTTACTGTATTATTTCGCTTATTTATCTTTGGTCTCAACCCTGTAGCGTTTATTTACTTTTTTCTGTGTGTATTCCCAGCTGCTTTCCTTTCATTTGAATTTGAACACTTAAATTGTTTATTTCTACTTCTGCTGCCATAGTTGAATTAACAGCTAAGGAGTGTTCTGCCACCCCAGTACCTGGATCACCTCTGATTTTCACTATCTCTCTGTCTCTCCCCCCCCCCCCCCCCACGCATCGCTGTCCCTCACTTTCTGTTCAATTTCTCTTACCCTCTAATACCTGCCATCATCTCAACTATCACCCATGTGAGCAAATAGAGGAGAATGTGACTTCAAACAGAACATTTTGGAGCCCATTTTGGAGCTTTTTCTCTGGTATTACCTCTCTGTGTCTCCCACGAGTTACGACTGCATTCTACAAGGTTCTCAAACCTTTCAACCCACGGACCCCGAAATAATGTTGGCAGAGACTTGCGATCCACACTCTCCCCCGAAGAGCTGCCGCTTAAACACATACTGTAATAATATACAGTAGGCCCTACAGTACACTTAATATACAGCCCCCAGACAATAACATAAACAAGCAAATATAATGCCAGTCAATATAATACAGTAAAATAGATCAAGATAAATATAATAGCTGTTCAATCACATGTTAAGTAGTCCAAGCATGAACTTTATGCATTTTGTTTCCGTTGTTGTTTTCAATTATATATATATACAGTATATATATATAGTATATATATATATATATATACAGTATATATATTCTGTGTAGTGAGTACGTGAGGGAGGATGACACAGCACACACAACACACACACACACACACACACACACATGTCTTCGGTGGTCGCCGGTGGGAATTGTTCACGGCGTTTCTCCCCTCCTAGGCGGAACCATGTCCACCCCTCAGGATGTTTTTGCTACCTCTTTTTCACTATTATTTCCCATAACTTGAACCATCACAAACGGATAACAAGCACTCCCAGCTCGGGGGCCAAAAAAACACCTTTCGGCGAAATTATGTAAATGCAAATATTAAGGTACTGCAACTGCATAAATAATCATACAATTATGACATTTTACATGGAGTATCCTGAAACATAGGGGAAACTAGCAAAATAAGGTTATGAGATGGTAGACTAGTCACTAGTACATAGAGGACTGATAGACTAGTCACTAGTACATAGAGGACTGGTAGAGTAATGTCTCCCTGTTTCTCCAAAGATTTAAGGGAACTTTGTTACTTTTTGATGTATATCCTTGAAATGTTTTCCAATACATTAAGGTTTTTGTAGTTCATGACTCAACAATGCCTTTGATCTACACAAACTAAATGAATTACATTTTATCTTTACTACACATGATATTTTATCTTTATATTAAAATGAAAAATGGAAGAAGGCTTGTCATCTTTATATTAAATCAACAAATAAGAATCATTTGGAAATTCTCCCACAACCATATTTTCATGCCAGATGATGCCACTTTGGCTCCCAATCCCTTGTTTGAGAACCACTGGTCTACAGTAAGTGAATCAACTCTACTGTACATGCATGTGTTGACATTCAATTACTGTATACTGTGGTAAGAGATATCCCTGTACATGTCCATATGATAAATGAGGGAGGGAGAGAGGGAGGGAGAGAGAGAGAGCCATGGGATTGGTTGTTGTTGCTGTTGTTGAGGGAGTGTGAGTGCTTCAGAGAGAAGACTGCAGAAACACCACCTGACCTCGGGCACACATCTCCGTTAGCAGGAGACAGCGCAAGATTAGATGTGACTCAGATGTGCTGATTTGATTTGCGCGCACACACACACACACAAACACACCCACACACCTACAGTACACACACACGCACCTATTACACACACACACAAACACACGCAATGACCAATCTCCTCATCTGCTGCATCCACTGATTCCCCTCTGCTCCCTGCTGGAGATGCTGCCCTATTTCAGTATGAGACGTAATCAGACACCCTGACAGGAAAAGGAAATGGAATAAGACAAAATTTCACCTTGAACTGTCCAATCAAAACACCTCGCTGACAGGACTTGAAAGTGATGTAAATAATGAGAGGGACGACATAACGGTTCATTCCACCTGAACCGCATTTCTCCAGGTCAACCGTAGGCAGATTTGTTTAAAAAAAATCTCTATTCTGAGTGGATGGTGGCGGTGGCGGTTTTTGCCGGAACCGTAGCGTCCACGTTGCGATAGATGAGGTAATAAATCAGCTACATGCCTCTCTATTAGCACCCCGGGCCGTGGCGTGCATGTGCTGGCGTGTGCTTCCACGCCGAGCGCAGGCGTTTGATGGAGGAGCAGCCGGGGCAAGATGTGTACTGCATCTCTGCGCCTTCGGTCACGGCTGACCAGTTAGAGAGAGTGGCCAGTCCCCAGGAGCTGCCGCCGCCTCGGCCGGCTGATTGAAGCGGCAAGCTGCCAGGCTCCGAGCGCGCCGGGCTTGATTGAGCGGCCAGGAACACCGCTGCTGGTCATGGAGGCTGGGAGGAGAAAGTTTATTGATTTTGGCAAAGCCTCTACTTCCTGTAAAGGGGTTTGTGCGCGCGCGCGCGCGTGCGTGCGTGCGTGTTTGTCTCCACACTATTCTGTGTGGGGAAGGGGAAGTGTAGCTCCTGCCCTTAAATCCAGGCAAGTGCACTCATCGACACATCAAGCGGGACGAGGGATCCTGCCCTTTTCGCCTCTCTTAGAGAAATACCTTTTTTCTGCAGGCTAAATCTTTTTATATACAGTATGTAAATAAATTCCTCTTGCGCAGAGCCTGCCCTGCTTAATATCAGGTTGGAAAATAATTTGTTACTCCCGGGTGTTGACTTTCGCTCTGCGTTGTGTTTTGATTTCAATAAAAGACGGCCCCCAATCTCACACAATACCACACAGTCCAGTGTTAGTTTATCTTAATGATCAAGAGAAATGTTGACTTCCACAACCTAAACCTGAACAGCCATTATGCAGAAAGAAAAAGAAGCAAACATGGAAACATGCCTAAGATAAAACAGGTTACTGTCTAAACCATAACATAATCATACCTTCCTCTAGCATGATTACAATTCTAAAGCAAAGCAAAAAAATGTATCTTATCAGATCACTTCATGTATTGCAGTGTGAATTTCTGCTGTGAAAGGAAAATTACTCCAAATTCGAGCGTTCCCGACCCAAACTACACTTCACAATACCCCTGTCTCCATTTTAATGAGTATATCTCAAGTGCAACCTGGAGTTTTATTCACAGTATGACAATGACCCACACCCTCCACAATCACTGGCATCGACTTCCTGTCCCTGACCAGCAAGCTGTGAATGGAGGACGAAAATGTTATTGTGTGGTGTGAAAGTTCAAATGTCCCGTCTTGGTCGTCAACCTCTCCACCCGGAGTAATGTCTTCCCTGTTGAACTCCGGCACACGTGGCCGCCGTGTCCCAAGTCAACCCGGAAGTCCTTCTCTCCAACTCCACCTGTTAGCACAGAAAAACACAAGAAAACTGCGACAGCATTATGCATTCCACTCTCTGATTGTGAGAGCATGTCTCCTCTCTCTCTCTCTCTCTCTCTCAGATCATGTATAGAGGTTATTATTATCACCACTGTTGCCACTGTTGACTCCAGACTTGATCTTTTGGAAGGTTCGTTCTAACCTGCCTACGGTTCTAGCACCCATTCTCTCTCTCCCTGTAGCAGCACTACAGTCATCCAAGCAGTGGGAGCAAATTGGAACTGAATTACTGTGTAATTCTCCATATTTGCTTTCTTCACCCCCGAGTAGGCCCCACAGCTAAGCCGTGTGGATCTTTAGCTCAGGGGCTCTGCTCGAACAACAACTGCCACGGCTGTCCCTGATTTTGGGGTGCCAAGACTGACGCTATCCTACCACGATGTTGTTAGTCTAGAGTGTTTGGCTCTACATGTTATCCAATCTATTGGTGCGTTTATTTTGAGGCTTAATCTGTGTCAGGTGTCGCGACCACCTTACATTGACTAGCTTGGCTCCAGTTGGGTTTCCCTGCTACCTTAACTGCTCTGTGGGTGGAGCCACATCTGATAAGGCCCCTCCCACTTCGCATCTAATGTCTCTTCTTTGAAACTTCTTTATCATCACGTACTGGCCTGGGATTAGAGCATGTCCCCCCTCGGGGATCTCGATTCATGCTGCCAGCATTGGAAGTTGTGTAAACCCATTGGCGTTCGAGTGAACTGATATTGATCTCCGTCAATAGTGAAAGCTGTTCACGGTTGCACCTCTTCTGCAAGAGGGACATTGTAAAAGCCTTATGTCATATCTATGACTGTAACCCATTGGTGTTCAGGTTTCAGGGCACTGAAAATGGTGGACGGGTCTGCCACTAGGGGCGCTATCTTATCCACATACTCATTGGCCACTCTGTGGTTCACACAGAGGCGCCATTCACCTGAAGGTTTCAACACAGGCCACGCTGGGCTGTTGGAGGCCCTGTGAGTTTTCTTCAGCACTCCCTCTCTCCTCAAAGATTTTAAGGAGGGGCTTGATCCCCTCAACCGCGCGTGAGGAGAGTGGATACTGACGAGTACATGGAGGAGGCCTGCCTGTGAAGGCGACCGGTTCCATTTTCAGAAGCCCACAATCATTTTGTCTTTTGCCCAGATTGGCAGCTCTGCTAGGTCAGGTTTGTTTACCCAACTCAGACTCCATATGACTTTCCCTTGTTGGAAATGAAGGGATGAATTGATTTGTTGACAGGTCCAGACCCAGTAGAGCTACCGGTCCCACCCACACAGAGGTCCTGAGAGACACAGGTCCCAATTCCAGCAGGAATGGCCTGGTTTTTCTCACCCAAATAGGCTCACCCCCTGCACCAATGCACTATGCATGCCTTGCTTTCGCTCTCTCATTTTGATGTCTGTTCCCTCTAGACAGCGATGAGGAGTGACTGTAGCCACCCCTCCGCCACCCCCCTTGCATCAAGGAGGAACTATGTTTTGGCGTCCGTTCAAGGTGGTTGCTACTTACAGTCCTTGTGGCTTTTGTAACAGGGCAGCCTAGGACGCGGAGCGGTGGCAGCTACTGATAATGGGGAGCCGTGTATGAAGTTGGAACAGCTGTTCTCCAATGGCCTCTGCTTACAGTTCTTTCTCCAATGGCCTCTGCTCCCACAAAAATGACAGCGCTCTCATTTGTCATTCCTAGCTCTGAATGGGATCTGTGGAGCTCTGGCTTTCTCCTCTACTCTCCTTACCTTGGTGGTGATTGCTTTGGTTAGAGTGTCACCGATCAACGGGTGTCTGGCCTGAGCCATGTTCACATCACCTACATCGCGTGGATGTTTTACACTAGCCGACCAGCATTCAAGATTACCCTCTGCACCGACAGTACCACCCCCCGATCGTAGGGGGCGTAAGTTCGAAGCAGCTGGTGGCAGTGCTCTACATTTACGATCCCTCCTCTCCCTCCTGAGCTTGTCAGGGGGCGGAGGGGGCGGAAACTCAGGCTCCTCCTCCAACCTTTCGTCATCTCTGTCCTCATCTGACAGTATTGTCAGCCGCGCCCCCTGCAGTGGGACGGGCTCACTTTGAGACAGACCTCGGCCCGTCATTGACGGGTGTTCTATCTCTAGCTCTCCCTCTCTCGCTGGTAGTCAAGTGTTAATGAAATTCAAGTATCACCAATGTGTTACCCCCCAATTTGTTTCTTTCTGTTTTCCTACTTGATTGAAGTTGAGTTTCTCTCAGTTTATTGTTTTAAAACCTTTGTGAAACCGCAGTTTCCTCCGTTCCCAGAGAATCTCTGTTTACCAAGACCATTTGGTCTGTGACGTCACTCACATCCTCTGTACCATCCTATAAATGTTTCTCCCTGACTGAGTGTCAGTGCTCTGACTGACTGGAAACACTTCCTGTTCTCAGTCCGCTTTGCAAAACGTATTTCAGAATAAATCTATCGTCTCTGTTTGAAAACAGCTTGAATCGACCACTCACGTGCTCTTTTGAATATCGAACTAAACCCAGTTAGATTTTTCAATCATCCAAGCGACAGGCTTACTGTTGTTTGTCTCTGGTGTGGATGTATGGGAGGGGCTGAGTCGGGAGTGAGACAGAACGGGTCCAGCACTCCGCTAGAGCAGATAAGGTTTGGGTCACACACAGTATGGTTTTATCACAGTGACCTCACCAACAACGCTTCCCTAGAATGTATATATCTCTAGGCCCAAGCATCCCTACTAACACACGCAGGTTGCGCAAACGTTCGACATACGGCCGCTATAGGTGACGATTCGTGTGCGCCGCGTGCGGAAATTACGCGGCCATTTACGGAAACGCGAGATCTGCCGTTTAGTAGACGCTACGTAAGAACGACACGTCATTCCGAAGTTGCGGCCGCGTGCAAAGAACGCACGTGATCACGTGGGCAGGAACCTCCGTCATAAACTCACCTGGCTGACACTAGATTAACAGGTATTTATATGACTTGGTCTGCACGTCTTTTTCGCACGGTGCAAATACGGTGCGGCCGCGTGCAAAAAACGTGGGCAGGAACCTCCGTCATAAACTCACCTGGCTGACACTAGATTTACAGGTATTTATATGACTTGGTCTGCACGTCTTTTTCGCACGGTGCAAATATGGTCACTTACTTACTAAACCCTGACCACTGGCTATATTTGCATTTGCCGTACCACTGGCTATATTTAGCATTTACCAGTACACAAACTATGGTCACTTACTTACTAAACCCTGACCACTGGCTATATTTAGCATTTGCAGAACCACTGGCTATATTTAGCATTTACCAGTACAAAAACGAATTAATGCTATATGGGGATATAGCAGCAAGCATTATGCTACAAACCAATATAAGACTGAACACCATTAACAGTTTAGAACATTTTATTTCACAAAGTACATTACAAATTAAAAGTATACATATTTACAAGGATAAGGTTTACGGTCTGTCACATTACGCATAGCCAGAAAAGCAAAAAAAAGTATGTACAAGCTCTGGCTAGCAACCCATTATCTGCAAAAGTTCTAAAAACAAAAATTAAACAAAGTGCGCATTCTGTGGCAGGCAGACCGGGAACAGACCGTTGTATCCCTCAAAAAAAAAGAGTTAAAATTTACAAAAACTTTTTACAAAAAAGGCATCCATCCTGGCAGGCTGGAAAGGCAGGTTTAGGGAGACGGGCTGGGGGTCACCCTCATCTGAATCGGTCTGGGCTGAAGAGGTCATCCTCATCTGAATACTCCACTGTGGTCAGGGCTGGAGCTGCAGTCAGGGGCTGGGCTGGGGAGGTCAGCTGGGCTGGAGCAGATGCCTAAGGACATAATTAAATGGCTGTAAAAGCAAGTCGCATACGTTCATTGGAAGCGTGCCATGTCACTGGATACGAGAAAATTAACTGCCTGACATCACATACCTTTTTGCATCGAGCAGGGGCATGTTTCAGCGTCTCCTGCAGCTGGGCAGACACCTCTGTCACAGTGGTACTTGGCTTACAGGCCATAACTGCACCTTTTAACCAAAAATGGAATGGTGTCAATGCACATGGCATGAAGCAAAGACAATGTATTATTTTGCGAAAATATGAACAATCCCTTACGTAATATGACATTGTAGAGGGTCATCTCTTTCAGAGGCTTCTTCCCCCTCTTCCCATGGACGCTGTACACACACCACACTCTGTGTATCGCTACGGCTGACAGCACCCGCCGGACCACATCTGGCAGATCTTTGCCGCCAATTGAACTCAGATATCGTGTCTGCAAAACATAAAGACAATCATTTACTTAAACATTTCCTTACGTCTGAAGGGCTGAAGGGCTTGGGCTCACAGGACCCGGGCGATGAACATCTACTGCCAAGTAGTGAGATGAGCGAATTAGTGAACTGAGTACATGAGTCTTCAGAAAACCCTGAGTTAACTGTCAGTGTGCAAATATGCATAGCCATTTCACCAACATAAACATGCATGCATGTATACCTGCATTGATAACTGGCAGGACAGGCCTTCCGGCTCTGGCACCTGGCATAGCTGGTCTGGCCTGAGTTCTGCCGACCGGCTGCCTGGGCACTGGAACATCTAGTGGAGTAAATAAAATCAGATTAGCTCAGATTAGTCAACTCAAGTAGTACTCTTTTGGGACCGTTGAATGAACTTCACTATATTACCTTCGCCACTGGAGTCAGACCCCCTGCAGACCCGCTTCCTGGTCACTGGAACATCTAGAGGAGTACATTAGCTCTGATTAGTCACTCTTTAGGTTGTAGTTCTCTTTAGGGACTGTTGAATTAACTTAACTATATTACCTTCGTCACTGGAGTCATAGCGTGTGTTGCGATGTCTCTTCCTTGTGTCTTGTTGGTCTTCCATTGACGACTGCCGCTCAAACACCTTCGTCATGGCCCTGGCTATTTCATAAAGCGCTGTGTAGAAAGTACCATAATCAATACATTTCAACCATCTTATTTCCTCTGAATAATTAATAATGATTAACAGTGTACATGAACACAGCTTACGAGTATTGGAGTCCTTAAACACGCGAACTTTGTGGAGTCTCCAGGCAGGATTTGGTTCCACGTTGTTCTTAATGCGTTGGCTGCTTTTGTGTTCCGTCCAGTAACACAAGTTGCCCTGTGAGTGATAACTGTTAGTACCTGCTCCCCTGTACAATCGGAAAACAGCACTCTTATCAGAAACCACATTGGTCGCTTACCTCTTCCCGGAGCCACGACACTGGGACAGCCGCCACAGAACCCTCCTCCAGAAACTCGACAACGCAGTACATTCTGCACAATAAACAAAAAAACGAACTTAGGTTAAACACATAAGCATAAGGACACTATTGGAAAGCAGAGGGGAAGACATGAATAGTTAAACTGGATTTAAAACAATGACCAATTCAGCTATGCAATTCAACAGTAACTTTACGCAAATGGCTACAAAATGGCGACCACTGGATTTAAAACAAGGACCAATTCAACTATACTATTCAACAGTAACTACAAAATGGCGACCACCGGTGCGGGCAACATGAAGCACAAGCCATCTTAGGCGGTACAGGACGCAAATACACTATTGGAAAGCAGAGAGGAAGACATGAATAGTTAAACTGGATTTAAAACAATGACCAATTCAGCTATGCAATTCAACAGTAACTTTACGCAGATGGCTACAAAATGGCCTTCCGGCTCTGGCACCTGGCATAGCTGGTCTGGTCTGAGTTCTGCCGACCGGCTGCCTGGGCACTGGAACATATAGTAGAGGTAAATTAGCTCAGATTAGTCAACTCAAGTAGTACTCTTTTGGGACTGTTGAATGCACTTTATTATATTACCTTCGTCACTGGAGTCATAGCGTGTGTTGCGCTGTCTCTTCCTTGTGTCTTGGGAGTTAATCCATTGATGACTGCTGCTCAAACACCTTCCCCAAGGCACTGGCTACTTCATAATGCTCTGTGTGTTCCTCAGCAGACAGAGGTTGTCATGGCTCCTCTTGATGTGCTTGTGGAGGTAGATCTGGGAGGTATAGGAGAATGGGCACTCAGAGCAGGAGAACACCCAAGTCTTTAACATCACAGCTAGGAGAGCGAATGAGAGAGACCATTAAAAAGGATTATCTCACCTGTAGTACAAGTTCAAATATAGAGTGATTATACGTCATTGTAAATGAGAGCTTACTCTCAATTGATTCACGAGGTTAAATAAAGATTGAATGAATATGTAGCTAGTGGGGGGTTACAACCACACAACTGTGGAGAGAGAATGAGACACTTGGTTCCCTCCTCTACTGGTGTTCATGGCCATGGCCACACACCTGGAATACTCCAACCCTGATTTAAAGGCATAAAAGTGGGGAACACATTCTTGAGACGGTTCCTAAAACTGGAGGGGAAAAAAACGGGAAAATGATCTTCCCTCTCCTCATCACTCACTTCTGCATGGGGCTGAGCTCTACCCTGTCAGCAGTGGCAATACATGGGATAGCGGCTCAGCACACAGGAGAACTGCACAGAGAGGAAGGAGGAGAGAGAAACCCAACAACAAAAAAGGCAAGAAGGGTTAATAACTGAGTGAATCTTGCAAGTTTGCACTACAGGGAAGCAATTGCTCAATTTCCCTGATATTGTGGCGTCACTGGCGTCAGTGATGCGTCTTATGAATCTCACATGTCTACCGCTAACATTAACTCAATATCAATATTCCCTTTTGTTTATCCCGTCTATGGAAACGTATGTGCATTTGTACTTACGTGTGCCTTTATTGATGATCAGGTGTTTCTCCACCTAAGGGCTGGCCAGACAGAACCATCAGAGACCATTGGGCTGAGCTGAGGAGAGAGCGACATGTTAGAGTGTATGTATGCATATGTATATGGTGCTCTTCTGTTAATACTCATGAGGGCATTCAACTGAACAAGACTCACAGAGCCTGTGGTGCTGTCCCAGGACTGCCCCTGGCCACGCCTGTCCCCGTCTTAGCGCCTCTATTAGTAGTCCACATCATGAGTACCTATTATACAAAATTTGGATTTGTATGTGAGTGAAAACGTAGTACACAATTCTTTACCCGTTTGACAGAATGAGCAACCATTTCAACAGTTAAGAGTAACATGAAATCCACCAAGATGGCTGCTGTAACAAAATGAGCCAAGATGGCTGCTATAACAAATCCTGCTAGCTAGCCTAGCTCCGTTGTTGGGGCTTCTAGTGTTCTGCTAACGTTAACTTCGGAAAAATGAATGCCTAAAAACAAACACATACTAACGGTGTCGTGGGTTAATGCGAAATCAATGAGTAAGCTAATTATCGCATTTTATTCCAAGCGATGAAACAGTACGAACGTGCAGGAGCTCGCGCGAGCCTGAAGACTCCACCATGCCCGAAAAAGGCTAATCACGTTAGCTGGCTAGCTAGTTAGCTAACATTGGAAAGAGCATCTGCATATAGATAATCATTACAAAAGGGTAGCTTGCACATAACGTTGATGTTTTATCTGGGACGATACCAAAATACATAGTATGTATGTATACATTGAAATTGAGATACTTACAGGATCTGTGTTGTCGCGGGGTAGCGTGTTCTCCTTCTGTCTCAAACGGGGTGGAAGTTTACCGTTCTTCTTCTCCTTCGCTGGGTTTAGTGGCGGATCGCAAACAACTTTAATGTGCATACCGCCACCTACTGGCACAGAGTGTGTAACTTGTTTGTCTAGTAGCCCAATGCCTTGCATTCTACGTTCAATGCTCAGCGTTCATTGCTCACATTTAGGTTGCAAAATTAGGACTTTATTCATAGGCATATTTTTTATCATTCTTTTTATTAGGCCTAGACTGCAAATCTTTAGTGTTAATATTAACTGTAAATGAGAAATTACACACAAAACAGACATGCAGGATTTCTCCTCATTATTACAATTCTGTAACTGTATGACTTCTAAATTTATTTTAAAACCTAAGTAATTTACAAATGTTCTGACCCACTGTGAAACATTTCCAATAAAGTCAGATTGGGACTGTGATCTAACCACATTGTCACGTTATTTAATTACATCGTAGTTACGGATTTAAGCAGCAGTGGCGGCTACGTTCCCTTACAGTGTACTTGAGGACGGCTATTTTGGTTATTTTGCGACTGAAAAGGCAAGTGTCAGCTAGGTGTCAGCTAGGTCCGCTGCTGGTGACGTCGCAAAGTTACCACAATTACACCAATGTGTCCCGTCAGTTTTACGTGTTAGTAGGGATACATACATACACAACACAAAACCATATGCAACAATGAACATAAATCACAAAATCATCCCGACCCCACAGGTCTTTTCTCAAAGGCCGGTCCTGTGTCCCACACAGGTTTACCTTAAAGGATAAGTACACTGAATTTCATGTTTAGCCCTATTCCTGGCTTCCCTGGCATGTATCTGACTAGTACAGGTTAAAATATTTCTGTTTTGTGCAGTACAGAGTTCTATGTCAATAACGTCAGCGCACGCGCCCTGGCTCGTTGCTAGCTATGGGCACACTCGAAAAACTCGAAAAAGTATGATATACGTGGATTTCAAGTTCAGGAATTACATGGTTTATGCTTACCAAGCTCTGAAGTCGTCCTGTAAACACCATAGGTCCTTTCGCCTCTGCATTTGGAAACAACAGCTAACTTGTTAACAGTACTACTTTCACCGAACATACAACAAACATCTTTTCACACTGTAAACCTCCAGATGAATTTCGCGGAGGTTTACAGCGTGGTAGGATTTCGATAGTCGTGAAAGTCTGTCAGTCAGGTAAATGTCTTTTTGAGGCAGTCAGGCATGTTACAGGTATGTGGCTACTGGATAACATTAATAAACATGTTCATTTTCATTTTATAGTGATATATTGATGTGCTTTACCGTTTGCTAGTATACTAGCCCCTAACACGAGAATCAGTCTCTCTCTCTCTCTTTCTCTCTCCCTCATGAGTTTTAATGTTTTAATGCAATTGTAATTGTAGGCTTCTAACTTGCTATAACTCCTAGTAACAAACTTGTTTAGAATGGAGATGCACTTGTGAGTTCTGGCAAGTAGGCCTAGTAGTACTGGCCTACTGTACATTAAAGACACTTTGGATACAAGCGTCTGCTAAATGACTGTAATGTAGGCTAATATCACTCACAGCAACATAAGATATGCAGCTAGGTAGTTTGCTAGCTATTTTTGGCTAGTAGTCGCCCACTTCGTTTATTAATGTCCATGACATATTTTGCTAATTAAGATAAAAAATGTCCTGCGCACGGCGCACAACCTAAGTGCCATTTTTTTAACTTTCGCCCCTCTAACATCCAGTGCACGTCCCTGCTTAAGTCCCACTCTGTATGTGTGTGTGTGTTCTGAATAGCTGGATAAACTTCCTTTCATCTCTAGACTTGGCATGCAGCCAGTGGAATCTCAATTTCAGCATCTCTGTTTGATGTCTAGCCGGGGTAATGGGCCAACCTCCCACTGGAAAATGTGTGTTAGAACACAGTGAGGAAGAATACAGACAGACAGTCACATATTTTTGATACACAATCTGGGGATTCATCTTCCAAAGGTGTTTTTTGTCATACAGAGAGAGAGAGAGAGAGAGAGAGAGGGACGGAGGTTTGGATTCAGAAAACGTTATTGCCTTCCGTGACAGAAAATCGTCTTGCGAGATTAACGGAGAGACAGACTGACAGAGGCGGAGGGTAACTGTTGACTGCTTCTGTCCCTTTGTGTGCGTTGTCTGTTTTCAGAGGAGACCGCCTTCGAGGCCGGGGTGCGG
This sequence comes from Borostomias antarcticus, assembly GCF_949987555.1. Classification (NCBI taxonomy): domain Eukaryota; kingdom Metazoa; phylum Chordata; class Actinopteri; order Stomiiformes; family Stomiidae; genus Borostomias; species Borostomias antarcticus. Next base: position 10,604,130 of record NC_140247.1, on the reverse strand, counting down.
GTGCAGATCCACAGCCAGGCGGAGCCTCCCTCCGTCCATGAGCTGGGCTTCGGAGTGGCCCCGGGGTTCCAGACCTTCGTTGCCACACAGGAGCAGAGGGTAGGTGGCCCCCGAACCCTCAGGGGACGCATGACGAACAGCGTCTCTAAACAGCATCTAGACAACGTCTCTGTCTGCAGTTTTATTTCCATTTCAACCAAGTGTTTACTTCTATAAAGTGCATGTGTGTGTGTGTATGTGTGTGTGTGTGTGTGTGTATGTGTGTGTGTGTGTGTGTGTGTGTGTGTGTGTGTGTGTGTGGCGTGTGTGTGTGCGCACGTGTGTGTGTGTGAGTGTGTCAATGCAGCAGTGTCCTTCTCATCCCTCCCCTCACCTCTGTAGTCTCTCAGTGGATGTTGACTGATGACAGCCCCCCCTCCTCTGCCTGTGCCCGCGACCTTGCCGCCAGCTAGCTGGGTTCGCCCCGCCCAGTCACGCTCAAATCATACTACCTTACATGATCATGACCTTGAGAGGACGGCTTCAGTCATAGGCCAGGGGCTGCTCCACCTTGTGGTTATACGACCCTTGATATTAGAGAACATTTAGCCTATTTTCTTTGGAGAGAGAGAGAGAGAGAGAGAGAGAGAGAGAGAGAGAGAGAGACAACGTTACCTAGCTAATATTAGGCTACATTAGCTAACTAGCTACCGACACAATAAGGCCAACATTAAACAACTGGGTTTGATGAGGGGTCTGTGTGGAGCAGGAGAGTCAGAGGTCGGTTCCCCAGCCTGTCTGTCTGGGAGTGGTCATCGGAGTGAGGGCTACTCTACCCTGCCCTGGGTGCTGCCACTCTCTCTCTCTCTATCTCTCTCTCCAAAGAAAATAGGCTAAATGTTCTCTAATATCAATGGTCGATTGTAGGCTTCTAACTTAACCAGTCATCATTCTACTGGATTGCTGTAATGCATCTTCATCACATTGGCAGATGGTCAGGATGGACAGATTGATGGAGGGACAGCTTTGGAGTCCTGTCTAACTCCACTCTGTGATGGATGGACTAGAACACATATTTCTCTCCACGCCTTTATGGACCTCGCTTTGTGCACTGGGGCACAGTCATGCTAGAACAGAAAAGGGCCTTCCCCAAACGGTTCCCGCAAAGTTGGAAGCATAGAATTGTCCAAAATGTCTTGGTAAGCTGAAGCATTAACATTTCCCTTCACTGGAACTAAGGGGCCGAGGTCAACCCCAGAAAAACAACCCCAAACCATTATCCCTATGCAGTCAGGCAGGCAATGTTCTCCTGGCATTCGCCAAACCCAGACTCGTCCATCAGACCGCCAGATAGAAAAGCGTTCGTCACTCCACAGAAGATGTTTCCACTGCTCCAAAGTCCAGTGGCGGCGTGCTTTACACCACTCCGTCCGACGCTTGGCATTGCGCTTGGTGATGTGAGGCTTGCATGCAGCTGCTCGGCCATGGAAACCCATGTCATTAAGCTCCCGGCACTCAGTTTTTGTATTGATCTTAACGCTAGAGGAGGTTCGGAACTCTGCAGTTGTTGAGTCAGCAGAGCGTTGGCGATTTTTACCCACTATGCACCTCAGCAGTCAGCAACCCTGCTCTGTAACTTTACGTAGTCTGTCACTTCCCGGCTGAGTTGCTGTGATTCCTAAACGCTTCCACTTTACAATAATACCACTTACAGTTGATCGTGGAATATGTACAGGAGGGGAAGAAATTTCACAAACTGACTTCTTGCAAGTCAGCTCTTTAGAACGACCCATTCTTTCACAAATGTTTGTAGAGGCAGAGTGCGTGGCTAGGTGCTTGATTATATACACCTGCGACGATGGGATTGAATGAAACACCTGAATTCAATGATTAAGAGGTGTGTTACAATACTTTTGTCCATATAGTGGAAGGAGTTGAGGCGCAACAGACAGATGGAGAGTGGAGGGGGTGGGGTCTAGGGAGCACGTGGTGGGGCGGCGAGATGTAACAGGGTTGAGGGCCTTGTTAGGGGACCCTCCAAGAGAAGGACGTGAACCGCCTGTTCAAGAGACAGAACCCCCAGAAAGCCATTTTGTCTTTGCACTGTCCTGTCCTGTCCTGTCCTGTCCTGTCCTGTCCTGTCCTGCACCCTGTCCTATGTCGTCTGCAACAGCGAATGCCTTAACCCTAGACAAATTCCTAGTATGTGTGAACCATACAAATGGCTTATAAAACTGATCTTGAATTAGTCTCTCTCTCTCTCTCTCTCTCTCTCTCTCTTTCTTTCTTTCTCTCTCTCTCTCTCTCTATCTCTCTCTCTCTCTCTCTCTCTCTCTCACACCCACTGTCTCTTTCTTTGTTTTTGGGAGCTTTTTCTGGGAGCTGAGTTGATTGCCCTTGTCCAAGACAAGACAGATTTTGGCCAAGATTAATGGATTTTCCTACAATGTTGAAGTTGCTTGTGTCTCCAGCATGTGAATGAGGTCATATGAGGCTTTAGGAGCCAGGAGGAGGGAGGGAGATCACGGGATGACCAGGCTACACCCCATCTCCCCTCTTCACGGCTCCTTAGCTCCCCTCTTCCCCACTCCCTCCCCTCTCCCCTCTTCCCCTCTACCCTCCTCCCCTCTACCCTCCTCCCCTATTCCCTGCTCCCTCCCCTCTACCCTCCTCCCCTCCACCCTCCTCCCTGCTCCCTCCTCCCCTCTACCCTCCTCCCTCCACCCTCTTCCCTCCTCCCCTCTCCCTCTTCCCTGCTCCCTCCTACCTGCTCCCCTCTTCCCTGCTCCCTCCTCCCTCCTCCCTGCTCCCTCCTCCCTCCTCCCCTCTCCCTCCTCCCTCCTCCCCTCTTCCCTGCTCTCTTCTCCCCTCTCCCTCCTCCCTCCTCCCCTCTTCCCTGCTCCCTGCTCCCCTCCTCCCTGCTCCCTCCTCCCCTCTCCCTCCTCCCTCCTCCCCTCTTCCCTCCTCCCCTCTTCCCTCCTCTCCTCTCCCTCCTCCCTTCTTCCCTGCTCCCTCCTCCCCTCTCCCTCCTCCCTCCTCCCCTCTTCCCCTCTTCCCTCCTCTCCTCTCCCTCCTCCATCCTCCCCTCTTCCCTGCTCCCTCCTCCCTGCTCCCCTCCTCCCTGCTCCCTCCTCCCCTCTCCCTCCTCCCTCCTCCCCTCTTCCCTGCTCCCTTCCTCCCCTCTTCCCTCCTCTCCTCTCCCTCCTCCCTCCTCCCCTCGTCCCTGCTCCCTCCTCCTTGCTCCCTCCTCCCCTCTTCCCTCCTCCCCTCTCCCTCCTCCCTGCTCCCTCCTCCCCTCTCCCTCCTCCCTCCTCCCTGCTCCCCTCCTCCCCTCTTCCCTGCCCCCTCCTCCCCTCTTCCCTCCTCCCCTCTTCTCTCCTCCCTGCTCCCTCCTCCCTGCTCCTCAGCCCCCCTGCTGCTCTCCACAGCCCCCACACTGTTCCAGCCCATTGGGAAACCCTGTAGATTTTAGCTGCAGCTGATGAGCTCAAATTTGCACATTGAATTCTACGGAGAGGACGGCTTCTTTCTAGCCTCGTGAAACTACCCTGCTGATTTGTTTGTGTGTCAGATTGTTCATCCAATCAACTGCCAAGTATTTTTGAAAGTGCTTTCCCTTTTCCAAACATTTAGCCTTTTTGGAGTTTCTGTACCCTTCAACGGCGTACCAAGTTACCAAAAAGATAATGGCCATGATTCATCTGATTGGACCCGGGGATTTGTCAAGAGGCTGTAATTTGATGGTGGGAACAAGTTGAGCTCGTAGTGGCCATTAGTGGATCATTATAATGAGACCCAATCATTCCATTCTGAGACTGAGCTGAAATCTCAACTTGTCCTGAAAAAGGAGAATTATCTCTGGGTAAAAAAGCCGAAATACGTATATAGCACATGCTTTTACATACATCCTCACTTACTTATACAGTACACACCCATGCACACACAAGATTGCTAGGGCTTATGGATTACTCTCATCTATCAAGTCTTGGCTTTTTCAATTTCGGGAACTTTCAGATATGAAAATATTCCTGCCAAGTGTCTTTCACAGAAGTAAAAAAAAAAAAAAGACGAGTGTGTCAGTGGCAGTTCTCCGAGGGAGAGGAGAGAGAGGTTTTCATTAGCGCGTCTCTCCCTCTGGTAACCAGACTGTCGAGGCTACGGAGCAGAACTTTAATTTGTAGCATACTGTACATACAGGTTGCGAGCGATGTGAGCCTCAGTAGCCTTACAGTACTGTGCTCGTAGATTGGAAAAAAACACGCCTCCCAGCACTATTTTGACATTTATTTGTAACCTCGCTTTTTAAGTCCCTTGTCAAAGGTGGTGTGCTAAGAAGTTTTAAACAGAGATGTGCTCTCATAAGCTGAGCATTGATTTACAACGTTAGTGGTGGTTAAGAGGGCCTGGTGGCTATGTCACTAGATGGCTTTAAATATGTCTATCTACAGGACTAACTGGACCTTTATGGGGACATTTTAATATCTACAGGACTAACTGGGCCTTTATGGGGACATTTTAATATCTACAGGACTAACTGGGCCTTTATGGAGACATTTTAATATCTACAGGACTAACTGGGCCTTTATGGGGACATTTTAATATCTACAGGACTAACTGGGCCTTTATGGGGACATTTTAATATCTAGAGGACTAACTGGGCCTTTATGGGGACATTTTAATATCTACAGGACTAACTGGGCCTTTCTGGAGACATTTTAATATCTAGAGGACTAACTGGGCCTTTATGGAGACATTTTAATATCTACAGGACTAACTGGACCTTTATGGGGACATTTTAATATCTACAGGACTAACTGGACCTTTATGGGGACATTTTAATATCTACAGGACTAACTGGACCTTTATGGGGACATTTTAATATCTACAGGACTAACTGGAGGGGTATGTGTTGTGGCCTGTGGCCTTTGGTGCTGGATGGAAATGTTTGTATGCCGGATGGTAGAGAGCCAATCAGTTAGTCTCCATGGATTGGCCCTGTCTCAAAGGAACAGCGAACTAAAGCAGCTCATGGATGCAGGACAGTATCTCTCTCTGACAGAGGGGGGCCATCGTCTCCAATGGCCGTCTGCGCTAACAAGCATACCAGATAGCCAGATTCAAGCTGGCGGCGGCGGAATTAAACCTCGATCCAAAAAAGCTGGCAGTTTGGCAGATGAAACCACATACCCCATGATGCACGGCAGTGGTGGCGAACGGAGATTGAGAGCAGAGGGTGTCGGGGGGGGGACGGATGCGAGGCCCGGACCGGCGCCCCCCTTCGTCGGGAGGCAGATGGCTCTTGGCCCGGCTCCTCCTGGCCGCCCTCTCGTCTCATCTGCTGCGCCGTCTCCGGAACCAGGGGGGCGAGGGGGGGGGGGGGGAGATTTGGATTTTAGATCGGTGTGTTCTCGCAGAGCCTGTTGCTGTCGGGGGGGGGGGGGGGGGGGGGGGGGGCGTCACAGCCGGACCATGTGGATCGGGGAATGTGGTCCTCTCTTGCCCGGTTGGTTTATTTATCACCTTTATTTAGTCAAAGAGGCCAGTAGAGAGCAAGCTCTCTTTTTCAATGACGCCTTGATTACATAAATAATAAATACAAATACAATTACAGCACAATACAGTATCCTATAATACAATGCAAATATAAAAATCAAGTACAAATGTTAAAAAGCACATACACATACAGACTGTAGGCAGTCAGGAAGAAGGCGTTTGAGCTGATTATAAGGAATAAGAGTATCAAGTTTCAGCATGGTTTGTAGGTTATTCCACTAAGATGGTGCATAATATCCAAATGCATTTTTCCCCATTTCAGTCCTGACATGAGGAATATGTAATATCAGGTGGTCTTGGTGGTCGAGATCCTCTCTCTCTCGATCGACCCGGAGCCCGCGGTGAGAGAGAGACCCTGCTGTATTACCTCCTTAAGCTAGGGCTGGGTATCGATTCGAATTTCAAGAATCGATTCGATTACGATTCACAAGGTTCAGAATCGATTATCACCATTCGATTCGATTCGATTCAATATCGATTCGGTTAGTGTTACTAAAACCTGTTTTTTTTTAGCTGTAACCTTAATTACATGACTACCAAGTTATGCAACACATCAATACTAGGGCTGGGTATCGATACTGATTTCCAAAAATGAATGAATTAATGAATGAATGAATGAACTATTCATTCCTTCATTTATTCATTCATTCATTAAATAAAAGATCGATTTTGGGATTCATAAATCGATTGTGAATTATTTGATTCAAAATCGATTAATCGATTTTTTTAACCCAGCCCTAAAATACACCCGTAGATGACGGCAAAGAGGGTTTATGGGTACCATCTGGCCTGAGACACGAGGAACGTTTGGGAAGAACAGCCTGGTGTCTTAACAGTACAGGAATGTCCTGCTGTCCAGGCAGCAGTGCTTGGCTGGTATCTCTGCTAATCCACCTGTTCCCTGTGTGTGTGTGTGTGTGTGTGTGTGTGTGTGTGTGTGTGTGTGTGTGTGTGTGTGTGTGTGTGTGTGTGTGCGTGCGTGCGTGTGTGTGCACGTGTGTCGTGTTGTAGCTGACCTACCTGCCTCCCCCGTGGGGAGAGTGTGTGTCCAAGGCCCTGGACTCTGGATTCTTCGACGTCTATAGTGTGACGGCCTGCAGAATCGACTGTGAGACACTTTACATCGTGGAGAATTGCAACTGTAGGATGGTGCACATGCCTGGTAAGCACACAGACGACCGTCAGACTAACAGTGCTGTAGACTGGACAGGACAAAATTGAGCTTCAGCTTTTTCAACTATGTTGGTTTTATGCTTTGTTATTTGGACTGTACAAGTCAAGTTTGAGGTCGGATTTTAAAAGTTAAAATGATAAGTTTGGTCATGGTTGGTTTTGGTCCCTAACGTAGAATAAATTATGAGTGTTGTGTCGTTTACTTGCTGCTCATCTTGCTCTCTCTCTCTCTCTCTCTCTCTCTCTCTCTCTATCTCTCTCTCTCTCTCTGTCTCTCAGTGGAACATGAGAGACATTTTTGTCAACAGAGTAAAGTTTGCTTCTAGGTGTTTCCCGAATAATCAGCGCCAGACTTATTATTTCCAGAATAATAAGTCTTCAGCTTGTTTTTCTGAGTTTTATAAGTTATTCAGTTGTTTCATGTTTTTAAGAAAGAGAACAAAAGCTGATTGTGGGTCTTGTGTGGTCCTCTCCTGCTGTCCACAGGGGACGCCCCGTTCTGCACACCAGAGCAGTATAAAGACTGTGCTGAGCCTGCACTTGGTAAGTACACACACACACACTCACACACACGCGCACACACGCACACACACACACTCACAAACACACACACACACACACAATCACACAAACACACACACACACACTCACAAACACACACACACACACACTCAAAAACACACTCACTCGCGCACTCACAAACACAAACAGGGACACCTATTTCTACAAACAAGGCCAAGTACATGCAGCAAAAGGATAATTTTTCTCTATGTGGGTTAGAGAGATAAGTGTGATTCTCGGGCTCTGCCTTTATGGGGAGTTGCTACACAGAGGGGGGTATTCCAAGCATGACGAGTCCGCTGCTCCACGTTAAACTCAAGGTCAAGGTCAAGGTCACCATATCATGCAGGAACAATGAGCAGTAAAATGTTTTTTTCGTCAGGTACCAGATTGTGCTCCCTAGTAAAGGAAAAGAATAAGTACATGCTGAGACACAATAATAATAATAATAATAATAATAATAATTATTATTATTATTATTATTATTATTATTATTATAATAGCTGCTGCGCAGCACTGGGTCGGGGCCAGGCGGAGTAAGACAGATGGCAAATATATGAGGGTCTAGGTGTGCATATATACACAAACTGGTGCAGGCATATGTTTTCCTGTTAACTGCTACAGTTAGGAGATGGAACAAGGTTTGAGGTTGTGACATGGTCACAGCTCTGTTCTGTCCTGGCCACACAGTGAACTGACCACTGACATCAGGACTGCTCATATTTCACCATAGACTCAAAACTCACCTCTTCAAGAAGTACTACCAGGATTGTCCCTCTTGAGCACCTATTGCTTTTTTAGTCATTTACTTTTGCACTTTACCTTAAGCACTAGATTATACTCTTAGTCACTTGTTTAGAAAGGAGATGCACTTGTGAGTTCTGATGAATAGCAGTACACTAACTTCCTATATTAAATGCGATTATGTAAGTCACTTTGGATAAACGTTTCAGCTAAATGACTAATGTAATGTGAACAGCCAAAGACATGCAGTGCTGTTGCTAACTACCCAAATAATTAATCTTAGTGGATGTCATATTATTGGTTGAGATTGGTTCAGTCCAACTAATGTACATGAGCACACATTTTGTTTTACATGAAAACCATGATTGGATTTTGATAGAATACTGTGGCAACCCGGGGCCCTCACAACCCAAGATGGTCGCCTGTGCCACAAAGTGGCCACTAGCTGTGGGACTGCAGTTCCCAGAACCCCACAGGTTGTGGGTTAGAGAGCTTAATGACTACCTGGGCTGATTGTCCACACCTGCTTCAGCAATCAGCCACCTGCCCTCACCAAAAACTGGAAAGCCCAGGCCAGAAGAAGCCTGGGAGAAGAGGGTTGAGGCAGAAAGCATGCGGCCTCATGTGTGGATTTTGTTTGAGATCGTTCTTTTGTAAAACTAAGTTAAGTTTATTGAAGAGACAACCTCTGGCTATTTTCTGCACCTTGCTTCCCTTGTCTCTGTGTGACACTGCCATTTTGGCATGTGTGGTCTCCCCTGTCCACAAGGAGAAATAAAAAAACTAAACCAAAAACTAAGTACAGTATTGTTTACAGTAAAACGTTTTGATGCGCTGTGTGTTCAATTTTGGATATTTCCAAAATCTGTGATCGTTTGTGGAGGACAGTCTGAAGATGTAGTGTAGCAATTGGGGTGTCAATTGACCAAAAATGTGGGAGGGAGTACTGTAGGTTTGATAGGTTTTACAGTATTTGAGAAAAACTTCATATGGACTTCATTAGTCCTGCCAACTCAAAGCATATGGACGTTTCTGCTCACTTGGGCCTACAGGTTGGTGGTGGTTGCAAAGTGATAGCATGTATGTCTGATTTGTTATGATTTTTTTTTGTTTTAAACTTTAGATGGTTGCTGTAGTGCCACCATCAGGACTATTGGCCCCCAATGCCAGTTGAGGACTTCTGGCATAAGACTGGACCAATGTGCAAATTTTGCTGATTTTTCATGCATGGGAAGTCAGACTTCCTAGGAAGAAGAAGAAAAATATTGACAATACAAGAGGGTTCCGACAGCTGAGACTGCCCGACTCCTAATAGTAATAAAAATAATAATAATAATATCTACAACAGAGATACAGATACTCATCAGTGTTTGGATTCTGTCATACTGTACATTGTAGCACCTACCGTATATCAAGTCCATCAAGTACACAAGTATGTGTGTGTGTGAGAGAGAGATCAAATATATTGAGATGTATATAAAGTATATTTAATTGCATATAATCCTGCAACTTGGTGATTTTTTTTTGCTCCCATTCTTCCCCAGATGGCTGTTTACAAAGTTTGTTAACTTCATATTTCTACCTTCTCCATCTCAGCATCATACTGGATGGAATCATGAATGCCAAATAAGCCTTATAAAACCATTTTGTGAGTCGTAGGCCATCAACTCTCCTGCCCACACTTTTGCATGGAGGCATTCTATTTCTCCCACACAGCTACTGTTCTGTTACCTACAGACCGGCAGACATTGTCCTGGTTCTTAGTCCAGACGGACACTCACTCTGTCCACCAAATTGGTTTAATTTGAAATGGAGCTAAGACCTTGCAAGCATGCACATACACAGCTTGGATCAGTCTATGTAAAACAGTTTTTGTTGGAAGTCTGAGCCAATTTGCTCAAGTTTATGAGATGTGTCAATCAGGAAGTTTGGGCACCATGAGCCCGCCTGGCTCTTTGTTTTAATGGTGGACAGCTGGGTCTGTTCTCTCTCAACAACCTGGCTCCAAACACGGCCAAGGCAGTCGGGCTCTCTGCTGCTTACTACGCACGGGCAGAACACAGGATGCATTTCTCATCGTGTATCGTGGCTCTGAACAATGAACGAAGGCTGGAAAGCCTGTCGTGTTCATACATAACAAAGACATATCTTGAATAATTGTTTCATGGTAATGATTTTAGAGGAGAGAAAGAATGTAAAATGATAGCTGCTGTCCTGAAATGGTTTGGGGCCGGGCGGAGTTAGAGGAGGAAGGAGACAGATGGCAAATATATGAGGGTCTAGATTTTCACATATATACACAAACTAGTGAAGGCATATGTTTTCCTGTTAATTGCTACAGTTCGGAGATGGAACAAGGTTTGAGGTTGTGACATGGTCACAGCTCTTTTCTGTCCTGGCCACACAGTGAACTGACCACCGACATCAGGACTGCTCGTATTTCACCATAGGATTGTCCCTCTTAAGCACCTTCACCTCCGCGACCCGACCCCGGATAAGCAGATGAAGATGGATGGAAGCACCTTTTATTTATTTTTTTGCTATTTACTTTTGCACTTTACCTTAAGCTCTAGATTATACTCTTAGTCACTTGTTTAGAAAAGAGATCTCGCATGCCAGTTCTTACAGAACTAACTCTCCTTTCGCATTCCTGCAGCTCTCAACATGGCGAGACTAATAGTGATTTTCACCTCTTTTAATAATTTTAAACTCGCTCTGGAATAACTGCTTTGCAGTATTACGACAAACTTGTTTGAGATCTTTCATTTGTAACACTAAGTTTAAAGAGACAACCTCTATTTTCTGCAACTTGCTTCCCTTGTATGTGTGCCACTGCCATTTTGGCATTTGTGGTCTTCCCTGTCCCCTGGGTTGCCAGAATGGTTTCACACACACACACACACACACACACACACACACACACACACACAGATAAAAAGTGTTAACTCTTTGAGTCAACAACTGTAACCAGCTGAAAAATAGATTTCTATATAAAGATGGATGCTGAGTTACTGACATTATTTAAGCATCCAAAAACACTCCCTTTCCATGGAAATATTTGAAATAAATTGGGTTCTTTGTTTTGGTGTAGAGAGAGAGAGAGGATTTTGGGACACAGAGCTACCCAAATCCAATAACCCCTCATTTGTATGGAAATAAACAGGAAAGCCGAGACGCCATATTGTGTCACTTCTGTGACTATCGGGCCCTGAGGGTTGGTCATTAGTACACCAGGGAGGCCCTGAGCTATGACCACGGAGACCTGGGCGTCTGCCACCCAGCTGTCACACTGAGAAACCAGGCTTTCTAAAGTCACAGGCTGACTCTGCTCAGGCACTCAGAGAACCAAGCTGGGGAGAATGTGGAGATAATTTGAAGAAGTGTGATGCTGGGATGTCAGAGGGACGTGGGGACCTGGGGGGTGGGGGTGGGGGTGGGGTTGGCACTTCCACCAGACAAGTTCATTTTCAGCCGGTGAGTGGAAACTTCATGGCTGAAGTTCTCCGAAGGATGTTAACAGAGACTGTAATAGAGAAATGGAAATCTCTTTATCATTTCATGTCTGATACCAGTGAAACCAGAACATATGTGGATATGCAAGTTTGTGAGAACATTTTTCATGAACACCCTTTCTCTTCTCACTGTTAACTTCTCTGGTTAGACCTTGTTTATAAGGAAGGGGGTTGCTCAGTTATTTTTATAACTCTTCTATGTGCTAGCAGCTGTTTCCCAAGGCCGTAAACAATGGCCCGGGGTCATCACATACAGGTCAGCTGTAGAACTGCACTTATTTATTTATTAGGGCCCTGGTAACCTTATCATATAATTGTTAGTGGAGTTTTACATATCCATGCACAGAACAGGTTGTGCCCACAGTGGACATAATGCTGTGTTTGAATTTTTCATGGCTCTCCTACTACAGAGCCCGACTTTGCAAACTCATAGCTGTTGGAATAAAATTAGCCAGCTTTGGACTGAACCTCAGCATTTCGACTAGAAATAGAATAATTTCGCTAACATGACTTTTTGTCAAAACGTGGGACTAATTGCAGGGCTGTGTGAACATCATATATTCCTACTGGAAAAGCACTGAATTTTAAGTGTGTGCCTGCATGCGTGCTTGTGATATATGACTTGCTCTCAGAATAAAACGGTAGAGACGGCAGCCCTGTGTGCCCAAAGCTGTCAGAAGCAAGTGGATCTGAACTATCGGGTTACCGTACCCTTCATGGCTTCTCCACATGGGAAAAAAAATTGAGGTCCGCTCCGACAGCTTCTCCAAGGTATTTTTATTACTAGAGGACAAAAAAAAACAATGTTTCGACCCAAGGTGGGTCTTCGTCAGGTGGCGAAGACACACCTTGGATCGAAACATTGTTTTTTTTTGTCCTCTAGTAATAAAAAAAATACCTTGGAGCAGCTGTCAGTGTGGACCTCAATTTTTTGTATTCTTTGTAACCATATTGTCCGGCACCAGCGGATGGTCGATGTGCTTAGCAACTCTACAACTTCTTCTCCACATGGGAGCCAGCTGACGAGCATTTCCCCTTCTGCTTTTGCCCTGTCCCCCCCCCTCCTCGCCCTGACCCTCCCACCCCCACGCCGTCTCCGCCCCCATCTAGCCAAGCTGTCCATGCTGGAGAGCGCTAACTGCATCTGCCGGTCGCCATGCAACATGACCCGTTACAACAAAGAGCTCTCCATGGTCAAGATCCCCAGTAAGACCTCGGCGCGCTACCTGGAGAAGAAGTTCAACCGGTCAGAGAAGTACATCACGTGAGTGGGCCCGTCTGCTCTTCCCCGCCCAGCGACGCGCAGCCGTTCCCCCATGATGCCCCTGTGCTTCGTGACATGGCCGCTTGTGCTGTCATAGTAGTAGTACGCAGGTACAGGGAACATGAATGCACCGAGATGCAGATTGATTTAGCGTGTGGGCATAACGCTCAGAGAGTAAGTGTGACATACTAACAAGAGACCGGTATTATTCAAAACAAGTATTTAGAAAGAACAGGCACATTAAAGTGGAAACAGGAATCTTATATCAGAGAGCTGGCTTCACTAGATGGAAGTGCTAATGATGCTGCAATTATGCAGAGTGATTCATGGCTCTAATGATGTCTTTGATGGGAGTTAATACGGCTGAAATGCCCTGCTCTCTGATGTCCTAACCCTCTCCATGTCTCCCTCCCCATCTCTCCATCCCTCAGGGACAACATCCTGGTCTTGGATGTGTTCTTCGAGGCCCTGAACTACGAGACAATCGAGCAGAAGAAAGCCTACGAGGTGGCAGGGTTACTGGGTAGGTCGACCGGCGCCTCACCGCTCACGTCATCCCTGGTTCCTTTCGGCCTGCGGTCTTTCCTCCTCCCCGGTCTCTCCTCCTCCTGGTCTCTCCTCCTCCTGGTCTCTCCTCCTCCCCGGTCTCTCCTCCTCCTTGTCTCTCCTCCTCCTCCTTGTCTCTCCTCCTCCCAGTCTCTGCTCCTCCTGGTCTCTCCTCCTCCCGGTCTCTCCTCCTCCTCCTTGTCTTTCCTCCTCCCGGTCTCTCCTCCTCCTCCTTGTCTCTCCTCCTCCCAGTCTCTCCTCCTCCCGGTCTCTCCTCCTCCTCCTGGTCTCTCCTCCTCCCCAGTCTCTCCTCCTCCTGGTCTCTCCTCCTCTCCTCCTCCCGGTCTCTCCTCCTCTCTGGTCTCTCCTCCTCCCGGTCTCTCCTCCTCCTTGTCTCTCCTCCTCCCGGTCTCTCTTCCTCCTTGTCTCTCATCTTCCCGGTATCTCCTCCTCCCCGTCTCTCCTCCCCGTCTCTCCTCCTCCTTGTCTCTCCTCCTCGTCTCTCCTCCTCCCGGTCTCTCCTCCTCCTGGTCTCTCCTCCTCCTGGTCTCTCCTCCTCCCCGGTCTCTCCTCCTCCTGGTCTCTCCTCCTCCTGGTCTCTCCTCCTCCCCGGTCTCTCCTCCTCCTTGTCTCTCCTCCTCCTCCTTGTCTCTCCTCCTCCCAGTCTCTCCTCCTCCTGGTCTCTCCTCCTCCCGGTCTCTCCTCCTCCTCCTTGTCTTTCCTCCTCCCGGTCTCTCCTCCTCCTCCTTGTCTCTCCTCCTCCCGGTCTCTCCTCCTCCTCCTGGTCTCTCCTCCTCCCCAGTCTCTCCTCCTCCTGGTCTCTCCTCCTCTCCTCCTCCCGGTCTCTCCTCCTCTCTGGTCTCTCCTCCTCCCGGTCTCTCCTCCTCCTTGTCTCTCCTCCTCCCCGGTCTCTCCTCCTCCCGGTCTCTCCTCCTCCTCCCGGTCTCTCTTCCTCCTTGTCTCTCATCTTCCCGGTCTCTTCTCCTCCCCGTCTCTCCTCCCCGTCTCTCCTCCTCCTTGTCTCTCCTCCTCGTCTCTCCTCCTCCCGGTCTCTCCTCCTCCTTGTCTCTCCTCCTCCCCGGTCTCTCCTCCTCCTTGTCTCTCCTCCTCCTTGTCTCTCTTCCTTCCCGGTCTCTCCTCCTCCTTGTCTCTCTTCCTCCCCGGTCTCTCGTCCTCCCTTGTCTCTCCTCCTCCTTGTCTCTCTTCCTCTCTGGTCTCTCCTCCTCCTTGTCTCTCCTCCTCCCCATCTCTCTCGCTGGATTCTGGAGCCGTGTTGTTTTCCGCCCGCAGGTGATATCGGCGGCCAAATGGGCCTGTTCATCGGGGCGAGCATCCTCACCATCCTGGAGCTGTTCGATTACGCGTACGAGGTCGGTCCCGCCGCGGACACACACGCTCTCGTCACACACGCCTCTCTGCACTCCCACTGACACACACACACACAAATACACACACACACACACAGTTTGAACCCCCCCACCCCCCCACCCCAGGTCGTACACATTTCCCACAAACCTTCCCGCACAAAATTATCATGGATCTTTTATATGGGTTTGCAATTTCTTGGTAAACACACACACACACACACACTTGACTGAAAGCAAAGCGAACACATTCACATTTCCCCACTAAAAGCTGTGCCACCCATCAGCCCGTCTGGGCTCAGTGATGGAGCTGTACAGTACGATAAGACATTCTCATCAAGTCAGCTTTGCTGCTCGCCCCGCCATCTCCGTCTGTCTGCTCAAATACTGTATGCCCGGCACAAAACACCCAGAATTACACATGAAAAGTCCTTTTCAGAGCTTGACTTCGGTTGTAATGGCCAGTCAGAGAGGGGGGGTGGGGGGGGGGGGACTGTCACCGAGTTACTGCACCACCTATGAAATAATAGCAAACGCAGCAACATTTATTACCGCAATTAGAACATAATGACCTCCGCAGTAAACTCAATTGCTGCTACGGTAAATTTCCAATTTTTTATTTTTTTTTAACAGCCAGGAACTTTGCGTGGCTCCTTTCTTTGGCCCTAACGGCCTGATGTGCTCCGGTTCTAGGTGGTGAAGGAACGACTGCTGGACCTGCTGAGCAAAGACGAGGAGGAGGAGAGCCACGGCGAGGACGTGGTACGGAACCGGATCGGAACCGGACCGGAACCGGACCGAACCCCCTCCACATCACACGCTCGGCCCACGGGAAAAGTGAGGAGGAGTGACTTCCTCTTCCATACCTCGGTGAAGTGTATTAATATTCTGTGTGTGCGTGTGTGTGTGTGTGTGTCTGTGTGTGTGTGCACGCGCGCATGTCCTATCCGTGGGTTGCAGAGTTCCTGTGACCCGATGGCGAACCACTCTGAGGTCATCAGCCACACGGCGTCCGTGCCCCTGCAGACCACCCTGGGAACGCTGGAGGAGATCGCCTGCTGATCCCCCCGCCCCCGCCCCCCTACCCCCCTCCCCCAACTCTCTCCCCAGCCTAGAGGACCTGTCTGTCAGCGGTAACCCGCGGCAAGCGTCGGCCACGGCTCTAATGAGCAGTCCTGAAGAGCAGCTCTTTAACCAGGCAGGACAGACAGACAGACAGACAGACAGACAGACAGACAGACAGACAGACAGACAGACAGACAGACAGACAGACAGACAGACAGACAGACAGACAGACAGACAGACAGAGTGACAGACAGAGAGAGAGAGAGAGAGGGAGGGAGAGCTGGGAGGGAGAGGAGGATCCTGGGAGCTAGCCTGCCCGAAGCAGCTGCTGTGTGGATCGAGGCGCTGTGACCAGGACTTACCAGGCCTACCCGTTACTGGATTGTTAGTGAAGGAGGAATGGCCACCTCCCCCTTCCCCGTCTCCTCCTCTCCCCCTCTCCTGCGTCCCCAGAGACCTCTGAAGAAGCCCTGGCTCTCTCTACACACACACACACACACATACAGTACACACACACAGATTACACAGTCCAAGCGACAGGAGGGGGGCCCTTGTACAGGTCATCTGTATATCACACATCGTCCATCTGTACGGTCTACTGCCAAAACTGTACCATAAACAGCTGTGAACTGTCCGAATTGCATGCGCCGGTTTCTCTTTGATAAGGCTCTCCTTGCTGATGCGTTATGCTGGACTGCGGTGTTGCTGTACATGTGCCATATGATCTCTCTCTCTCTCTCTCTCTCTCTCCCTCAATCCCTTTCCCTCTCTCTCTCTCTCTCTCAATCCCTCTCTCTCTCTCTCTCCCTCAATCCCTCTCTCTCTCAATCCCTCTCCCTCTCTCTCTCCCCCTCAATCCCTCTCCCTCTCTCTTTCTCTCCCTCCCCCTCAATCTCTCTCTCTCTCTCTCCCTCAATCCCTCTCTCTCTCCCCACTCAATCCCTCTCCCTCTCTCTCTCTCTCTCCCTCAATCCATCTCTCTCTCTCTCTCCCCCTCAATCCCTCTCCCTTTCTCTCTCTCTCTCTCCCTCAATCCATCTCTCTCTCTCTCTCTCTCTCTCAATCCCTCTCTCTCTCTCTCTCCTTCAATCCATCTCTCTCTCTCTCTCTCTGTGACCTGGCCTTTGAGGGAAGGCCAAGAACTAGAAATAGAATGTGCAGATTGAATATGTAAAAAAACAAACAAATAAATCATAGTTCATATGTGAGATGTCCATCTCGACAACTCCATGTTGTTCATGCTTTGCGTCATACTGTAAGTGGTGAATAATGTCTGGGTATGTTGGGCTGGTAAGTGTGTGGCGTTGAGCAGGAGTGGGAAAACCCACACAATTTTGTCCAAAGTAAATCAATAAAACACTGAATTAGGAGAAGTGAGGTACTGTAATGTTGAACTGTTTCTCAAAGACTAGTATAACTAGTGCGATATTCTGACACGCCAAATGATGTGCTTTACCCCCAGGCTGTGAGCTATTAGCTAATGACAAGACTTGTGTGGCACGAGTGACATTGCTAGTCTGGCATAGAACAAGCCTAGAACAAATGTCTCTCACATAAATCACCTTTTTTCTGCTCACAGTCCCGGTAGCCAGAGGACATGTTTTAGCACGCGTGATAACTTCTCATCAGTGGCTGAATCAATGTGTCCATTACCAGGATGCTCCCCTGCCCAGACAATTAAAAACGCATTTGAATGATAATCACAGTTGTTATGAAAGTGCTGATGATGACAGCGTGTTGAAATTATGTTTTGGTTTCTGTCGCAGGATACGGGGAGTGTTCTATTGTGATGTAGATAGTTCTATTGGTACAGAGAGAAAGGGGTACCAGACTAATTATACTGGCTTTCATTTCAATGAGCATTTGTGTGTAAGTGTCCTCAAGTGACCTTGATTTGATTTGAGTTTAATTCTACGCAGACAGTTTGAACCAGACATTTTGTTTAGACAGGAGAGACATCCGAAATGTCTACCGGGCCAGTGGCGGGGAAGCTAGTAGAGTCCATTTCCTAAAGACATACATCACAGTACGACGTGACGATCGCACACTGAGTTAACGTATTTATCGTCCGTTATGACGTCGTCCAAAAGCAGGCCTCCATCGCCGACCACCATGGTAATGTACAGTGCCAGTAGGAATGAAGTGTTTTGTGAGTGTTTGAACTCCTAATTTTCTGTCCGTGGTTGAGCTATGCTGTGTGTGTATCCTGTCATCATGTTGTATGGCTTTACAGCCTCCACTTCCAGCTCCTCTGGAGTAGCCCTCGACCGGCCTGGCCCGGACTGTGGTCATCTTCACGTCTCCAGGCCCCTGGACATGTGGATTGCACTGGTTTCCGTATTTATCCTCTTTTGAGTACTGTTGTTCTTACAGGGCGGCTTTTTTTCATTTTGTGATGCAGCATACACTGTGTTTTTAATGTGAAACGATTAAACAAAAAATGTTATTTTGCAGCAGTCTCTTGTCATAATCTGATGGTAACCGTTACGTCTGTCTAGCATAGCCGTGTCACGCCTTCCTCCAATACGTTTGTCAGAGGATGCTGAGAGCGAGAGCAACCCTCTGTTCTGGGTGGTATGCTGTGGTGTGGAACGGGACAGAATGCACAAATTGGCACAGTGGGACCTGGTGTTCCACTGAAATTTGTAGTACACTCTCAATGTTCACTGAAGTGTCCTGGCACCACTCTGCTCCAAATTACTGCATTAGTCAAGATGGCAGAGTCGCACATCTAAGGGAAAAGTCACTTAGTGGCTTCCAAGTGGCTTTTCCTTTAGATGTGTGACTATATGTGCTGGTCAGGTTTCCTCTCGCTGCTCGGCACTGAGAACTGTGTTTCTGTGGTTGGCTGCTACACAGACATTAGTCCCATGATAGTCTCAACGCCAGACCCATGAGAATTATTTCGCTGATACACTAACGTAAGCTACGCTAACTACGTTAGATAGTTACCATAGATATGCCCCGCCCATCTAACCTGGGGTAGCATCTCTCATTTGCTGCTACGACCTGTCAATCTTTCAATTTTGAACCGCCAATAAGCCCTCAGAATACTAGTTTGGGCGGCGAAGTGGCACAAACTCTATAGAGCGTTTCGGTGCGGTTCCACCACATTAGCATCGCATTAATATCCAGTCAACATGGGTGACATTTAGTGCTAACAGGGTACCGTACTTTTATCAGGCCTATATATCCTAGCCAACTGGAAACAAAACCAGGGGAATGGCCTGGTGCTGGTCCTCCTGATCCTATTCAGTACGTTTACAATGTTGCCGCCCGGTTAAGACGCTCTCAGATTTTAAGAAAGTAAGGTATTTCCTGGCCGGCTGGACGGCCGGCCGGACGGACGGACGGACGGACGGACAGACAGACAGACAGACAGACAGACAGACAGACAGACAGACAGACAGACAGACAGACAGACAGACAGATAGATAGATAGATAGATAGATAGATAGATAGATAGATAGATAGATAGATAGATAGATCTAGTGATACTCTACTGCTGGTAGGCTACTGTAGTGTGTAGTCTCTACTGCTGGTACTGTAGGCTACTGTAGTGTGTGTCTACTGTACTGTGTAGACTACTGCTGGTAGCTACTGTAGTGTGTGTCTACTGTAGTGTGTAGTCTCTACTGCTGGTAGGCTACTGTAGTGTGTGTCTACTGTAGTGTGTAGGCTCTACTGCTGGTAGGCTACTGTAGTGTGTAGACTCTACTGCTGGTAGCTACTGTAGTGTGTGTCTACTGTAGTGTGTAGGCTCTACTGCTGGTAGCTACTGTAGTGTGTGTCTACTGTAGTGTGTAGACTCTACTGCTGGTAGCTACTGTAGTGTGTGTCTACTGTAGTGTGTGTCTACTGTAGTGCGTAGACTCTACTGCTGGTAGGCTACTGTAGTGTGTGTCTACTGTAGTGTGTGTCTACTGTAGTGTGTGTCTACTGTAGTGTGTAGACTCTACTGCTGGTAGGCTACTGTAGTGTGTGTCTACTGTAGTGTGTAGACTCTACTGCTGGTAGGCTACTGTAGTGTGTAGGCTCTACTGCTGGTAGGCTACTGTAGTGTGTAGGCTCTACTGCTGGTAGGCTACTGTAGTGGGTAGGCTCTACTGCTCTTCTCTATGCTCAGAGGTTTCTCACAACAGCAACATGACAGAGGACAGGACAGTCCTGTCAAATGATTGTCACAGGGGTGAATCTGACTTCTACATCAATGGTTGTGATGATCTATCATGGATGGTTACACAGCTTTTACTAAACGTCTCCAGGATGGCCAGTGCAGAAGAGAGAGTAGCCTCGTGAGACCATCGTGGTCTAGCGAGATCAGGTTGGTGTCACGAGGCAGGAAGGTAGGCACAGTTCAATAGGAAATGGGTAGTGTCATTTAGAGGGAAAAAAGGTCTTAAGTGCTATGTGTATAGCGTTCAAAAACTGTTACAAGTGTAAGTGCTCATTACGCTGTATTGAAGAACATGCCAATGAAAGAGAACATTTTGATTTCTACCTGCATCGTTAGTGTATAATTATTATACCCGTGTTCTGAGACCATTAAGATTGATTGAGTGGTCACACACACGGCTTCTCGCTGTGGTGCTGCTGAGTGACCCAACCAAATATCAAATATATATATATATATATATATATATATATATATATATATATATATATATATATATATATATAGTATTTATATAAATATATAAATAAATAGTATTTTGATCCTCTAAAGGATCTTCTCCAGGTCCAATTAAAAGGTCCAATTTCAGACCATCTACTACCCAGTGGCCCTTTCCTTCCCAAAAGCTTTTCCATTTGCTGTTTTCAGTACGGTATTGTGAACTGTGTCAGACAAGGCTGCTGCAGTATTAATCCTAAGCACTGAGGTTAATGGGTTCTTCAAAAACGAACTCATATTCGATATGGTAGGTGCCATAATTGAATTCTCTCCAAAGCGAGCTTGTAGTTTTAAAGCCCTGGCATTTCCTGCCTGCTGTTTTTTTGTGTTTTTTAAACCCCCGTCTCATTAGCTCTGTGTATGCCTATCAAATGGTATCACAAAGTGTAGTCGGACTTTCAGACAGAAAGACTTGCAGTAGGCTATGACAGTGATACATTATGGTGGTGGAGATTGAGAACTTAGACGCCCTCTCTAGTGCAGCCATGTCGGCCTGATTAAGCTAGCAATTTCTGAGAACAACAGACTGTAGTAAACTAATCACTGTCTGCATTTATTCTTTATTCTTCTACCTTGCAGCTTGTGGAATGTGACCAGAGACTAAGGCCACATTTGCACTGCAGGTCTCGATGGCCAGATCAGATTTTTTGCCCATATCCAATTTTTTTGACTGCCTGCTAATAAGCTGAGATTCCTTTGCATGTGTTATCTGATGGAAAATGTGCATTGATGTCTGCATTAATGTACGTTTGTTTCATTAAATCCTGTATCTAGTTAGGCACAATATTAACATTGCGATGAAGAGGCAGCCATGTGTCCATTACCCTGGTCTGGAGAGTATGGCTGCTGAGAAACACTTCCCTGTTTTCATCCCCCTTAAAGGAGAAGGCTCTTTTTCGACAACCTGGACCTTATTTACGGCATATTATAAGACGATCAGCTTCCATCATATTCTAAGTCATCTTCTATATCCTCAAAACTCTGATAAATATTCAGCCATATTGCACACAATATTCCAGGCACCAACAAGCCGATCGTAGAGAATGTGAGCCGCGAGTGTAGCCTACAGACGGAGAATAGCCAGTCTGCGCGCTGCTCTGCGCATGCGTGCTGGAGCAAGTGGGGAAGCTTTATTTAGTTTCTAAAGACGTTTCTAAAGATCATATTACAGAGGCATGTGAAAACCACAACAAGCCCTCGCTCTATGGAAGCACAACTAGCGATTCCTAAAAATAGATTGATGAAAACAACCGTTTCGCGGCACAAAATCATTTTTTTAGAAGCTGCATTCTCGGTGCCCCGTCTGCCGCCATTACATGGATATACTTGGCTCACGCTGGATTTTAAATTTCTTCTACAGGCCTCTGAATTACACCAAAGTTATCTCGGTGAGTCAAACGTCTTAAAATATGCCGTAAATAAGGTCCAGGTTGTCGAAAAAGAGCATTCTCCTTTAACATTGTAG
This sequence comes from Borostomias antarcticus, assembly GCF_949987555.1. NCBI lineage: Eukaryota > Metazoa > Chordata > Actinopteri > Stomiiformes > Stomiidae > Borostomias > Borostomias antarcticus. The sequence continues at coordinate 10,582,232 of NC_140247.1, read as the reverse complement.
CTCATCAGGCCCCTACTTAAATAAAGCACAATGACAACAGGTTTTTGGTGAAGATATGATCTGTTTTAACATGCAAAACACATTCTTCATAGCACATGTTCATTCTTCAACAGATTCAAATGTGGTGGATTTCTGTTTAATGAACCCATACAGACGAATAGCCTTGTTTCTCCATTCACATTAATTAGCGTGTTTTATTCGTAGTTACCCTGGGAGGGACGTTATGACGTCATGACGATCAGTTGCCGAAAGTCACATCAAAAGTTCCCCAGAAACGTAAACAGAATGTACAGAACATAGCCTTTTATGCTGTTAGACAGGACCCAAACATGAATATGTAAATCTCTCTTTACCAATACTTGAAGGGGTAACAGGACGGTCTAGCAGGTTACTAGCTGACCTATAGTGAGATACCAACGATCATTGTTTATGGTCCTGAAAACCCCTAAGCTAGGTCATCTGGAGTTTGTGAGGATAAACTTTCCCCCTTGCCTGACATGGTCCTGGGCTAAGGTGGGAAAATGGAGGTGATCAGAGAAATTCTCGTCCTCGCAAAATTAGCATTTTTACCTTGAGCAATGCTGGGTGCTGAGTCCAGTCTGTCACCACGTGGTTTGGACTGATCGGTGAATGGCTTCCAGGAGTCATTGTGTAAAACCTCTATTTCAGAGTGACAGAGGTGAATTGAATGTGTGCTTTGTTTGCATGTAAGAATTTCTCTATTGGATCTTGCAATAGCTTTGAATTAAATCATAAACAAAAATTTTCAAAATATGTACAAAGCACACAGTGGCACGTACATTCATGCAGTCATCATGCCTACATTAAAAATAATGGGTTAGCTGGGAACTGCTCTCTTATGGTTTCATTCATGGTTCATTGATTTGCGGGCGCACGGTCTAGGAGGATATCTGTCATGTTACAGTGGGAACAATCCAGGACTCACGGATATTATCATAAATTATTCTTTATTCAATTATGGCACAAGCAGCAGCCATACCGAGGAAAGCCATCAGGCTGAAACGTTGGTTGTCGCTCCTGCCCTTGCCATGATTAAATAAATAATAATTTATGATATCTCCATGAGTGCTGGATTGTTTCCACTGTACCGCTAGCTAACATCTGCCTGGTTACCGATAATGGAACATAATAGAACACATCTCAAAGCAGTCAATCGCGTTTTTGAAGCAAGAAGTAGCTGAGACAGTCTGAGCGTAACATTAAACTAAGCTGGCTTAGCTATTTCCATCCAAATATATAACTTACCTTTGATTGAAGAGCAGAAGTGTAACTTAGCCTAAAGTTACACGATTAACATTAGTCAACTAAAATCAGAGACAAATGGGAAAAGTTAAGGCGGCTGCTCACAAAAAGCAGACAGAGACAGCAGACCCTGTCTGGGTCTTCTTATTTAGGAGAACTGGCAAACAACGTCATGGTGTATTACCACCACCATCTGGGCAAACTGTCTGTCTGCCTGTAGTTCAGTTAAATTAAGCTGTTAAGGTACAAGGAGGTCCATGTGGGTGTGACTGCGTTGAACCAGACCAATCACAAGAAGGAAGTCCCTCCCTTGGTATCCGCCCCAAATTGTGAAACATTTTCATCGAGCGCGCAGAATTTAACTTCGAGCAAGAAAGGCCCACGAGCAGAGCTGCACGAGCAGAGCTGCACTGCGAGCGTGTAGAACTGAAGTGCGCGCGAGCAGAACTGAACTGCACCTGCGCGCGAGGATAGTCACTCGTGCATGGTGGCTCCATACTGTAATGTCTTGAATAAGGAGGAGACAGTTGAATACTCGAATGTTTATTCCACTGTATAGCAAATGGCAATCAAATAGACCGGAGAACAGTAACGGGCTGGTTAGCGCGCACACCAACGAACTGCGAACACCAGGGAAGAGACAAGCAAGCCAAAACCCCCAGGTCCCGCCTCCCCCCCAGTCCACCAATCACAAACCCAAACGTGAGAACCACAAACGTCCATCAACTCACACATTAACTACTCCCATCCTAGGTCGCTACATTGCCCCCCCACCAATACGTTCCTCGCCCCCGAGGGAACAAACAAAGTCTCCAAAGCGACCTGGAGGTCTCCTCTGCGAGGGCTGGCGTGCTGCTGGGGGAAGGGGGACAGGGAATGCAGCCGGGGAAGCAGGGAACGAGTGCCCGGGGAGACCAGTCCCCGGCAGGGGGCTGCTGTTCCGAGGGACAGGGAAAGGAGACTGGGGTGACGGGGAAAGGGCTGGGGGGACCATCACTGAGGAACCTGAAGTGGGCGAGGAGGGGGCAGCCGGGGGGGACGCTGGAGGAGGAGGGGTCGACGCCCTCCCTGAGCCCTGAGGGAGGGAGCCCCCCGTGTAGGGAGCTAGACTGTCTCTGTGGAGCACCACCTTCCTCCCGCGGGGGGGCAGCTGCACCCTGTAGACAACCGCCCCCACCCTCTCCAGCACTCTGCAGGGCCCCGACCACTGGCTGTCCAGCTTGGGACACCGGCCCTTCTTCCGTTGGGGGCTGTAGACCCAGACCAGCTCTCCTGGCAGAAAGTGCCTTCCCCGGGTCCCCACATCATAGTTCCGTTTCTGTCTGATGCCAGCGCGCTGCTGCTGTTCGCGGGCAAAACTATGGGCTGACTCCAGGCGGTCCTGAAGCCTCCTGGCATACTCTGGGCCCGGGGAAATGGCTAGGGAGTCAGGAGGACGCCCAAACGCCAGCTCTGCCGGGGTGCGGAGCTCTCTCCCGAGCATGAGAAGGGCTGGGGTGCAGGAGGTAGACTCTTGGACTGCTGAGCGACACGCCATAAGCACCAGGGGCAGGTGCGTGTCCCAGTCTCGCTGATGCCTCGACGTGAGGATGGCCAGCTGCTGGCCCAGGGTCCGGTGAAACCTCTCCACCAAACCGTCGCTCTGGGGGTGCAAGGGGGTGGTGCGGGTCTTGTGCATCCCCAGTCGGTCACACATGCAGGCGAAAACCCGGGATTTAAAGTTCCTCCCCTGGTCGCTGTGGATACACTCGGGCACCCCCAGGCGGCAGAACATGCCCTCCACCAGTGCGTCCGCTATGGTCTCTGCCTCCTGGTCCGGGAGGGCGTAGGCCTCGGGCCACTTAGTGAAATAGTCCATGGCGGTGAGGACATAGCGATTCCCCCTGTCTGAGCGGGGAAACGGGCCCACTACGTCCACCGCCACTCTCTCCATTGGTGCCCCAGCTGGAAACTGCTGCAGTGGGGCATGGGAGCGTCCAGTGGGACCTTTGCGAGCCGTACAGGGGTCACAGCGGCGGCAAAAGGCGGGGAGAGCACCGGGGCCTCACTCAAGGCACGCTGCAGGCTGCTGAACGCCTCTTGACACTCCTTGGTCCACACAAAGTCCCTGTCCTTCTGGAGCAGCTAATACAGGGGTGCAGCCACGCTGGAGAACCCTCGCACAAACCTCCTGTAGTAGCTGGCCAGACCGACAAAGCTCTTCAGCTGCGCCTGGCTAGTGGGGGTGGGCCAGCTGGTGATTGCCTGCACCTTCTCCTCCAAGGTGCCTATGCCCTCACCCCCCACCTGGTGTCCCAAGAAATTCACCTCCCTCTGCATGAAACGGCACTTGTCCGGGTGCAGCTTCAGGCCCGCTGCTCTAATCCTCTCCAGGGGCCTCATTTATAAACGTTGCGTAGAATCCACGTAACTAAGTTAGCTTAGCTAAGTGATTACTAAAATATACGCACAAAAAATCTCCGATTTATAAAACGCTGCGTATCACAACCCATGTTCACTCAGGCACGCCTACGCCAGCTGCCCTTTATAAATCACAATCAACACTTAACTTGGCGCACGTGAACGCGCGTTCTGATCACACCCCAATTAACCCCCACAATTGCCTATAAATGGTCAGTGATACGCCTATACATATGCAACGACAATGGAGCCGAGTGCAAAAGGCAGAAAGAGAAAGATACATTTGACCGATTCGAGGTGGAGGTATTGGTCAACGAGGTAGAGACGCCGCAAAAGGATCTTTTCGGAACGATGATTTCACATGTGCACGACTGATAAGAGCACCTGTTAGGCCTGAGTGGTCCCATTTAGATTATAATGAATTATCTTTCATGCAGGCTATATTGGCATTCGTTTAGTGCGGTAGGCCTTATTAGGTGGCTGCTTATATCCAAACTGATAATCATTATAAGCCTATAGTGTTGTTGCATGGGTAATGGGGTTTGGATCTATATTGCACGTAATCTAATGCTTCACAGGGTGGCCCATTAATAAAATGCCTAACTTATCAACGTATAAACAGGTCAATTTACAATGACATCCATAACAATGCAAACATGTAGGCATAGTGACTACTTAAGGCAAGTATCCCCAATTTAACTGTACGACAGATCTGAGGGTTCTTTGCAGCAGCCAATTTGTGTATTTTCCGGGATATCATGCATTTCACATACTTTCTCAAAACATTCTGTAGGCATATAGAAGCTGCGTGTTCTAATGGATGTTGCGGGATAGCCAAGCACATATTACAACATCTGTGCCAAGTACCGGCATATCCAAGGCCCCGTGCGTCATGGCCTACTATAATCCAGCTATAGCCTATCAGTGCCTGTATCGAGGTCTTGTAAATATATGGGTTCCATGGATGAGTTTCATGTGATTCTATAAAGGGTAATTATTGCTACACACATGACGATTCGGCAAATTAATAATCTAACTTGCTCCCTTGTGTTCTTACAACTTGGAGACGCATCACCATGCGCTGTTTTGCGCACAGCTAATTCTACCAAAGCGGCATGTGAGCATTGGGATGACATGCGTTTTTAGGCCCACATTCCTCGTATGCCTGCTACATGACAATCATAAGACAATATGAGGATATATGATGATGTACAATATAGCCTAATGTAGCCTACAGTTGCCTCAAGTAGTGCTAGGACATTTCCATTCACCGTTGCTCAACATCATTGTAATTGCGGCTTGCCTCAGTGGTCATTCGGGTTTACATAAAAGCCTAATAAAATATAGGCTATAAATACAACATAAATACATTAACGAATGAATAGGTGGATAATTAAACATACGAATAATTAACTAAATAAATGATTAACTGAATAAATATACTTCAACGCCGAATGCAACATTTGTTTGGTGCGGTATAGGCCTTATAGTTGTAGACCATCGACATACGGAATCATTACTATGATAAGCCTATAGGCTCGTGTCGTGTTGTGTTATCAACATAATATGTGGCTTTTATTCATAGGCTACTGCCCGTGATGCTTCACGGAATAGCCTATAAATGAATAGGCCTACAACATAACATTATATTATAACACAAATGGGTCAATTCACAGACACATCCAAAGCAATGCCGACATTATTTCGTGATTAGGCTACGGTGGCGATTGATTCCGTTTAAACTGTGTGACACATTGGAGGGTTTCTTGCAGCGACCGATGTATTTATTATTCAATATGTCATGTGTTTCGCAGACTTTCCCGAGTTTCATCTCTCTGCCATCGGAGTCGCGTTTTCCCCTTTCTCCAGAAACTTGCTTATCGTAGTTAAAGGAGGGTCGAAGTGTGCGTAGAGTTACGCACACCTTCCGCCAACTTATCGCTCAGCTCGTTTTTTATTAATACCGAAAGTTGCGTAGAAAGTTGCTCAGCATGGGTTACGCACGCTTTTGTACTTACGCAACGTTTATAAATGAGGCCCCAGGACCTGACGCAGAGACCCCAGGGCTGTCTCGAAAGAGCTGCCGTGGACCAGGATATCGTCCAAGTAGATCAGGCACTGCTCACGGGGGACACCAGCCAGCACCCTGTCCATCAGCCTCTCGAAGGTGGCCGGGGCATTACAGAGCCCGAAGCTGAGAACTCGGAACTGCCACAGCCCCCGCCCCGTGCAGAACGCGGTCTTGGGCCTGCCCGCTGGGGCGAGAGGCACCTGGTAGTACCCGCTGCGAAGGTCCAGGGATGAGAACCAAAAGGACCCGGAGACTAGGTCCAGGGACTCATCGATGCGCGGCAGGGGGTATGAGTCCTTCCTGGTGACGTTATTCAGCGGCCTGTAGTCAGCGCAGAGCCGCCAGTCCCCGTTCTTCTTGGGAACCATGACGACGGCTGCCGCCCAGGGGCTGTCGGAGGGCTCGATGATACCTGCCTGCTGCATGCTCCACACAGCTCTGTCACACGCCTCCTGACGAGCCAGAGGGAGGTGGCGAGGACGGCACCTGATGGGCGGGGCATTCCCCGTGTTGATGTCGTGGTGCACAAGATCCGTTCTCCCCACCTCCTCCTCACTCATGACAAAACTGTCTTGGAAGTCCAGCAACAACTGCCACAATTGCCCCTGCTGCTGAGGGTCTAGTCCGTTGCAGTTCTTCCTCCATACCTCTCCCACTGCAGACGGCGTCCCCTCCGGCACCGCCTGGGGAAGCTGGGCTGGCGCTGACTGGCTCTCGCCGGTATGGGAACACGCCTGAGAGGTACCAGAAGGGGGGGTCGCCTCCGGATGAGGGGTGGACAACAGGAAGGGGGTGAGGAGAGTCACGTGGGAGGAAGGGGGAGGGTCGTTGAGGACAGTTACGGCTGTACTTACTGCTGGGGAGACGAGCCTGGCAGGAGGCGCGGTGGAGGTCACGACTGGAGTCATCTTGACAGCAGGCCCCTCCAGTAACCTCACTGTGCCCCTCTCCAGGTCCAGCTGACAGCCTGTAGCCTTCAGGAAGTTCAAACCCAGGATACACGGCTCCTGGACAGCAGCTATCCACACTGGATGACGCACAGCCCTCCCCCCCACAGTCACAGTCAACATGCCCTTGCCTACCAGGGGTGCGAGCTCACCCGTGACCGTGCGCAACTGCACAGTCGTGTCCACTAAGGCTGAGCAGGGTACTCCTTCTACCGTGACAGGGACATAACACGAGTCCCCCTCACCTGCACGCCCCACCACCACAGTGGGCTTGGAGTCTGTGATGTCATCTGCCTCTGGGGGAGGTGGAGCCAGGCCCCCCCGGCTGTGCTGTTGGGCTCCTCCTGTCGGCAGCAGTGTCTGTGAGGGAAAGGTCGCGGATGGCGGTGGAGATTGGGATGGGAAGAGGGATGGTGGGGGTGATGGGGTTTGGGTCCGCTCAGCCCCCTCTAAGCGAGACCCGATCCGTTTCCCCGAGCCATTTTGGGGCATTTTCTGAGCACATGCCCCTCCTCGCCACACCCCCAGCAGACCCTGGGTCCCGGGCGAGGCATGCGTGCAGTCTGCAGCGACGCAGCCCTCAACAGTTCAGTCATTTCACCCACCCATGCCGGCTTCTCTTCTCCTTGTAGGCCGCCGACTGCGGCCCTCACAGCTGGTGAGCTCTCCGGCTGACAGCTCCTCACAGTGCTGGTCGACGCCCATACCATCTCTCTCTCCACAGCCATCTCAAAGGCTGACTGCAGGGTGCGTGGATGCTGCAACTGTACCTGAGCCCGGAGGTCAGCGGGTAGAAGGGCTCTGATGAATTGGTCCCGTGCCAGCTCGCTCTGCACTTCAGGGGGCATGTGGCCGTACGCCCGGCGTGTCAGGCTCTCGATGTCATTGGCCAGCACTCGCAGGGACTCCCCAGGCATACGGGAGCGATTGCTCAGTTCGTTGCGCAACACCCCAGACTCCAGACACTGTCCAAACCTCCTCTGCAGAGCCCCAACTAATGCCCCATAACTGCCCCTGTCCTCTGGGCACAGCAGCAGCAGGCAGGGGAGAGCATCCTCTGTGAGGCACAAGGCTAGCTGTAGAGCTTTTTCATCTGTCGACCACCCCTCTGCTTTGGCCAACAGCTCAAACTGTGCATGAAAAGCCTCCCAGTCTGTCTTACCAGAGAATTTGGGTGTCTTCACTCTTGCAGCAGCTGGGCGACAGGCGGCGCCATTGTTGTTTACATCAAGAGCGCTCTGAGTTATACCGTGCGCGGGAGGGGAAGCCATACGGGCTGCTGAAGGCGCGAACCTTGCGTCAGCTGCTAGCCCAGACACAAACTCTCTCAAGTTAACGTTGCTCCTCTCCCTCAACTTCTTTGTTTTTTTATCCAAGTCCACTGATCCGTGGGCTCCCTGCAGCTCATCGTCGCTCATCTCCTCCTTCTTTACTTTTCTCCTCGCTCCGTTCCCATCCATGGCGCCGCACGCAACGTTAACGTTGACTAGCTTGCTAGCTATCTCACTGTCCCAGCGCTAGGCTGGCTAACGACAACTTCTAACCCAACTTTTCCTTCTTCTTTTCCTCTTTTTTTTTTTTCTTCTGACACCAGTGTAATGTCTTGAATAAGGAGGAGACAGTTGAATACTCAAATGTTTATTCCTCTGTATAGCAAATGGCAATCAAATAGGCTGGGTGCATTAAGTAGCGCTATAGAACTTCCGGGTGCGTCGCTTGGCATTAGAGTTTCCGGTCTGATTTGTTGGATGTGTGGTGAATGGTGATAGCCTATACCAGTAAGTCATGGCTACTTTTTACACTAGATCACTTCAGGATCTACCCAAATTAACGGTGGACGATGTCCACCGTATTGCTGATGGGTCCTCACTTGCTCCCACGAGCAAAAAAGAGAGAGGATTTAAATTCTACATCTCATCTTACATCAGCGACTATCAAGGTGAGTAACAACACTAGCTAGCTAGCGAACTATGCTAGCTAACATTAGCACTATTTTTAGCTGACTGTCTAACCTTGCTACTTTGTTTTCACTAACGTTAGCCAGCTACTGTTAATGTTGTTATACCTAGTAACATAACATTCTCGACTAACGTCAAGTTAATCTGTCTCTTTTTCAGTATCAAACTAAGATAAAAGGACAGGAGAGGTCAGCGTCAGGGCGACCTGCTATAGGTCCATGCGAAAGGGCGAGAAACCACATGAGCTGAGAGTAGGATGAAGCGCAGTAGCTGACCAGTTCTAGTTCCCAGTCATGTTCTGGGGAGTCAATATTGCTAGTTTGGATGTTAGGCAATACACCAGTCAGTGTTACTTGCATCAAGTTTAGTATGGCATCCCCAGAAAATGGTTGAGGATTTCTGTTCCATGTCAGATGTTCCACACATTATTAAGGACTGTATTACCTTCCACACACTCATCTTCTGTTACTATCCACATATTTTAATACTTCCTTTAAATTAATCAGTTGAGACCATTTACAGAACCAACATTTTAAAACCTGACTGATAAGTCTAAAGTTTAAAATAATTACTTTTAGAATGCAAAGTTATGTAGGCCTACTGCTGAGATGCTATTTTGGATTCTGAGTTTTCTTTGAACCCATCACAAGTCAGTCAAATGTTCAAATGGAGACAGTTAATTCTACCATTCATGACATGGATGTTTTATTATGGCATCTCTCCATATTTCAGATTATCTTGAAGGACTCAAGCCCTGTGGAACTGATGCATTCACAGTGCTCCTGTGTTGCTGGCATGGCATTGTGTAATCACACTGTTGCTCTGCTATATCAGTCAGCCCATTATTCTCAACTGAGAATGCCAACAGTACCACCTGTCCTGAGCTGCACAGAGAGCGAGCACAAGCCCAGAACCATGGTAAGTAGTTTGATTATAGCTTCCTTAGTTATGAAGGCCTTATGAAGAGGTATGTTTTTTTATATATTCATGAAGGGGTATGAAATATTGGTATACTGTCAAATGTTTTCAGTGCAATCAGTATCTAAACAAATGTCTTATGATTGAATAGGGTGTGAAACCAGGCCCAGCGGACAAGATGGTCATCTTGTCTGCGAGGCCTAAACCACAGCAGAGGATGATGGCTGATGGCGTGAGGTAAGTTCTGAAAATTCATCAGCAATCTGACCGGTCCAAAGCCGTGTTATATTTACAATGACATATAATTCCATTAAACAATTTATTATCACTTCACGTATGGGTTCATAATACTACAGCCTGTGTTGACAGTATAAGTTCTTCAGCTGCCTTTCCTTTGGCGCTGCCTGTTGGTTTGCATGTATAAATCATTTTTCTAGGGGAAAAAAAATCGGTTTTATATTCGGGTCAATATGGTATATTGTTTCCTTGTTTGGTGTACCTGTTTGGTGAACCTGTGTAACTAAAACATATACTAGATACTTACCTATACAACACTTATGTTTACACAGGAGCACACTCTACAAGGCCTATCAAGGAGAGTTGCCAGACCTCACTGTCCTGCAGGTTTCAGAGGTGTATCAGGACATGGCTTGTGCACCTCTTATCACCACTATGGGCATCTCTAGTGCAGTCCCATTGGTGGATTCTGCACTTGGCAAGGTCCAGGCAGGAAGTTTTCTGTCGTACCAGCAACGACCGACCGTTAGCAGGCACATCACTCTCCACCGAGATGCCCCTCCTCCTCCACTCCTTCCTGTTCAGCACCACCGACTGGAGTCTTCAAAGTGCATGTTTGTGTGCAGTGAAAAGGAACAGATGTTTCTAAAAACATTGGAGACAACGTGGGACATGGCTCACAACATTGAGGCTGCTACCAGAGATCAGAGCATGGTCTCTGAGTGGCATCAGTTGAGAAGGCCACGCCTCACCTCCTCCCGCTTTAGAGAGGTGTGCCATGTCAGAGGACCGATTCCAGCTGAACACCTAGCAGACAGGATCCTGCGGAGGACCCCCCAGACAGCAGCAATGAAGAGGGGTCTGGAAATGGAGGCAGGTGCTGTGCGACAGTACTGTCAGACCAAGGTTGTGAACTACTCGCCATGTGGATTCGTCATTCACCCTGATGCACCCTGGCTGGGGTCTTCTCCAGATGGACTGATTTATGACCCCACAGAAAGCACCCCATTTGGCCTGCTTGAGGTTAAGTGTCCCAATGCGAAAAGCTACGTCGACTGCACCTACCTGAAGCTCGAGGGAGGCAATCCAAAGCTGAAGGAACAACATGCCTACTTCTGGCAAGTGCAAGGACAGCTGCTTGTCACAGGACTTGACTGGTGTGACTTTGTGGTGTTTGCTGAGGAGGACATGTTGATCCAACGGATCTATAAAGACAGTGCCATTGCAAACACCATCAGAGAAAGGGCAGACCTTTTTTTTCCCACTATTACATGCCAAGATACCTGAATAAGTAGTCGTAGTAGTGTAGCAGTAGTAGTAGTAGTTGTAGTAGTAGTAGTTGTAGTAGAGTAGTAGTTGTTGTAGTGTAGTAGTAGTTGGTGTAGTAGTGTAGTGGTAGTTGTAGTGTAGTAGTGTAGCAGTAGTTGTAGTGTAGTAGTTGTTGTTGTAGTGTAGTAGTAGTTGGTGTAGTAGTGTAGTGGTAGTTGTAGTAGTAGTAGTGTGTAACTTGTTGCTGAGGCCATGCTGATACATGAATATGCAATATTGTTAATAAAAATTGAATTTACTAAAGATTTTAACCACCAGGACTGACGCGTGAGGAATTTTTTTTTTCATAGTAAATAAATTATTGATTACATTAAATTCATGCTTGTAATGTATGCTTGGAAATTGATTACATTAATTCATTCTAAAATTGATCATATTTAATTCATACATTATTTCATGCTTTGTCTTATCAGAACTGAATAACTTTCTTTTTAACTAGGCACAGGGATGTACACATGGCAACAACTAGCTGAATTGCAAGTTCTATTGTTTGGCCCATGATTTGACCAGGGGTCCGTTCTGGTAGTTCACCAGTAAGCAGGCAACGCTGAAGAGCTGATTGATGCTCCCAGTGACGGAGAGGGGAACGACGGTGTCGAACAGCTTGTTCTCTTTCACCCTTCGGATGCACCTCTCCACGTGGACCCTGAGACGCGCAATGGACTGGGTCTCTCTCACATCCTCCTCCAGCATCTGGGTCCTCTGCGACAGGAAGGCTGGCCGGTACACTTTGCAGGGGACTAGGTCATCGATCAGGAAGCCCTTGTCGACCATGATGGCCATGTCAGGGGTCAGGAGAGGTATGATGCCTGACTGCTTAAAGATTTCTTTGTCACTGACCGAGCCGGCATAGAGTCCTGACATGAAGGTAATGGCTCCATGTGGTGCCATTCCTAGCATGGCCTTCCAGGTGCAATGAGATTTATAAGTCGAAAAGACTTCACTCTGTAAGAGGAGAGACGATGGTGTTTGGCAGCGGATTTCTGTACAGTCAAGCACCACCTGGGTGTCTGGATACCTCTCAAACTCACGGGGCAGCTGAGCTTTCACAGCCTCTGGGGACATCCATAGGCACACTGACCCCAGCACGTTGTACAGGAAGTTGGCCCACGTAGTCACAATTCTGCCTGCTGTTGTGCGATGGATGTCAAAGCGATGGCTTAGATCCCTCAGCGTCATCCCCACCGAAAGGTGCATCAGGAAAAGAAAAAGCTCATCCACAGGTGCCAATTTCTGTCAACAGAGAACATGAAGAGCTCAATCTTATTGGGTTCTCACTCTTTCCTAGAGATCCTTTTCCAGGATATTTTCAGTGATGATCTAGCTTGTATGTACGGAGCACTGGAGTGGCTACAGAGAGAGAGAAAATAACATAACTATATATTGAGGCCACGTTTTGCGGGTAACATTTACAGACATAGCATATCAAACTGGTTACATCCATAAGAGTGATCTATCAATGTTGGCTAACATATGACCAAAAGATGGTACAGGACCTCCAAATATGAATGGGCAGCCTTATGTAAGTTTTGAAAATGGTGTCGGTCCAAAGAGAAGACATGGTGTCGGTATATTAGTATTATTATTATTATTATACATACCGATGCCCTTAAAAGAATTGGATCCTCAAGGTCGGTAGTGGCTCCCTTAACCCGGGTGACCCTCACCATTTTGGATGTTGATGGATCTATCAATCGCCAGAAGAGCATGAAATGCTCGTAGGAAGCAAACCTTAAGACAAGACATGATGTGACATTAGTTCCGCATTGTATCTATACATTTGTTAATTACAAACATAACGTGTGTGTGTGTGGAGAGAATGAACAGGTGCGATACACAGCAGACGTCACATAATCTACCTGGTGTAAAACCGTATGTCCTCGTCAGAGCCTGCAAATCGCCTCAGGCTGAATTTAGATTGGAGTTGTACGGTTTCCAGTTGTTTCTGGAGCCTTCCAATCTCCTTCTTCATGGACTCGTTTTGGGCCAGGGCGACATCCAAAGTGGCAGGATCGGGAGCCACGCAATAATCATGCTCTTGCAGGCTGACATCCATCTTCTCTTCAGATGAGTCCGGGGCGACGGCAGGACGCTCACAGCGCTCCCACACACCTAGCCTGGGAGCAGGTTTGGAGTACTCATTCCAGGCAAAGAGCGTGGGAACAGCTCCTTTCTTGAGTCTCCTCACACCTAATAATAATATAATAATAATGATAATACATTTAATTTATATAGCGCTTTTTAAGGGGAAGTTCCCTACTCAAAGCACTTTACATAGAGAAAAACAGCTATACAACATTTACAATAAATATTCTCTAATATAATATAAGTGCTGTGGGGAAGGGGGGGGCACCCACCTGGGTGATGCTAAGGCAGCAGCTAGTGCGCACTACAGCTCACCACACATCAGCTAGTGACATGGTGAAGGAGAGGGAGACTAGGACTAGTTTAGAGTAACCTTAATAAAAGTAACTGATACATTTATAAAGCATTTAGAAGTGCTGGAAAAAAAACGTATTACATCCCCATCCCAAATGCGCTAGCTAACATTAGCTAAAAATAAACCCAACCCATAACGTTAGCTAGCTAACACAGCCAATTTCAACTTGCATACATTAACAATAAAATTAGTATGAAAATTTAAAATCGGATTCGGATCTTATCTTATTCTGATCCTCACCTGTAGTTGACACCGCAAAATCACCAGCTTCAAAGTGCCGACTACACACTCTGGTGCTCTGGGTCACGGTGAAGGCATCCCTGCGAATCTTAGCTAGCCACCTAGCCCTTTCCTCGCCGTTGCTTGGGAAGCTGTGGAAACGTAGACTTGAATTATATCGGGCCGAATTCGCACACTGTGGCACACAACAGTGCTCATTGGAGCCGGAGTCACGGCGTTGGTATTTGAACAGACGTTTTTGTTTCTTTTGTGACATGGTAGCAGTCTGCTAATAATGCTAATGTTTACGAACGAATGAACGAATGGCCGGCGACCGGAAACTCTTATGCCAAGCGACGCACCCGGAAGTTCTATAGCGCTACTTAATGCACCCAGCCTATCGACAGGAGAACAGTAACGGGCTGGTTAGCGCGCACACCAACGAACTGCGAACACCAGGGAAGAGACAAGCAAGCCAAAACCCCCAGGTCCCGCCTCCCCCCCAGTCCACCAATCACAAACCCAAACGTGAGAACCAAAAACGTCCATCAACTCACACATTAACTACTCCCATCCTAGGTCGCTACAATACCATACGCCCACAGCAGCATGTATGCTCTTGGTTGTTGAATTAGTGCGCGAGGATTTATATCGTGCGAGTGCGCAGTTAATCTCTGCCGCCTACCCCTAATGAGGCTCTTTTAAAGCGCAATCAATCATAATGACGCACTTGGAAATCCAGAGTGTTTTGTATGTTTAGACCAGGCGTCAGCAACCTTTACTATCAAAACAGACATTTTTGGCCAAAAAAGAAATACAAAATCTGACAGGATCCATAAAACATAAACTGGGTTCTGCACCACTCTGCTGCAATGCCTCAAGAATTCAAATCAAATTTTCCCCCAACACAGCCATCCTTGACAGAGCTGCTTTGAAAAGTTTTTTTTTAGATTTTTTTGGCCATCACTTACTAGACAAATCCCTATTCCGTATTTGGCCTTCACACTACTGTATGTTTGCACTGTTACAAGAACACGAGGTCACAGAACATGAGGCCAGCTAACTCAATAATACATTTTACAAGTTTATCCAGGGGCCTCATGGGAAACAGTAAACTGGATTTACCTTTCACCACAACACACTATTAGATTGGCCGTCCTCCTATCTCAGCCATCCATACAAAGCCTGAGGCCTCGGCTATTAAACAGAGAGAAATGAAGATATTGTGAGTCTCTGATACTTTTTTTACACAGTAACACGTGCTGGGAAAAGCAACATATTTCCTTCCCTCTCTCCCCTTCCCCCCTATTGCCAGAGAAAGATCTCTCTCCAACCTCTCAGGTTGTTGTTGGGTTTTTCTGCCATCTAGTGGTTATGTATGAAACATACAGTACTCTATCTGTTACAATTGAAAATAGAATAGAAAGTGTATTTGCCACGTGTAACAAGTACGGATAGGCCTACCGGTAGCCTACATTGGAATTCAATTTTTTCATCCTCTCCTGAAGTCCACAATCATCTCATTTGTCTTACTAGTGTTCAAGGTCAGGTTGTTGTTTTGACACCATGTTACAGATCACCAAATGATTCCTGAGCGCGGCACCGCTGCTGCTCACCGCTCCCCCAGGGGATGGGTCAAATGCGGAGAACAAATTTCACGCATTCAGGTGTGTGACAATCATTGGGACTTTAACCTTTACTTGAGTCCTCCTGCCTTGCGGGACACAAGATGATGGTAAAATGGTAAATGTTCTGTGCTTATATAGTGATTTTATCCAAAGTGCTTTACAATGAAGGCCTCTCATTCACCCATTCACACACATATACACACCAATGGCGGCAGCTGCCACGCAAGGTGCCATCCTGCTCATTAGTAGTAATTTGGGGTTCAGTGTCTTGCCCAAGGACACTTCGACATGTCGTCAGGAGGAGCCGGGATTCAAACCGCCTACCATACGATCATTGGACGACCCGCTGAGCTATACATCCCATTATCAGTGTGGATGAGGTGCTGCTGCGTGCATGAGTAAGTTATCATTCCTTGTTATGACATCTAATCAATAGATGATGAATTTCTAAAGTCTTAGTGCACAGTTCTGTTGTGCAGTTTTATCAGATTCCATTGCCCTTTGGAAGTGACAGTATTGCTCTTTGCATGAAATCATTTTTAGATTGATTTTTGTTTTCATATTAAAATGATTATCACACATCTAGACTGATTCGATGGGAAAGTGCAATACAATCTGGATACTTACATTGTTCGAATCAGCACAGTTGTGTGAATGTTTTGATGTATAATATGTGTGTGAGCTTTTAAAACTGTAGGAGTGCCAGCAGTTTACAAAATGTGTGAATATTTTCAAAGCAACCGCTGCCACCACTCTAGAAAACATAATTATACTGAACATTCCACCAGCGGTTTCAATGGCACAAAAATTACTATTAAAAGTTAAATTACTAAAAAACAATAAAAAATATGAAAAATCGGAATACATTGTTAACATTTTAAAGTTTGAATGAAGTTTCTAGCACAAGGTATGAAGAAGTTAAAAAGGAGACAAAAACTGGGGAGAACTAATATAACTACAAAGTACATTTCCTGGAGAAAATGTGAGGTGGGCTAGCTGCTGCAGTTGTATGTAACAGCTACTGCTAGTACTACTACGAACCGGGCAATCTCCATGCACCCACCGGCGAAGACCGTGCGTCTCTAGCCCACTCAGGGGCTGAATTGTGGGGTCCGTGGCGTGGTGGCGAGACTCCACCCCCCTCTCCGGGCCACCTACCCGCCCGCACCGGGGAAGACCATGTGTCTCTAGCCCACTCAGGGGATGAGTTGTGGGGCCCGTGGTGTGGATAGTAGTGTGGTGGTGAGACTCCACCCCCTCAGGTCAGAGCCAGTCGGGGACAGTGTACTGTCGTGTATTAATTTGCCTAACTAAGCTCGAACCTTTGTTCTAATCCAGATTATATTATATGTGTCTATTCTTAAAAGTCAGTTTTAGGCCAGAAGTAGCATTTAGTATGACAAGACAGTAGGCCAGTTCTGTAAGGGAGGGGGAGAGCAGTTGCTCCGTGGGAACGCAGCTGTGGCCAAAAGTAACGTTGAAATGAACTTGATTAGATAACGAGTCAGGCTAAGAAGCTACACAGCATTTGAAGCCAGGTGCTATTCACCAGATAACGGGTCAGGCTAAGAAACAACATTGCATGAGAAAGCAGGTGTTCTCAAACTGCTCATCAGATAAAGTATATAAGACCTGACAACAAGTCAGTCGGGTGTGATATCTCTCGAGAGCCCACCGGTTTTAATTGTCTGTTACTGATTGTACCAACAAATAAAACCTATTGCATTAAGTTCCAGTCACCAGTGCCTCTTTGATTTGACTTCAACTTACTCAACTATTGAACAAAGAACATTGAAGATTGTAACAAGATCAAAGGCGTCCCCCACGTCAAGTGGCGAGCCAAGCCAGGAGAGAAGGCATCGAGGTCTGACACCGGGATCCTGCTTCGCTTCAGCACACAAACGCGCCTAAATTAAAGGTAAGCAGAGCCATTTCAAAGTCTGCCAATTTTATGTGTGACTGAGTGAGCAGGTACGCCCAGGTGAACAGATACTCCCGCCTTTCTCTAAAGAACCTAGATAAATATATTAAAGGAGTAGTACAGTTTTACCAATTTCTAATCTATACAGGCACTGTTGATGATTTAATGCAATATATATGTCTGTCTTTTCCTATCTTTAAACACCATGGTGCGGAGAAGAATGAATGACTAATTATGAGAGAAAATGTGCATGCCCTAACCCAATGTATGCGTAGTTTTTAGCCTCACCTTACCTAGAAAACAGGGAACTGTAAGCAGTTCAGAGATAAAGTGTTGCAGAGAAAAAGCGCTCCCAGGTACGGTAGGCTATTTCTATTTTTAGTACTAAGCAGCAGAGAAAAAGCGCTCCCAGGTACGGTAGGCTATTTCTATTTTTAGTACTAAGCAGCAGAGAAAAAGCGCTCCCAGGTACGGTAGGCTATTTCTATTTTTAGTACTAAGCAGCAGAGAAAAAGCGCTCCCAGGTATGGTAGGCTATTTCTATTTTTAGTACTAAGCAGCAGAGAAAAAGCACTCCCAGGTACGGTAGGCTATTTCTATTTTTAGTACTAAGCAGCAGAGAAAAAGCGCTCCCATTACGGTA
>NC_140247.1:10544258-10559258 GCF_949987555.1 Borostomias antarcticus | reverse complement strand
GTGTTCATATAGAGCGAACAATAACCAGGCGTGGTGGCATCTCAGTACAAGTCGATATAAGGCACATTTATGGATGAGAACGTAGACGGTGACGAGATATTTAACACAGATCATACCACTGAAGGTGACCCAGAAACCAAAGGCATACGAACACATTTTTGGTTAGAACGCACCTACATAGACGAAGACGGTTTCGAAGTGTGGCAAACAGAAGACGATGTTAGATTAAAACTTTGGCGTATAACTAAGTTTCTCAATTTAACACAAGTAGAAGAAGAATTTCCAACTGCACCTTGGAGGCAGTTATTGAGGGGACTGTGGGATCCCCTAAGCTTAAACCAAGTTTTAAGTCAATTGTGTGATAACCCAGGATCAGAGGCCGAGGTTTCTCTAAGGCCATTTTTTAGGTTACCAGAAGGTTTCTTATTAGGAGGAATATACCGGGAGGCAATAGATCCACGGATCTGTATTACAATCAGCCCCAGGCGAGTCAAGTGGGATACAGGCAAGTTTGTTTACATAAAGCAAACACCACAGCGAGACGGATCAACTAAATTAGAATACAACCCACACCAGATCCCAAAGGTTAAAGTAGGGGTAACAGTAGGAAAGATAATAGTGCTAATTAGAACAAACGAACCAGGAGTAGCAGAAATCCCTAGATCCCTAGCTAATCAAGCGAGACAGGGATACATGGGGGCGAGCCAAGGAACAGTGAATGGGAAGGACAGGGGCAACGAGGGAACAACCCCAGTCGAGCTAGTGGTGACAAAGCACCCGACACACAAAAAACAAATTCTAAAATACATGCGGAAATGGCATGCTAGAAATCCAGCGTGGCCGAAAGGTGGTACCTATATAGTGGCAATTTGTGACGAGATGGCGCAAAACATAAAACACCACAAGGCAAAAGATAACAGTGACAAATGGACAGGTAAAAGATCCAAAGAAAGGGAGGTGCTACAATGGTTCAGGATGGAGGGAGGAGTAAAAAAGATGGAGGCAGTCAAGCAAGAAATGACAGCCAATACCACACCAAAAGCAGAAGACAACAATAAAAAAGGGAGTCCAGCAACAACTCCCACAACCCCCACGGCTCCCACGGCGTACATCGACCCTCCCCCGTATCCAGGCAGACTGAACCCATTCGGCCGCCCAAACCCATTCAGAGCAGGGCTCTATCCAGTGATACCAGCGGGAGAAGACAAGGCCAGAGAAGAATTGAATTGTGCAATCAAAGGGGACTTCATCTTGACAATAAGAGAACCTGCGCCTGCTCCAGCAGAACCAACGACAGCGGCTGCATCCACCCACCAAAGAACTGAGAGAGAAAGACCCGAGGAGGAAGAAGATAGACGGTTGTATAGATTGCTACAAGAAGAAGAACAGCAACAACGCCAGAGAGAGAGAAGGAGGGAGTCTCAACAAACTCCACCAAAGACCTCATCACAACGTCCAGAAAGCAGTCTGGGGCCCGGTCCGCCAAACACGACCCCCACTGGACAAAGACGAAATGACCAAGATGAGGTAAACCACATACCACCATCAAGTCAACAGGAAGATCGAGATGCCCAGTACCTGGAGAGCTCAACGGGGATACCAGCAAATGACAGACAGACGATTAACATAAACAAGGTACAAGAACTCCTTTTAGATCACGCAAGAAGAATACAAGTAGCTGAAAGGAATTGTGACGAGTTGGAAGAACTGTTCACATCGTCATCCCTGACCACAAGCTTCCACAGACCTCGTTCAGGAAAAGAGAAGCATCCCGACCATCGTGGAGAAATGGAAGTAAGCCTGACAGGCATCATGAAGCCATTGCGCCCAACAGAACAGCCACAGTTTGACTCTGAAGAGGAAGAACGTCAGAGAGCACCCAAGCCCCGGAGTAGGAGAACGGAAGGAACTAGGAGTTCAAGCTGGGAGAGAAACCCAGGACTACGGCTCATAAGAAGGGGAGAGAGTGACCCGCAAATCGAAACACAGTGGTCGACTGAGAGAATTTGCCCACTAGTAATCAAAGGACCCGGACAGGCTCCTGCATACGTACCATGGGGATTCATGGATCTGATAGGTCTGGTTGCACGACTACCGAACGTCACGGAAGGGGCAAATAAATGGATAACAGTGTTAGAAGAAAGTACAGCAGGAGTAACTTTGGCCCTGGGGGACATTAAGGCATTACTGATGAACGTGGCTGGAAAACAAGCCACGGACGAGATCTTCGAAGGAGCCCAACTACCAGGAGTAATGGCCGGAGCCACCTACAACGGAGTGGGGTTCGGAGGACATCGCACCGTGGTATGGGCAGAGCTCAGAAAGAAATATCCAGAGAAGATGGATCCAACCAAGCTCGAAGGAGAGAAGCTGAAAGATGGCGAATGTCCAACCAAGTTCCTACATGACTTCCAACGAAAATGGCTTGACGAGACAGGGAGTGCTTGGAACGCTAACAGCACCTGTCAGAGCCTATTCAAACTGATGGTTAAAAAGGCCATGCCTGGCGAAGTACAGAGGAAATTGGATGGAGTAGTAGGACTGCTGAAAATGGAGTGGCCACTATTCTCAGAACACATCGTCCATCATGTGGACATGTACAGAAAAGAAAAGCAAGATGTAGAAGAGCTGAGCAAAGTGTTGGCCAACAAACTCACAGCACTGCAACTGGGAGAGCTAACTCAGAAACAAAAGAAAGAAAAAGCAAAGGCTCAGACCCCACTGATGGCGGGGACTGAAGAAACCCTCACTCAGGCCCCAGTCATATCCCAAGTTCTAACCCAACCACAAATAGGTCCAGGACCCCCCACTCAGACGATGCCACGCTGTCCACCCACAACTCAATCTGCATATCCTCCCATCCACGTTCATGTCAACCCAGCAGCAGAATACCGTCGCGAGGATCTGGGAGGCCGAGGCAGGCCAATGCAGCGAGGACGCGGAGGATGGAGAGGAGGCCAACAGCAACGGTACGGCCAACGAAACTATGCCCCCCAAAGACAACAGCAAAATCCACAGGCAGAAGAGCAACAAGGTGAACAGCGTCAACAACAAACCAGACGCCCGCAGTCAACACCAAATATGGCAGAAGAACCCCAAAGACCGTCAAGAGAATGCTGGCAGTGTGGAGAAATGGGCCATTTCAGGAGAAACTGCCCAGCAAATCCATGGTTAGGCCCTGCGGCAGACTGGGATTAGGGGTGCCTAGACAAACCGGAGGGGAACACCATGACACCAATTATCTCGTTAAAACCGCATGACGAGCCCAATATACCAGTAACAATACTTGGTAAACACCACACATTCATGGTAGATACAGGGGCAACATATTCGTGTATTGGAAGTGACGGATGTAAATTGCCCCTTTCTAGCTCATCAATAAGAACAGTAGGTTTCTCTGGGAAGACACAAGTTGTACCCCTCACCAAGCCAATCACGATGCTCATAGCCGATAAAGAAGTTGTGGCACCCATACTATATGCTGCTCAATCACCCCTCAATCTGTTAGGAAGAGACATTTTGTGCCCTCTAGGGGCAAACATCACATGTGCAGAAGATGGACTAAGTATTACCTTCCCCGAAGAACCACTCACGCAAATGATGACTTTGACAACAGATCATGATTACAAATACAGGCCCGGTAGAATTGTACAGGGTCGCGTAATCATACACAAAGACAAACACCCAGTAGTTTATTGGGTAAAGCTTACCCCACAGGAATCAGCACTGAAACAGCGGTGGATAGAATGGGAACCGTGGATACGCACCAAGGTAGGGCAAGCTAAAAGCCCAGAACTGCCCCTGCACTGTACACTTCAATATCTCACTGAACTAACTCCTGCAGAGTTTGACTATGATAGGTGTTTTCAGGAAATGATTGATGATGATGATGATCAGCAGTATTCACTAATTAGCAATGACATTTATATAGGACCCCAGGGGGCAGCAGCAGGAGTTACACTCCCACCAGAATTACAAGAATGGTTTCAGGTGAATAACTCCACCCCACACGTCACATTAATGGTATCTGAGGGATATCAGTCCCATGAGCTAGGCCCTATGGTTAGAACAGCCATGCAGATACCGGAGTGGGAGAAAACCGGCAACAAGTATATCCATGTATCCCCAGATGCACAGTATTTAAGAATATCTTCAAAAATATATGACGTAGGGACAGCAGAACGAGTTCTCGTTACAGTTAAGGCGCCCGTGCATCAGATGTTAACTGTAGAACAGGAGGGTCTTTTGGCCCAGGTGCCCCAATGTTTATGGTCCAAACACAAAACAGACGTAGGATTAGTAAAATCTGCACAACCCATACTAATCAAGGTAAAAGAGGGAGCACGTTTGCCATACCAAAGACAATATCCTCTTAAACAACATGCCACGGAGGGTATAGGCCCTATAATAGAAGGTCTGGTGAATGCAGGCGTACTAATTAAAACAAGAAGCGCCTGTAATACACCTATCTTTCCAATAAAGAAGCCACATTCAAACGATTACCGATTGGTGCATGATTTGCGAGCTGTCAACTCAGTTGTGGAGGTTCCCATACCCGTTGTCCCTGAACGGCACACACTATTATCAAACATCCCACCGAACACAAAATGGTACACAGTCATAGACTTATGTTCTGCATTTTTCAGTGTCCCAATACATAAAGATTCCCAACATTTATTTGCATTTACATATCGAAATTCGCAGTTCACATATACGCGACTTCCTCAAGGATTCGCAGATTCCCCATCAGCGTTTAACAGAGTGTTAGCACAAGACTTACAGGATCTGCATGTATCAAGTACACTATTACAATATGTAGATGATCTACTGATCTGCAGTGATACTAAAGAGCAGTGTGAAAGGGACTCTATAACAATACTGACACGACTAGCTGAAGGAGGGCATAAAGTTAGTAAGGATAAGTTACAGTTTTGTCAGCCTAGTGTAGAGTATCTAGGAAGACAATCGTGTGGTGACAAGAGACACATAGCTAAATCTCAGATAGAGGCCATAGTAAAAACTCCCAAACCACAGACAGTAGGGCACCTGTTGTCTTTTCTGGGGATGGCTGGATACAGTCGACCCTGGATTTGTGATTATGCATTTAAAACAGCTCCACTTCGTGCTCTTATACGTGCTGCTGGTCAACAGGACCAAAAAAGTCAGTTACAGTGGACAGAAGAAGCTGAAGGGGCGTTCGTGGCCCTAAAAGCTGACCTGCAGTCTGCACCAGCCTTGGGAAACCCAGTTTACTCTAAACCTTTTCATTTGTATGTAGCTGAAAGAGCAAGATATGCTAATGCCGTGTTAATGCAGGACACCCCGATAGGGAAGCAGCCCATAGCATACTATAGTACTAAATTAGATAATGTTGAGGCCGGATTACCTCCATGTTATCAAGGGTTAGCGGTAGCCTCGTTTGCGTTTCAGAAAGCTTCCTCTGTTACTATGGGACATCCAGTGATTTTATACACCTCCCACCAGCTACATGCTTTACTCACTAGCCAACGATTCGTACTGACACATGCCAGACGCACCGGTTATGAGGTAATACTTTCTGCACCAGAACTGACAATTCAGCGATGTAGTACAGTGAATCCGGCCACCAGAATGGTACTGCCAACAGATGGTACGCCACATGACTGCATTTTAGCAACAAACACATTTATGCGTGCCCGAGATGATTTACATAACACACCGATCCCAGCTGATCTTACTTTGTTTGTAGATGGTTCATGTTTCCGTGATGCTACTGGAAATCACGCCGGTTATGGTGTGGTTCAATTAGAAGATGATGGTGAATCATTCAGAGACATTCAGAGCTTACACATAGCACAACCATGTTCTGCACAACTGGCAGAGATTAAGGCACTGACTGTCGCATGTAAACTAGCTGCTGGTAAGAGATTAAACGTATATACAGACTCAGCCTATGCGTACGGAGTCTGTCATATTTACGGCAACATATGGAAACAGAGAGGTTTTCAAAGAGCTGACGGTACTCCCATCATTCACGGAGATGCCATTTCACAGTTGTTAGAAGCCATGCTTTTACCCACCGCGTTAGCTATTGTTAAATGCCCAGCACATCAAAAAACAAATTCAATCATTGCTATTGGCAATAACAAGGCTGATGAAGCAGCCAGGCAAGCCGCAACAGGTAGTGGTATCACGATGGGGCCTGTAATCTTGGCGGAAGACATAGAACCACTTGTAACCATTCCGTCTCTTATATTAGCACAAGGTAGGGCTTCTCCTCAGGAGAAATCTATATGGGCCAAAAGAGGGGCTTCATACAAAGCCTCACCTGGTCCTCTAAAAGGACTATGGCGCAGTCATCAGGGACACTTTGTGCTGCCTATCTCGTTACTTGGATTTGCTATTAGAAATGCGCATGGCATTAGCCATTGCGCAAGGGGGGAAGTGATTAAATGTCTACAAGAGAACTGGTGGTCACCGTATTTAGCGGCCACGGTAGACAGAACTTTAGCACAATTTGACGTCTGTGCAAGATTAAATGTTAGAAAAACTTTTACAGCCCCAATAGCACATATTCCAGTTCCGGATGGACCTTTTCGGCACTTAATGATTGATTACGTAGACATGACAATGCGAATACAGAAAATGAGATACATTCTTGTAGTAGTTTGCAGATTTAGTAGGTGGATAGAAGCAGTTCCAACAGCTGGAGAAGATGCACGATCGGTGGCAAAATTTTTGTGTAAAGAAGTATTCCCCAGGTTTGGCATCCCGGACACATTAAGTTCAGACAACGGTTCAGCCTTTGTGGCAGATATAGCCAGAATAGCTTTCAGGATGCTGGGAATCAGGCAGAGATATGGGTGCGTATATCACCCACAGAGCCAAGGTAGTGTAGAACGTGCGAATGGCACGCTGAAAGCAAAGATAGCAAAAATTATGCAAGACAGCCAGCTGAACTGGTTGCAAGCTTTACCAATAGCACTAATGAGTATGAGATCAAGTACTAACCGAATAACACACTTAACCCCGCATGAAATGCTAACGGGTCGACCCATGCCAGTGCCGCACACGAGGGGCCCCATCGATGGGCCCTCTCTTGAAAAATTGGAAAGGGAGCTGAAAAGCTACCTACAGCAGCTAACTCAAATCCATAAAGCTGTATTCCAACAGGTGAAAGGAGCCACAGAGGAGAGAGAGGCGGAGATCGCTGAGGAACTGCAGAAAATCTCTCCAGGAGACTGGGTATACGTGAAGGTGTTCAAAAGAAAGTGGAACGAGCCCAGACGAGACGGACCATTCAAAGTCCGACTAGCCACCAGAACAGCCGTAAAAGTTGACGGTAAGAAGTTTTGGTTCCACCTAAATCATTGCTGCAGAGCAGAAGATCCTGAAAGGACACAGGAAGCCTTTAGAAGAAGAGCAACAGTTCCGGGGTTGAAAGGGGCAGGTGACACCGCCCCGCAGGAGCATGAACAACACCGGGACGGGGAAGGCGATGCCTCCCCTCAGGGAGTCAGGCGATCTCAAAGACTGGCCGGACGAGGAGAAAATGGGAGCGCTTCAACTGGAAGCACTTCAACCAACAGCGCCACCAGCAGTCGATCCACTAGCAGTGGACCTGAAAGACGATGAACGACAGACACTTAAAATAGAGCTAAAAATAATGTCGAAACCTAAGCCAGGGAAGAAACAGAACAGGCAGGGGATGAGAAAGGGAAAGCAGGATGAGGTTGACCTGTGGGTATTGGGGGGTAGCCTCTTTATGTTAATATCAGCAATATGCTTGATGATACTGGCATACAGAATGCACTATGTTGACCCCCCTCAGAGCAGCAGGCCATCCCAGGAATCCACCAAAAAACCCATGCCTGACAGATTCCTAAACCACACATACACCAAGGAAGAAAAAGAGACATTGGCAAGATGTGCTCTGGCCACAGGGGTATTGGCTGCAGATCAAGGGAAAATGGTCATGGGGAAAAAGACAAATCTGACATACACGAAAGTTGTCCCAAGACATCTGGCACTGACTGTAACCTCAGAGAAAACCAGAATCTATAGTTGGGCAGTAGGAGACAAATGCCCCACAACAGGGTCAATAACCATTACGGTCATCTGCCGCCTGCCAGCACACTGTGAGGACACACTCAATGGGAGAATCATGATGCTGGCAAAAGCTAAGAGAGTAGTCAAGCTTACTGGGACTTACAGGCAGAGAAGGGATGTGTCAGGGGGTAGGGCTGTCACCATCAACAGGGTGAAAACAACACAATGGGGATCAAATATGTTCTACCAGTGGCTAAACTTCTCTGCCAGACAAGTGAGTAATGAAACATGTGTGGCATGCTATAATGCTAAAAGGTTGCCTAGTTTAAGACCAATTCCAGGAAGTCAAATAGGAGAATGTCCAAAAATCGAACATTGCTTTGCACCATGTGCCATGTTTTTGGCAGGACGCCACAATCAAAAGACCGTCGGTTGGAGCCAAGATACACAAGTATGTCCGGTTAGATTAAATATATCCGCCGCGTCAAAAGAAGAATACCCTCTACCTCCGGTAGTGAGAATTCCACCGGACCTAGTATTTCCTTTCTGTATAGTGAGAGGAGAAAAGCTGCGACAAACGGTCACACGTACAACTCCAAAACTAACCGACCGAAAGGGTCTAGTGCAGTGTAGAAACATAACATGGTACCCAAGCGACAAAAGTGGAAACGGAAACAAAACAGAGTACCTCAAACTATGTAATACCACAAAGAAGGCAAATTTCCAATGTCAACAACTAGTAGTAAATGGGAAAAAGGTTATCTATCAGCTAGAGGAGACGCAAATCTCACAATACGCAATTCCAGATTATTCTGG
This sequence comes from Borostomias antarcticus, assembly GCF_949987555.1. Lineage (NCBI taxonomy): Eukaryota > Metazoa > Chordata > Actinopteri > Stomiiformes > Stomiidae > Borostomias > Borostomias antarcticus. Next base: position 10,550,414 of record NC_140247.1, on the reverse strand, counting down.
GGGAACCGTCCCAATAGGGGACATGTTTTGGATATGTGAAAAAGATGAGCAAATTCGCACTCACCTTCCAAACAGCTGGGAAGGGATCTGTGCACCCACAATGCTAACAGGGAAAATAACTGTTTTAGCCCCATCAACATTATCAGGAGATAGGAAAAAGAGAGACATTGGCCAAAAATGGAAAACAGATGATAAGGTTTACATAGCATGGAATCAAGAACCGTTTGGTGCGCCCGATGACCATAAAGCCATAAGCGAGTCCTGGATAATTTCAGGGCAAATCGCAGGGTCAGTACCGTTTTACGGACAAATAATTAACGCGCAGTACCTCGCTCGTAACAGTAGGTGGATCAATTACATGTGGTACAACCAACAGAGGTTTATTAATTACACCATACGCGCGCTTGAGGGTGTAAGAGAACAACTGCATGCTGTATCTCTTATGGCTCTGCAAAATAGGTTTGTAATTGAAACACTCCTAGCCGAAGATCAGGGAGTATGCCAACAAATAGGTGAGGAATGCTGTTCAGTAATACCTATGCACACTGGAGAAGGAGGGAACCTTACAATGGCTTTGTCCAAACTCAAACTACTACGTGATGAACATGTGATAAATTCTTACTGGAACACCAAAACTGAACAATGGTGGGATTGGCTTAAAAATCTGTCATGGAGCAAGGTCTTGAGGGGTGTAGGGATAGTGGTAGCCTGTATCCTTTTGATTATATTAATAACAGCATGTTGCGTAGTGCCTGTTGCTAGCCTAGCGTTAAAACAGGTATCAAAAATAACCATTGGTCAATTCATGGTACAGGTCCAACAGCGCAGAGTTAGGTTGGAGGAAGAAAGCCAAATAGATCAAATGTCAATCTTACAATCAGACGATGCTATAGTCCAACCACAAGAATGTGACCATTTGTATTCCAATATGGAAGAGCTCGACCAATGGTGGGCTTAGATTAATGGTTCAGAATGATGGATATCTCTGTGTATGACCAATGACTGCCAATCTAACTCTGAGAAATTGTTTGATAGAAAATCATGGACCAGGGCAACTACTGGAGGAACAACGTTGGCTTACCCCAGCAGCCCTTTGGCCAGCCGGTCCAGTCCCAGGCCATGCAGACCCAACCCCTACCAGCACCCAAGATAGATATCAGTCCGATCAGGCCCCAAACTGTATCCTTAACACCGGCTGTCTACCACAACCTGCCGCCAGTGCGCAAGATAGAATACCCCACTTCTACATCTAACTTTGCTCCCCAGGAAGATCCGCAGTTCTGGCCAATCCCCACATTTCCTAGTCTAGGCCAATATCTGCCAGACATGAGTCAGAATAGCTATTACCAAGCCCGAGCTCAGGGTTCTACGGGTCAGTTTACCCCAGTTCAGGGAGAATTCCTGCCACACACACCAGCACCTGTCGGTCCTGGTCGCCCCCAGTCCAGATAGAAGCAGTGTATGGTAGGCGTTCCTACACCGTTACAGGGAGTACCACATGGAGCGCTGGTGGCACCGGTTCAACCAGCCCGAGATCTGCACCAGGTCCATCAAGGATGGCCCCTTACCCGTCCCGTCTGGGCCAAAGAGAGACGGAGTCCATCCTGTACCAACTGCTGACTAAGGAGGTCCCAACCACTGGGAGCGGTTCAACTCAACAGAGAGCTCGTAACTACACTGCACTGCAGGGAAGAGGGGGGGGGGGGACTTCAGGAAGACCCCAGCGCCATCTGAGACCCCAGCGCCAACTCAGACCCCTCCCTCTCCCATCTGGACCCCCACAAGCCCCGTCACTTCACCAGTTCCCACATCTCCACACCACTCTGACACAGATGACGAATCTGAGTATGGGGTGCACACAGCACTTATGTCAGAAGGGGAAGTGGATATGGATGACTTTCCCGACACCTGGGAAGTCAGAGAGGCCTTGGCCGAGTTGCCAAAATCCCGGTTCGTCGAGTTCACTAGGAGGATCCCTGGTGAAGCAGGCAAGAAAAAGGTGCATTATATGCGTGGCCGAGGGAAGGCACGTCAAAATTATCGAGCGCAGCCAGCCAGAGAGACTTACAGAGTGATTGAAGTCCTCAAAGAGCTCATCACCTCGGTGAAGGGGGTCGAGTCAGTCATGGGGGGCTTTCAGTCAATCAAGGGGGACGTTCAGTCAATCAAGGGGGACGTCCAGTCAATCAAGCGGGTCATCCAGACAAGAGATGATCGGCTGAAGGGCAAAATCGGCCCAATCTGAAAAGCATCACCCAGTAATGGGTAATTGTGGGACTATATTCATGTAACCTCACTACACCCCACTTCAGTATTCAATGTGTATTATAGCGTGGCAGTTCCACCACCACACATGAGTCAATTTTAGTGCACAATGTTTTTAAGTTGTTTACAATAAGTTTGTCAATCATTAAGTAAAACACTGCCAATGATGTTGTGCCTACTATAATACATGACATGCATTAAGAGCGTACTGTGATTGCCGTTAAGGCTGTTTGGTATTACAGTTTAATCTTGTATTCACACTGGAGGTTACAATGTAAGCACTGGAACTTCAGTTACTTTGTGGTTTATGAGGCTTCTCGCTGAAAGGTTGCCGTAGCTGTCTGGGGTTTCCGGGCAATGGTGGGTTCTTAGGAATCAAACCCGCGCGGCTCTGTCAGTGAAACGCTTGATGGTAAGGAGTGATTGTTTTTGGGCAATGGAGGATCATTAATCTGCCTAATGGCATTAAGTGTGGCCAGAAGGCGTGCTAGAATAAACCATTTTTTGCCTACAAAGTAACTGATGAGCATCTAAAAGTAAGCTATATCATATTAGTTTGTATCTTTGATATTATGAGGCCAATACTATTACTATGTGATTGTTTTTAGACTATATAAATCATTGTGAATGAAGTTTTATCTGGCCTCTAGTTTGGTAACTCTTATACTTAACTTTTTATTATGTTTTTTTGAATCATTCTGTTGTATGAATATTGATCTGTGACTCTATAGTCACAAAGGGGGGAAATGTCATGTATTAATTTGCCTAACTAAGCTCGAACCTTTGTTCTAATCCAGATTATATTATATGTGTCTATTCTTAAAAGTCAGTTTTAGGCCAGAAGTAGCATTTAATATGACAAGACAGTAGGCCAGTTCTGTAAGGGAGGGGGAGAGCAGTTGCTCCGTGGGAACGCAGCTGTGGCCAAAAGTAACGTTGAAATGAACTTGATTAGATAACGAGTCAGGCTAAGAAACAACATTGCATGAGAAAGCAGGTGTTCTCAAACTGCTCATCAGATAAAGTATATAAGACCTGACAACAAGTCAGTCGGGTGTGATATCTCTCGAGAGCCCACCGGTTTTAATTGTCTGTTACTGATTGTACCAACAAATAAAACCTATTGCATTAAGTTCCAGTCACCAGTGCCTCTTTGATTTGACTTCAACTTACTCAACTATTGAACAAAGAACATTGAAGATTGTAACAAGATCAAAGGCGTCCCCCACGTCAGTACCCCTCTCCGGGCCACCTACCTGACTCCACCGGTGAAGACCGTGTGTCTCTAGCCCACTCAGGGGCTGAGTTGTGGGGCCCGTGGCGCGGATAGTGGTGTGCTGGTTAGGCTCCGCCCCCTTGGGTCACAGCTAGTCAGGGACAGTACAGTGACCTCCGGGCAATTTTCATGCATCCACCATTGAAGACTGTGTGTCTCTAGCCCACTCAGGGGTTGAAAAGTGGGTTCTGTGGCATGAATAGTGGCGTGGTGGTGAGGCTCCGCCCCTTTTGGTAATAGCCAGTCAGGGACGGTGTACTCTTCTCTGGGCTACCCACCGGCCCCCACCAGTGAAGATCATGTGTCTCTATTCCATTTTGGCTGAATTATGTGCTACTACATTAGTTATAAAAGGGTGCCTGTACCTTTAAGAGAGGCTGCACATGCACACAAATTCAAAAAAAGCAACAGCTGCCACCACTCTAATCCCAACTGACACTCCTAGACATAGTCCGCTTCAGACAGCTCTATCGCGAAAACTATAAGTTATAATATGTTACAGCTTATATATTGACACCATAGGAATCCTGAGAACTTGCAGAACATTTCTATGTATAATATGTCCGTATAGCTTAAACACTGTAGGCATGGCGACAAGCTAGAAAAAGGGTAGAAATGCATAATTAGCAGCTCAAAAGTTAGTGCGGCACCATGTTTCAATGGGGAGCGCAGTTGCCGAACGAATCGTCATACCTCAAAAACGGTAAGACACACAGCTTAGATACTTACATTGTACGAATCAGCACAGTTATGTGAACATTTCGATATATAATATGTGTATGAGCTGTAAAAACTGTAGGCATAACGACAAGTTAGAAAAAGAGTAAAAATGCAAAATTAGCAGCTCAAATGCTAGAGTGCGTCGCCATACGTTTCAATGGGGAGTGCAGTTGCCGAACAAATCGTCACACAGCGAAAACTATAAGTCACACAGCTTAGATACTTACATTGTACGAATCAGCACAGTTGTGTGAACATTTCAATATATAATATGTGTATGAGCGTTCAAAACTGTAGGAGTGCCAGCAGTTTACAAAATGTGTGAATATTTTCAAAGCAACTGCTGCCACCACTCTAAAAATAGTTTCTGAACATTCCAAAAGCAGTTTCAAGCAGTTTCAATGTGACAAAAAATAGTTTTAAAAGTTAAATTTCGAAAAACCTATAAAAAAACTTAAAAAATCTGAATACATCCGTTAAAGAGCTAAACATTGTGAACATTTTAAAGTTTGGATGAAGTTTCTAGCACAAAGTATGAAGAAGTTATAAAAGAGACAAAAAATGGGGGAATAATAATAATGAAAGAAATAGTGGGAATATCTTCTGCAAGCTAGCACACCTAATTAAAAAATTATATTTATAAAACACTTTTCATTGACATTGAGAGGCAATCTCTGGATTAATGAGCATTCCATACTGTTTATCATCTTTTAGTAAGTGTGTGTGTGTGTGTGTGTGTGTGTGTGTGTGTGTGTGTGTGTGTGTGTGTGTGTCTGTGTGTGTGTGTGTGTGTGTGTGTGTGTGTGTGTGTGTGTGTGAGTGTGTGTGTGCACGTGTGTGTGTGCGTGCGCATGCACATGTGTGTGTGCCTGCACAAGACCTTGGCATTTCCATCTAATATCGAGCCAGTAAAGCTGAAAAGTGTTTGTGTATACAGTATGTGTGATGAATGCCAGTGAGTTTGTATGAAGCATCTCAGTGACAGCACGGTTTAATTTCCCTTTGGTGCTGCCATTCTAATTAAATCGATTGTTGCCCATTTGAATAGTCTTAGAGAGAGTCACTCAGGATTCTCTCTGAGTAAATTGCATGAGAGCAAGAGGACCGGATCAACTCTCGCAGAACAGGACAGGCTGGTGAGGAATGAGAAGGAGGCTAAATGCATAAAGGAGTAATAATACGCATCTTGTAATTTTCAAATTAGAGGACTCGGTTCATGACTGCCATACAGACCAGCAGCAAACTGCTTTCATCATGGAGGTGGGCATGACAGGAAAACGAATAGAGCAATGAATCTCCATGAGAAAGCAATATGTTATGTATATATGTATACTGTAAATAGCGCTGACCATGCACAGCAGTGCTTGTTTGGATCTTTTCCCTTTCTGTGGTTCGAGTAAAGCTAATTCTAACTGACAAAATTCACAAAAGCACAGCTGACATCTAGGCCCAGGCACATTCACACTCACGCACACACAGACATACACCAGTGTTTGCCATGTCTCTCCTATGATGTTTTTAGCCCTTCTTACTCTGAAAATGTAATTTAATGTAATTTAAATGGATAAATGGTAAATGGACTGCACTTATATAGCGCTTTTCCAATTAGCGGCACTCAAAGCGTTTTACAATGGCCTCTCATTCACCCATTCACACACACATTCACACACCAATGGCGGTAGCTGCCATGCAAGGTGCTAACCTGCTCCTTGGGAGCAATTTGGGGTTAGGTGTCTTGCTCAAGGATACTTCGACATGTGGACAGTTGGAGCTGGGATTCGAACCACTGACCCTTCGATCACTGAACGACCCGCTCTACCAACTGAGCTACAGCCGCCCCATTTTAATAATTTATTGCTTTATAAATGTTCTTGCATCCTGCTCGGATCCAGTTT
>NC_140247.1:10531758-10539258 GCF_949987555.1 Borostomias antarcticus | reverse complement strand
GAGAGAGAGAGAGAGAAAGAGAGAACCTGAAACAACAATATTATACAGTATTTGCTGAGGGGGATAATTTTCTAAAGACATGGAATTAATAGAAGTTAAATTTGTGGGACTGTATTTAGAGATCAGAGATGTGGAAAATAGGAAAATAGGGAACTGTTCCCATTCTAATTTATCAGACATTACATAATGCTTATAAAATCGTTTTTGTAAATACGGAGGGGCAGTTCACGGTGTTGTCCTCTAGAGGTCCCTGTCATCACAGGAGAATGGTTCTGTCGTTCTGGGTGGAGATCTTACCGATCAGCACCACCAGACGGGGTCTCTCGTTGGGACGGTGCTGGTACCGGGTCACCTCCTCATAGGTCAGGTAGTCGGGGTCACCGGGGTCGGAGGCGTTGGCTTCTCCGGGGGAACCCTGCCGGTCCTTACGACTCAACCGGAAACTTCTCCTCAGACCAGCTATGGAGGAGCAGGGGGAGGGGAGAGGAGAGGAGGATAGGGGTGGAGAGAGGTGAGGAGAAGGATAGAGAGGAGAGGGGGGGTGGAGAGAGGTGAGGAGATAGAGAGAGGCGAGGAGAGGGGTGGAGAGAGGTAAGGAGAGGGGTGGAGAGAGGTGAGAAGAGGGATGGAGAGAGGTGAGGAGATAGAGAGAGGTGAGAAGAGGGATGGAGAGAGGTGAGGAGAATGATAGAGAGGTGAAGAGAGGGAAGGAGAGAGGTAAGAAGAGGAATGGAGAGAGGTGAGGAGAGGGATGGAGAGAGGTGAAGAGAAGGATAGAGAGAGGTGAGGAGAGGAATGGAGAGAGGTGAGGAGAGGGATGGAGAGAGGTGAACAGAGAGGTAGGGAGAGGTAGGGAGGGGTAGGGAGGGGTGGAGAGAGGTAGGGAGGGGTGGAGAGACAGGTGGGGAGAAGGGAGGTGTGGGGGAGGTGGAGAGGAGCGGAGGGAGAGGTAGGGAGGGGTGGAGAGACAGGTTGGGAGAGTTTGGGAGAGGTAGGGAGGGGTGGAGAGAGGTAGGGAGAGGTAGGGAGGGGTGGAGAGAGGAAGGGAGAGGTAGGGAGAGATAGGGAGAGGTAGGGAGAGATAGGGAGAGGTAGGGAGAGGTAGGGAGAGGTGGAGAGACAGGTGGGGAGAGGTAGGGAGAGGTAGGGAGGGGTGGAGAGAGGTAGGGAGAGGTAGGGAGGGGTGGAGAGAGGTAGGGAGAGGTAGGGAAAGGTAGGGAGAGATAGGGAGAGGTAGGGAGAGGTAGGGAGAGGTAGGGAGGGGTGGAGAGAGGTAGGGAGAGGTAGGGAGGGGTGGAGAGAGGAAGGGAGAGGTAGGGAGAGATAGGGAGAGGTAGGGAGAGATAGGGAGAGGTAGGGAGAGGTAGGGAGAGGCAGGGAGAGGTAGGGAGAGGTGGAGAGACAGGTGGGGAGAGGTAGGGAGAGGTAGGGAGGGGTGGAGAGAGGTAGGGAGAGGTAGGGAGGGGTGGAGAGAGGTAGGGAGAGGTAGGGAAAGGTAGGGAGAGATAGGGAGAGGTAGGGAGAGGTAGGGAGAGGTAGGGAGGGGTGGAGAGAGGTAGGGAGAGGTAGGGAGGGGTGGAGAGAGGTAGGGAGAGGTAGGGAGAGGTAAGGAGGGGTGGAGAGAGGTAGGGAGGGGTGGAGAGAGGTAGGGAGAGGTAGGGAGGGGTGGAGAGACAGGTGGAGAGAGGGAGGTGTGGGGGAGGTGGAGAGGAGCGGAGGTAGACAGGGTTCACAGGACAGAAGCTGTTAACACCTAGCGCACTCTGACATCACATCATTACATCACACATACTGTATCTACTCTATTCTATTCATGCCATGATGTGGTCATCTACAGTACATTTACTAACAGGTGGTTGTGTTATTGTGCCATATGGCGTTAGTGTGACTAACAAACATTTTTTAAAAGCATCTTATCAGTTTCAGATAATCATGCAACCCAACATCATTAAGCTCCTTTATCTGAAATTGCTTTATGTTCTTAGTACTGCAATGAATCGAAGGCAGCCAGCCAGCCAGCCGTGAGAATCATGCATTAAGCCACAGTGGAGCGAGTAGAAACTCACAGACCGATGTAATCTATCAATAGTCAGTGAACAAAGCGAGGCTGAGAGAACCTGATCTGGGCTTATCTCTGATCTAAATGGGTCCGCCAGGTGTTGTGAGATATCTGCTGAGTTTGCGCCTGGGGAACAAAGCCTGGTCGCACGCAGCTGATATCTCACAAGGTTCTGGTAACGAGAAACACTTCCAGCTCCGAGGCCGAGAGGGAAGCTAACACCGACTGGCTTCCCTCCCCAAAGTGAGATAGGTGTTGTATAATAGTCCGCAGGTGCAGGTAGCTAGCCCAGACCCACAGCCCTGGTGACAGAAGCGCATCCCTAGCAATGGAGAGACAGTTAGTCTGAGATGAACACTCAGGACATGCAGCTGACAGAGGCTCGGGGTCCAGTAGGGGGGAGGCGGCCTGGCCCTGGAGACCTGCTGTGTGTGTGTGTGTGTGTGTGTGTGTGTGTGTGTGTGTGTGTGTGTGTGTGTGTGTGTGTGTGTGTGTGTGTGTGTTTGTGGCCCCCAGGCCCAGGCCTACCCCTCGCCCTGCTGTGTTACCTGTGGGAACAAGCCGGGAACAGTACCTGAATAAAATTCCCAGGAAAACACCTGGCCACAGGAGGGCGCCACTGCTTTACACTTAGGAGAGACTATAACTGGCGTTAGAGCATCACACAACCCAGCCTCACTCACGCCTCCACACAGGGTGAACGAGCAGCAGGCGTGCCTCGTTGAGTGTGCAACGCAGCAGGGCCCTCGTGGGGGGTGGAGAGGGGAGGGGGGAGGGGTGCACCGGCCAGAGCAGCGCAGGGGGGAGAGGGGGGGCAGGCCAAGGGGGATCCCAACACAGCTTACTGGGAGGGGGGGGGGGGGGGGTAATACTGGGGGGTGGGTAAAAGGAGATGTGGTACACACTCAGTCAGTCCATCAACGTAGCTCGACCCTTTTTCATGTAAATCTGATCAATTTGATGCTTGTGGTAAATGTGTCTACATAGCGAGCAGTCAACTGCAGCATGGATTTTTGGGGCGGTTTTGTTGCTTGTTTTTTTTTTTTCTCGCAGCAGAGGGCGCCGTCGGACAGCTGTGTGTAGATCCCCGCGTGCTCCCCTTCATTCCAGCTGACCCTGGGATGTGGGGGAGTGGCCTGAAGTTCACGGCGGGGTGAGGGAGGGATGGGGGAGGGAGGGAGGGATGGGGGAGGGAGGGAGGAGGGGGCGGGGAAGGTCAGTAGGAGGAGGGCAGAATGGGAGCTGAGGATAAGCCGGGAGTCTTCCCTACTCTGGCCACTCTAATCAAGCAGAAATGATCTTCCTGCCTATTCAAATCCTCTTTTTAAAGTCTTGATTGAATGCTCTCACAGGGACGTTGGTGACGTCTGGGTGACTGATGACTATCGGGATGTGTGACACCTTGACAGAGAGAGGCACAGCAGGGTCTACTCCTCATTGTTTACATTCGCCCATGCATGAATTATAATAAACTCAGGATTTAAAAAACTGTTTTAGGGCTCTTTAGGCAAGATTCTATCCATCATGGACAACCCACAGCACCCACTACACCAGTCACTGATGGCACACAGGAGCACTTTCAGTAACAGACTCACCACCATGCACTGCACCACAGAACGCTCGAGGAAGTCCTTCCTCCCAACAGCCATTAGATTATTCAACTCCACACAATCTGGGCGTGGCCACAGGGATTGCACTTATTAATAATGCACCTTTATGACACTATGGCTTTTAACTGGAGATCACTTGGTGTACAACACATCCATTGTTTTTAACAACGTACATGTCTGATGTTTTTGGTCTGTCCTTATCTTGTATGTTTCTATATGTGTATTGTTGTCTTGTGTTGTTTTTATGGCTTTATGAGCTACGTGGCATTTTAATTTCCTTCGGGATAAATAAAGTGAATCAAATCAAATCAAATCAAAAGATTCGAAATGTATTGTTTATTCAAAAATATTTTTTTGATGTCCACTCAGGTGGACAGCATGCATTTTTGTTTTCAAATGAATTAATATGTATTTAACAAACAAATAAATGAAATATATAAAGATGTGAAAACTAAAATATCCAAAACTGGATACTGGCCTGGTACATGGCGTTGTACAGAACTGTACACAACACACTAGGCCTGGTACAGTACTGTACACAACACACTAGGCCTAGTACAGTACTGTACACAACACACTAGGCCTAGTACAGTACTGTACACAACACACTAGGCCTGGTACTGTACACAACACACTAGGCCTGGTACAATACTGTACACAACACACTAGGCCTGGTACAATACTGTACAACACACTAGGCCTGGTACAGTACTGTACACAACACACTAGGCCTGGTACAATACTGTACAACACACTAGGCCTGGTACAATACTGTACAAACACACTAGGCCTGGTACAATACTGTACAACACACTAGGCCTGGTACAATACTGTACACAACACATAGTACTGCTTCATCTCTTGAGCTCTACAAAATATAAAGATATACAAAAAGTTAAAGTTACATTAATAAATACAAACATAAATGAACTGATTAACTGCCAAAAAAGTTACTACAGATGAAATATTTTCAAGAACAACAGTAGCAGTCATGAGAATGAATTGTAGTTGAAATAAAGCTAGCGATGCATGATGTCCACTTTAGTGGACAGGTGACTAATCGTCATTTTGTCTCAATATAAAATCAATACTTCAAAATCAAATTTAGCAATTGCATGACTATTTAGTTGTTATTTGATGTCACCCTATTTTCTTTACCTACAAGGGTCTCTTACTATAGAAGAATTGGCAAGATATTGATGCAACTTGGTTTCTGACCGTCTATCGGCCATCTTGGGTTTGATAAATTTTTCTTGCACTTACAATGGCTTGCCACTGGATGGCAGTGTATGGGATGATGCTCTAGTGTCCACTCTAGTACCTGATACGCAACTATGCCATCAAAACCCATGCATATACAAGAAAACAACTTTTGAATAGTTGTCCACTGTAGTGACCGCTATGTGTGAAAGGGTTAATACCGATCCCTCTCTCTCTCTGTCTCACACAGTGTGAGTTTTCAGCTATCTCCTCCTGCGATAACACTACATTGTTCACAAGCCCCTAATGAGACAGACCTGTTATGAACACCTGTAGTTGTGAGACCACTCCGCATTCACCCCCCCCCCATCCCCCATCCCCCGCCCTCTCCCTCTCCCTCTCCCTCTCCCTCTCCCTCTCCCTCTCCCTCTCCCTCTCTCTCTCTCTCTCTCTCTCTCTCTCTCCCTCTCCCTCTCTCTCTCTCTCTCTCTCTCTCTCTCCTGCTGAGCCGGTAGAGTGGGCGTCTACACATCGTCGATATCAATACTTCTGCTCTCTTTGATCCGCGGGCTCAGACTCGCTGCCCCGTCCCTGGGCCTGACCCCTGACCCCCTCGCTCCCACTCATCCCTCCAGCCCCACCCTGGCCTGCCCCCCCCCCCCCCCCCCCCCACTTCCAGGGTAGCAGCACCGCTCCCCGACACAAAGTAGTCAGCAGGCCAGCCAGCCAGACAACCAGCCAGACAGCAAGACCACGACAGACAGACAGACAGACAGACAGACAGACAGACAGACAGACAGACAGACAGACAGACAGACAGACAGACAGACAGACAGACAGACAGCATGGAGTGGAAGGAGAGGAGGAGAAAGACATGCACGCTCTCACCTATGTACTGTCCATTGAAATAGCCCTCACAGTCACAGTCCTCTGTAGGGAGGCAAGCAGGGAGAAGAGGGGGAGTGAGCAGAGGGTGAGAGACCTGGAGGAAGGAGCATAGGGGTGAGGCTGGGGGTCAGGGGTCATGGGGGGGTGGGGGTGGGCATGACGGGCAGGCAGGCAGGCAGGCGGGAGGTCAGAGGGCAGAGGGGTGGGCAGGAGAGCTGGCAGCACGGGGGGGATTTCACAGCGGGACCCCCAGCAGTAGCCCACAGCCTTGATGGGCAGGCCTGACCCCACAGACACCCCCAAACAGACCCCACAGACACCCCCAAACAGACCCCACAGACACCCCCAAACAGACCCCACAGACACCCCCAAACAGACCCCACAGACACCCCCAAACAGACCCCACAGACACCCCCAAACAGACCCCTCAGACACCCCCAAACAGACCCCACAGACACCCCCAAACAGACCCCACAGACCCCCCCAAACAGACCCCACAGACACCCCCAAACAGACCCCTCAGACACCCCCAAACAGACCCCTCAGACACCCCCAAACAGACCCCTCAGACCCCCCCAAACAGACCCCACAGACACCCCCAAACAGACCCCTCAGACCCCCCCAAACAGACCCCACAGACACCCCCAAACAGACCCCTCAGACACCCCCAAACAGACCCCACAATTCACTCAGGATTACCCCTGCTCCCACAGTGGAGAGGAGAGGAGCTCCACACACACACACACACACACACACACACACACACACACACACACACACACACACACACACACACACACACACACACTCCCCACACACATACTGTATACTGTTCACCCACTGACCTCTCTTTGTGCAGTCTGGGAGAACAAATAGGAGCGTCAGGACCTCACACCTCCCCTCTCTAACTTATTATGCAACTAACACTCATAATTCCTCACACTAACACTCGTCAACAAACTGAACACCTCGACAGGGGACAGGAAAGGGTTCTGTTGAGAGCACCAGAACCAGTAGGGCCGATAGAGCAGCGCAACAGCTCAGAACTGGGGAACCGCGGCAGACAGGATGATGAATTACAGAGAAGGGAGAGAGAGACTGAGAATGAGTGGAGGAGAGAGGATGGGATTCTGCTACTGTCGCTTTAACAGATTGAGCTGTGCTGTTCGGGCTGCCTAGCCTGGCACAGACTCTCGCGCGCGCACACACACACACGCGCACACACACACACAGTGTACTAGACAGGGAATCTATATTCTGCTCTCGTAAGCTGACAGCTGGAGGGGAGCGTTTTAACGGAGAGCTCTAGTCCCAGGGGGTATCCCCCATCCCCACAGCAGGCAATCACACACACACACACACACACACACACACACACACACACACACACACACACACATACACACACACATACACACACACACACACACACACATACACACACACACACACACACACACAGACACACACACACACACACACACACACACAGACACACATACACACACACACACACACACACACACACACACACACATACACATAACACACACACAGAGGCCTCTCTGAAAATACCAAGCACCCTTATTGAGTGTGTGTGTGTGAGAGAGGGGGGGGGGGGGGGAGAGAGAGAGAGAGAGAGAGAGAGAGAGATGTGGGTAAATCTGACCCACCTTTGTCACATCCCTGGTCATCTGATGTAGGCAGTGATGGAGAGGAGAGAGAACACACACCCGGTCTAAA
>NC_140247.1:10514258-10521758 GCF_949987555.1 Borostomias antarcticus | reverse complement strand
ACACACACACACATACACACACATACACACACACACACACACACACACATACACACACACGCACACACATGCACGCACGCACACACACACGCACACACACAGACAAACGCACACGCACACACAAACACATACATACACACACACAAACCACACACGCACACACAATAAGTAGCCGTATGCCATGGTCAGCAGTTTTCCCCTCCTAACTGGCGTAAGTGAGGAGGAGAGGCAGGAACTCTCGTTAGATGACTGTTGAATCAGATGATGAATCAGCACTTTCACACAGCACATTACATTCCACACCCCTGCTCACCTGCAACGCTCCTCGCCCTCAGCTAACCCCGGTATGACTGCTGTGCTGAGTGTGTGTGTGTGTGTGTGTGTGTGTGCCAGCGGTGTGCAGTTGCCTGAACTTACGTCCTCCGCCAGAGAGGCAGCGCTGTGCAGAACTGGTGTTGGGCTCTGCCTCTCGTACTGTCTCAGCTTCTCATGGATCTGCAACACAGAGACCAGGGCTGCGTTCAAATTCAGCTAACAGAGGCGAACGTTCGTCGCTAACACGTTTTCTCCAAACGGTCACATTTGAACGGCTTTTAATGAACGTTCCAAATAGTTCGCATAAACCTAACAATCCCCATCTAGGAGCACATCTCCAGTAAGCCTGGGTCCATTCGCCTTATTCACCTGGCAGCCATATTGGTCAGTCTGGGGTGCGGATGCGGAAGTGCCCGTTGACTTCAATGTTAAAAGTTCACTGTAAAAACACCACTTCAAGAACCAAAATAGTCAAAATAACAGGCTGAATACACTATCGGGGTTACAAACTCATCATTACCAGACTCTGATTGTTTTTCACTGCCGTTGTTTTCACGTTTGGAAATACATGGAGGTGAATGAACCATAGTTAGCCGTCAGCTGCATTCACTCCCATGTATTTCCAAACGCGAAAACAACGGCAGTGAAAAACAATCAGTCTGGTAATGAGTCTGGTAATGATGAGTTTGTAACCCAAACCCTAAACTCCCTGTGCTCCCGATGGCCACCCCGCCCCTGGTATTCTCTACGCTAGACGAGGGGACCCTCTACGCTTGACTGAGGTGACCAGGTGCACGGGCAGACAGACATGCGTGGTGACCGTGCCCCCTGGCCTGCTCACCTTCATCAGGTAACCCAGGCTCTTCTCACTGAACACGTTCTTGAGGAACACCATGTCCTCCTTGTGGTTGGCGTCCGGGCGCAGCTGGGAGGTCAGCAGGGCCAGCGTCTCATGGAGCCCTGGAGGAGGAGAGGAGGAGAGGGGTAGAGGAGAGGAGATGGGAGGAGGAGAGGAGGAGAGGGGAGGGAGGTAGAGGAGAGCAGAGGGGAGGGAGGTAGAGGAGAGGAGATGGGAGGAGGAGAGGAGGAGAGGGGAGGGAGGTAGAGGAGAGCAGAGGGGAGGGAGGTATAGGAGAGGAGATGGGAGGAGGAGAGGAGGAGAGGGGAGGGAGGTAGAGGAGAGCAGATGGGAGGAGGAGAGGGGAGGGAGGTAGAGGAGAGGAAACAGGAGGAGGAGAGGGGAGGGAGGTAGAGGAGAGGAGACAGGAGGAGGAGAGGGGAGGGGGGTGGAGGAGCGATGGGAGGAGGAGAGGAAAGGAGAGGCAGGAAAGGAGGAGGGGCAGAAGAGGAGAAGAGAGAAGAAGCAAGGAGAGGAGAGCAGAACAGAGGAGAGGCAGAAGAAGAATGGAGGAGAAATAAGTCTTCACTCTGGAATATGTAGAGAGTGGGTCGTATGCCCACCTCCCTTGTTCTCTGTAAAGCGCATTGTGTTGCCTCTGGGTATGAAATGCGCTATACAAATAAAGCTTTGATTGATTGATTGATTGACTACCGAGAACCATCTGTTCTCATCTGAAAATTGTCTCTAGGTTCCTCAATACGTGTGTGGGCCAGATAAGGTCACACGGTGTTTGTGTGGGCCAGATACAGTAAGGTCACACGGTGTTTGTGTGGGTCAGATAAGGTCACACGGTGTTTGTGTGGGTCAGATAAGGTCACACAGTGTTTGTGTGGGTCAGATAAGGTCACACGGTATTTGTGTGGGTCAGATAAGGTCACACGGTGTTTGTGTGGGTCAGATAAGGTCACACGGTGTTTGTGTGGGTCAGATAAGGTCACACTGTGTTTGTGTGGGTCAGTCTCTGGTACCTGCGCCTGCGGAGAGGACCGGCATGGCTTCTTTCATGGGTCAGTGAGGAAGCCTGGGAGAGAGGAGATGGATGTAGATATTTTTAGATTCTGTAAAAAAACGCATCATGTACATCATCATCATCATGAGTCACAGACGTTCTCCTGTCTCGCTCTCGGTGATGGGCTCAAACTGCACAACCAACCGGGATTAGAGGCTTTGCAGACATTTTCTGGGACTGTATGCTGACACACACTCTTAACACTTAATTGTTTGTATTTTTAGACACAAGTGATGGTGTGTGTGTGTGTGTGTGTGTGTGTGTGTGTGTGTGTGTGTGTGTGTGTGTGTGTGTGTGTGTGTGTGTGTGCATGCATGAAGGTGTGTGTGTGTGTGTTCTTGTGTGAGACGGTAAAGTATTCTGCTAATGAGGCCAGTATTGTACATCATCTCCTTTATTGACAGGTGTGCCTGCTGGCAAATTGCATTTCCAGTACAGCTACCAGACCAGGCCTTCAGTGTGTGTGTGTGTGTGTGTGTGTGTGATGTATGGTAAATGATAAATGATAAAGATGTATGGTAGCATGATACAGTACACACTCACTGGTCCTATAATTCATCACGTTGACATGCAGTCTGCCCACTTAGTGGCCCCGGGCCCTGGGGCATGGCCTGGCTCTCAGTGTGTCTGCTGAATCACTCCTTTCTGCTCCGCTCGTCCACTTACAACAACAATACCGCCACATCCATTACACTCATGCTTCCTGTCTGCTGCTGAAACATGACAAAATACCCCTTTAAATAACCATTCCTTCAGTGTCTGACTGAAACATGAAGTCTGTGAGATAAGATAGGAAACCACAATTATCCACTGTCGGTAAACATTGTTTGAAGCTGGTCCTCCTCTTGCTCGAAGGCAAAGCTAAGCATGCTAATTTTGAGAAACCGACAATGTACATCTGCACAACACGCGTTATTCCAGGCAGTCAAAATATCTTTCCCAATGCGCAGTCTCTCTCTCTCTCTCTCTCTCTCTCTCTCTCTCTCTCTCTCTCTCTCTCTCTCTGTGTCTCTGTTGGGGGGTTTGGGGAGTGTTATGCTCTGTGCGGGATTGGTTACTGGTGGTTAATTTTTGAGAGTGTTTTTGTGGTTGTTGTTATTGTTTTTTTTTGTTGTCTATTTGGTGTATATCTGAATGTTTTGTGTACTTAGTATGAATTGTTAATAAAGGGTTTTTAAAAATAAATAAAAATCTCTCTCTCTCTGTCTCGTCTCTATAACGGGCAGAGCGTAACACCAGTGCTGCAGATCGCAACCCTTCACTCCTTCACTCCATCCCTCCTGCTGACCTGCACTGCCCACACCGGGGGACGAGGACACGGGGACGAGGACACACTCCCCCGGGGGCTGTGTGGCTACAGACGACGTGAGGTAGCGGGGTGGTACACCCGCCACAGTGTCACCATCACACCAGTGCTACTGTCCCCGCTGTCCTGCTTAGTGACATCCAGGTACCGCAGGGTCCAAGGCCTAACCTTGTCCCAATTATTGTCACACACCTGAGTGTGTGAAATTTGTTCTCCGCATTTGACCCATCATCCCCTGGGGAAGCGGTGAGCAGCAGCGGTGAATCATTTGGTGATCTAACCCCCCGATTCCAACCCTTGATGCTGAGTGCCAAGCAGGGAGACAATGGGTACCATTTTTATAGTCTTTGGTATGACTCGGCCGGGGATCGAACTCACGACCTCCCAGTCTCAGGGCGGACATTCTAACCACAAGGCTGCGGAGCTAATATCGCCGGGACATCTGGCCGTTATACAGGGGAAATAACACAGAGACAAACATTTCTCTGAAACACAGAAACACACACACACACATACACACACACACACACATACACACACACACTAAGCCGAAGGCTATTTACTGTAGAAGGAAAGCACTTCAACCAGCTAGGCCACAAACTACTCGACTTGTTCAAGCAAGACACGCCTGAAGTGGACACCAGAGATCCACTGATATCTAACATGTATCCTGCATTCATCAGTTATGTCGGCCTGAGGTAACAATCCTCTCATCATAGCCCTCTACCCACGGTATCACAGCGCCAAAATGAAGACCATCCCCCTGCATCCCTCTACCAACGCTACCCCAAGCCTCGACTGACGGGAACATAGTGAGTTACGTAAGCCTAATTATATATTGATGTCCCTGAATTGTGAAGTGCTAAAATAAACTACGGATGTTCAGGTGAAGGGAGGTAGTAGTGTACACAGTAGGTTGTTATTGTTGTTCTCTGTTATACAAAAGTACAAATAAATACATCTAAATCTATATGACAGGTCTGTGAATGTGAACCAGCTTTGGGGTAGTATTCTAAAGATGTTCTGTCTGAAACTGAACAGATGATCAGTCACTGTCCCGCCGTGCACTTCATTACTAGAGCATTAACCTCTACCGAGACGGCCATGAAAATCCTGAATAATGGACAGACAGAATGTTCCAGAGAGAGAGAGAGAGAGAGAGAGAGAGAGAGAGAGACAGGCAGAGAGAGAAGTGCATGCAGAGAGAGGGAGGATGAAAGAACTGTGAAGTGAATACAGATGGGGAAAAACAATGCTTTCTTGGATAATCAAATACGACAGTCACTGCCTTACTTAGAATTCAAAATGGAAAGACGCAATCGACCATAGTCTTGCAACCAACATTATTACCGTATATCTAAGGGTATACAAGACACGTGGACCATAGAGTAGGAGTGTCTCCCGTGAGACAACAGTACCTTCATTATCATCTCAACCTTCAAAGGTGTAACACGGCAGCCATATTGGCTGTGAACATGAACGCTGCCTTTTACATGGGGGACGGGTACCTGTCTATACTGCAGCTTTAGACGACGCTAGAAAGAGTGGAGGTCTATACTACACCATAAACAAGGCAATATGTTACACCTGTACCCTAACTCCGCCCAACATCATAGGCAGGGCTGGTTATTCTGCACCATGGTGAGGTCATCAGAGAGGGGGCTACTGCGGGAGCACCTCTAAGTAGGACCCAGGAGGTTAGTAGGGGGGAGGAGGAGGGCGGGGAGGTGGAGGGGAGGGGACAGAGGGGAGGAGCTTAGCTGCGATGAGGAGCAGAGATTCGGCCGTGGTTTTGGGGCGGGGCTGGTGGAGGGTGGATGGGTGAGGATGGGGGGGTTCACAAATGGGAAACTACCACTACCTGTATATACATATACAAACATATACCAACATAACATATACCACCAACATATACATATATATACATACCAATATATACCAACAGAGTTCTGCAAGCAGAACACAGCACACCCTGGTCGCATAGATGGATCTGTCCATGCAAACACAGCTGAGAGATCTATCCAACTCCACTAACCTTGAAATGTCCATTTCCCTAATTTAGAGAACATTGAACACTAATTGTTCCAGAACTCTGCTAATCAGATCACAGCTTCCAGATGCAGAATCATTCACTATGGCTGCAGTAAAGTGATTGATGCTACATGGATTACTACCCATGTGTGACTCACGCTATCACTACAGTACAGTTATACACACATGCACATGCTGGCATGTTGTCGTTCACATTTTACCCGCATTCGCTAAACCTCACGTGCACACATGTACACACACTGAGGTATCTTCATTCAGATTCTACACACATTCACCCACGCACCCACACTCACTCACTCACTCACGCGCACACTCACTCACTCACTCACTCACTCACTCACTCACTCACTCACTCACTCACTCACTCACGCACTCACTCACTCACTCACTCACTCACTCACGCGCTCACTCATGCACTCACTCAGTCACTCACTCAGTCACTCACTCACACTCACTCACTCACTCACTCACTCACTCACTCACACGCTCACTCACTCACTCACTCACTCACTCACTCACTCACTCACACGCTCACTCACTCACTCACTCACTCACTCACACATACACACACACAGACACACACACACAGACACACACACACTCAGACCTCTGATCTCTCTTACCCTCCTACTTGGCCTCTTTCTCTCACTGTCTCTTTCTTTTACACACACACACACACGCACACACGTACACACACAGTCACTAGTATTCCACCCCCTCTCTAATGACTCATGACCCATGAAGGTGGTCTGACGTCAAGAGGTCTGGCCGGGGATGACTGGACACCTGTCTGTTCCAGTGTTCCAGTGCTCCAGGGTTCCAGTGTTCCAGTGTTCCAGTGCTCCAGGGTTCCAGTGTTCCAGTGTTCCAGTGTTCCAGTGTTCCAGGGTTCCAGGGTTCCAGGGTTCCAGTGCTCCAGGGTTCCAGTGCTCCAGAGTTCCAGGGTTCCAGTGCTCCAGTGTTCCAGTGTTCCAGGGTTCCAGTGCTCCAGGGTTCCAGTGCTCCAGTGCTCCAGAGTTCCAGTGTTCCAGTGCTCCAGTGCTCCAGGGTTCCAGTGCTCCAGAGTTCCAGTGTTCCAGTGCTCCAGTGTTCCAGGGTTCCAGGGTTCCAGTGTTCCAGTGCTCCAGTGCTCCAGTGTTCCAGTGCTCCAGGGTTCCAGTGTTCCAGGGTTCCAGGGTTCCAGTGTTCCAGTGCTCCAGTGCTCCAGTGTTCCAGTGCTCCAGGGCTCTAGTGTTCCAGTGTTCCAGTGCTCCAGTGTTCCAGAGTTCCAGTGTTCCAGTGCTCCAGTGGCCGGCCAGAGAGTTTCAGAAGACCCTAAGCTGTCCTCAACAACATTAAGTTCTCCGCTAACATGTGCTATTATTCATGTTGTTGTTGTTGTTGTTGTTGTTGTCATGGAGAACACCAATAGTAGCCGAGAGGCTGCCCTTCCTGTAGTCTTGATGGTTGTGACTAGCAGAGAGTCAGACAGACAGACCCGATCGTCCACAGCTGCACATTGAAAGCTTGTATACACAGGATGTCACGACACAGTCACACACACACACACACACACACACACACACACACACACACACACACACACACACACACACACACATACACACACACATCCTCCACAACAGTCAGTTGAGTTGGCCCAGTGAATCTGTGAGGGGGTGACCCTGTACACATGTCACCCATGTGGTGAGGGAGTGACGAGCTGCTGGTCTTGACCGGTGATAAGGCGCCCAGCCTGGGGGACTGGACACACTGAGCACACATCCTCCAGTCAAATAGGGTTATACTGCTCTGACTGACAGAGGAGCCACTAGCAGACATGGATGAGTTCCAATGTGCCATTCACTCTCTATCTCTCTCTCTCTCTCTCTCTCACACACACACACACAACCACGCTTACACACACATACAGTACAC
>NC_140247.1:10489258-10511758 GCF_949987555.1 Borostomias antarcticus | reverse complement strand
GGAAGGCCTGGATAGAAGCAGCAGGCAGAGAGAGGCTCCAGACATCCCCTGACTTCACAAATAGGTCACCGGCTTGTTCTGCTCATGTGCATTGGCAGTAGATTGGTTTATACTGCCAGCAGGCCCTTACGAGAGAACCGGGTCGAGTTTGTGGTCTAGTTTCAATGAAGAGGCTGAAGGGGTCAGGAGGTCATGAGTATGTGATGTTTATTTGGCTTGGAATGCTACCGTTCAGGATCAGATGTCTTATACTTGGACCGCCTGGTCAAAATATGGATTTCATAGAAAATGCACAGCATCCATGTATAGTGGATGCAGTCTAATGAGCTCATCATGGATCACACCATTTCCTCAGAAGTGATCCGAACCTGCTGGCTGAACTGTTTTAAATGTGAACCTCACCTGGGGACCTGGATCTTCGTGACACATCTTCCCATGATGCAGCAGGAGGGGAAAGCAGTGAGACGTCTTGAGCACTAATATCTCAAGAGTGCAGTTTGTCAAAATGTTTATATGGACCAATGTATATGATCGTAAATGACCTTATAACATGGCTTATGATGCTAAATATCAAACTTCTCCTTTAATATGTCCATCTGTTTATACATAGTGTATTAATATAACATATGTCTGTCTATATTAAGTTGATATGTCCATAGTGTAGTTATATATGCCTTTCATACATATAGTGTAATAATAATAATAATAATAATAATAATAATAATAATAAACTTTATTTGTATAGCACCTGTATAGCATTTCTCTTTTTGTTTCAGGGCCAATCAGTAGGATTTCAGTTTCGTCCTTGTTTAGCTTTAAGAAGTGTTTGCTCATCCATGGATTTATTGCTAGAAGTTCAGCAGAGATGTACAATTGCATGTCATCCGCATCGCTAAGGAAACATACATTGTGCTCTCTAATGGTATCTTCAAGTGGCAGCATGTATAGTGAGAATAGTAATGGACCAAGGCAGCTCCCTTGTGCAGCCCCCAAAACAGGTGTCTCAGACACATGATCTCCAAGCCTGACGTAGAACTTTGTCCCTTTGATGTATGTTCTGAACCAGTTTAACAAAGTCAGAAAGATCAACCAGCCTTTCAAGGTGATTGATTAGGATGTCATGGTCGATCGTGTCAAATACTGCACTTAGGTCTAATGGGACAAGAATTTAGAAGTTATTTGCATCAGAGTTTAGTTTGAGGTTGCTGATTACTGTAGTAAGAGCAGTTTCAGCGTTGTGGTATGTCTTAAAGCCTGATTGAAGTTAATCTAGGATATTATTTTCTTTGAGAAATGAGTTTTATTTGTACTGAAACTATCTTTCCAAGTACCTTTCTAATGAATGGGAGGTTGGATATCGGCCTGTAATTGTTCAGTTGCTCAAGACATGAGTTAGAGGAGTTCCACTCAGTGACAATCTTACAAAGCTCTGGTAATGTGATAATAACCTATTATGATTATAATGAACCTATTATGTACAATGTGTCATAGGTCAATAGTATTCACATTGCATGTCTAGATGTCTTAGTGTATTACATATTGCCTATTGATATGCTGTTTGATATGCTGTGTTTTTTAATCATTATCTCCTGAATGTATACCATAACTGTGTGTTGTAGGTTAACACACCTACTGTACGCATTTAACTCACTGGTACACTTGTGTGATGTGACAATAACGAGATTTGACTTGATTTGATGACTTACCGGCGCAGATGAGATAAGCAAACGAGATAAATATCTATCAGCAGGCAGACGGAGCAGACTACCAGCGATCAGGTTGAACCAGGAGCACAGACTCAGAGCACGACAGGAATGAGCAAGGATGCTAGTGTGCTTTGAAGAGACTAGTACACTAGGAATTAGCGCTGTAATATACAATTTTCACACTAGAAATGGTGCTCAGAGAGTAAAGACCTCCACCACTGAATGCATTCCGTAGCTCTGTGCGCACCTAAATTGAATGAGTTCTAAATTGGACCATGCTACACCCCTCCGTAATCCGGGTCCAAAAAATAATCCCGTAATTCGGATCCGTTCCTCAATTTCATGGGTTCTAAGATGGCCCATGCTACTCCCATCGGGTTTCGTGAAAATCGGTGCAGTAGTTTTTGCATAATCCTTCTGACAGACGTAGGCTACCAGTATACAGTATATGGACGTACAGACGTACGTACGCCACCTAAAACATTACCTCTCGCCCTAAACTCTCACTGGGGTGGAGGTAAATATGATAAACATGGCAAAAAAAATCACAATAACGATATTATATACAGCAATCATAAAAAAAATAAAGCTTCACTTAAAATGCATCTTTAACTGTATTTTGGTCCAATGTTTTCTCTTCAAAACATCTGAAATTTACCTATTGCATATTAAAATCAATGGTGCACATTTTGTGGTTTTCGCATGCAATTTTTCCCATTGAATTTCATTCCCATGATATATCATGGCTGGATTATTTACATGATATAAGTATTTTCATTTTAAATGCCACGCTTATCTATACATCGGTATATCACGACACCCCTATAAAGCGAACGATGAGAAGCATGATCCATCTGCCATGTGACCAGTGTGATCGCGTGGAGTTGCATGGCGCTTGATATTCAAAACTAGATGGAGGATTAATAGAGACCTCAGTATTTAATCACTCCCTTCAGCTCGGCTGGCTTGGCTGTTCTGAAATGCCCTGATATTAACTGATATTAACTGCCCACATATTTCCTGGTCTCGTATTCATCATCCGCTTGCTAGGGTTTTCCGGCATGGGACGGAGGACTTAATGCCCTTTTAGCCTAATGCCAGCTGGGCGCCAGGTCTTTCTCACCGTGCTCCCAGCGTCACGATCATCGATGTGATTGTCATTCTCTCGCTCTCTCTTTCTAACTCTCTCTTTCACTTACTCTCTCTCCCTCTCTCACTCTCTTTCTCTCACTCTGTCTCTCCTCCTCTCTCTCTTTCTCTCTCCCTCTGTCTCTCTCTTCACCGCGCTCGGTCTCTCTCTTCCACATGCTGTCTCTCTCACTCACTCACACACACACACACACACACACACACACACACACACACACACACACACACACACACACACACACACACACACACACACACACACACACACTCACACTCACTCCCTGCATTAGTTCCTGGCAGATAGCCTCCTCAAGGCCTTCGTTTCGACTCAGCTGCAGACGATAAGAGGCCAGATGGGAGATAATGGAGGCAAACTTAAAAGCAATCCAATAGAATGATGATAAGAACATGAAGATTAAATTACATGTAATGTCATATACTGCAGGCCTACAGTACATAATTACTATAGTTCCTCACTGGAATATATACCGTATGGTCCATACCTAATCCCATAATTTAAATTAAATAAAACTATTTGAATTGATCGTTTGAATATCCTTCTCTTACATTGGACCAGTGACCACTACACGGCAGATGAACTACATGGTTAATGGACTGCATTTACAGTATATAGCACTTTTATCCAAAGCGCTTTGCAATGGCCTCTCATTCACACATTCACACACCAATGGTGGCAGCTGCCATGCAAGGTGCTAGCCTGCTCATTGGGAGCTATTTTGGGTTCAGTGTCTCGCCCAAGGACACTTCAAAATGTGGACAGGAGGAGCTGGGATTCGAACCGCAGACCCTAAGATCATTGGACGACCTCCTGAGCCACAGCCACCCCTTAAACTATAGGAATATAATCTCATGTCATGATGAGTAAGAAAACAGATGCTGGATGGCTGAATGGATGATGAACGGACGGTGGGATGAATGAATGAATGAATGAATGAATGAATGAATGAATGAATGAATGAATGAATGAATGAATGAATGAATAGATTAATTGTGGGACGTAATTCTCTCAACGAGGTGCAGGTGTGTCTGAGGAGGACCAGGGGATCGCCCCGGTTCTGTCACCCGGAGGCCAAGGTTGCTGGGAAATGTTTAATAGTGCTGCCGTTCTGCAGAGCTGCATTAGTGGAAGTGAATTATAGGCTGTTGACGGCACTGAGATGAGAGCTAGGGAGGAGAAGGAGGAGGAGGGAAGGGGCCAGAGGGGAGGAGGAGGAGGAGTAGGAGGGGAAGGGGATGAGGAGGAGGAGGAGGGGGGGGGGGTCTGGAGAAAAGAGGGAAGGAAAGAGAAAGCGAGGGATCTTAACCTCTGACAGCTATAAAACACTCAACCAGTGGTCTTTCTATTCCCATTTCTTAGCAGATTGCATTGTTCCCATGATGCATTGTTAACTCGGACAGTTCGTGTTAGTAAACAACCCTCTCCATCTGTCTCGCTTCTCGCCTGTAGCTTCTGCTGCCTCCACTATGGTCTCAAGATTCAAGATTCCTTCATTTGTCAGATGTAATGTAGGCCTACGTTGTACAGTCACAGTGAAATGTTGCTGCCAGCTCCAAGATTATGCTTGATACAGATTAACTCTAATACTCTATTCCAAATTACAAATGTACAAGTTACAAATTTACAAATTATCATTTATTAAACAATAAGTACATTATTTCTTTCATTCTATACAGTATAAGAACGACAATGTCTGATATATGGATATGAATTAAAAAAAAAAAAAAAAAAAAGAATAAATAAATAAATAGCCTACGGCCTCTACCGCCGTCACTACACCACCGACTGACTACTGAACCACCAGCTCCTCACATCTCAAAGTTGTTTCCACATTTTGCTGACAGACATTCATTTACAATCTCTGGCGAGGACCACCGAGCTGCGTGCCCCAGAGGCACCGACACTACAGTTTCCTCCGGAGGAACCTCCATGCACGCTAGCGTAGCCGCTGTCCGCTTGCCTCCGCTGATAGATGGGGATAGCACAGCTCTACGTCACCGTCTAAGTGAGACGTCCTGGATCAGCACCAAGGCCCAGGCCTTTCAGAGAGGAGGAAGCTGCAGTCGCTGGCAGCTCGATAGTTATTGGATTTCGTGCCCATTCCCACAGCTCTGGCGGGGTCAAATGACTGGGATGCGTAGCGTACGTCTGCTAAGTGTTTCATCGATCAGGCAGCTGATACTGTATGGGCTGGCTGAACCGGGCCAGACTGAACCAGACCCAGTAGGATTGGGAAGGCTGGAAAAAGCTGGGTGTAGGATAGCATGGCTATGTAGGCCTACTGCTCCCTACGTTGGAGAGACCTTGGTTTGCATGATTTGTGTGGCTTGAGTCAGAGACGACAGGGTGTTACTGTAGAAACCAATGCCACAGGAAATGACCTCGTGAAGTCTGTATACTCCCCCGTGTAAAAAATGACCCGCCTTCACCTTTTAAACCCCAAATCTATTTTGCATTAAGAACCATCCTGTCGTCATAATCTTTGTGAATATCTGGGTTTTCCCTCAGTGCAGAAAGAGGAAGATTGCTCTCCTCTAGCTACCCGTGTGTTTAAATTGTTCTAGTGTTCGGGTCCCTCCAGGAAAAGTAATGACATTTCAAGTTGAAAAAAGATAATTTAGGGGTGTTATTCTGCTGTTAAACATAGTGTCGGGTCCTTTTAAGCTGCAGACAGGAGGATCAACGCATGCAAACCCAGACACACGCAAACGCACAGACATGCAGATTGAGACCCTGCACCCAGTCAGTCAGTTCCTTCTGTGTCCCCCTGGGGGTGTCCTGGTGGCCAATCGCCCACAAGTAAGACCCCACAAAGCAGCTTTACCAGAAATCTCCGCTTTAAAGAGCACACAGAAGTCCTAAAGCAACAATGTCAAACTCTCACAGGCGTCTTAAAGGAGTAGGTTTGGTATTCAGCATCATAAACCCTGTTGTGAGGTTATTTATGATCATATACAACGGCCCAGACTTTGCACTCTTGAGATATTACTGTAGGGCTCATTGCTCATGTCACAGCTAAGTACACAATGGGATCTCCATGGGCTCATAAAGATCCATTATGTTAGTTGATGATTCTCTAGCACTAATATCTTTAACAATGAGCACTAAAATGTCAAGAGTGCAAAGTCTGTCTTTTTTATTTATATATAATATTGACCGTTGTATATGATTGTAAATAACCTTATACCAGGGCTTATGATGCTAAATACTAAAATACTTCTTTTAACTCCATTCCAGAGAGGTTAGACCAGGGTAACATACTACCCCAAGATGACAAGGTAATATGATCTGTATGATACACTTCATGCCTGCTTAGTAAAATGCTTGGATGGGAATTAACCACAGGACCACTTTGTGCAAAGGGAATGATCTCATTCACACGCTGAGTTATGTGCCAATCTATTCAGGTTCAACCGACTGCTGGAGAATTTAATCAACAGCATTGGCGCCGCTCCAGAGCTTAGTCATCGTTCTGATATTCAGTCAATCAACGATGCGGAGCCTTACTGTAACACGGGGGTCGGGAATGTTGCCTAGGCAGCAGGCGTGTGTTCTAAGTTCTAACGATGACATCACCTACAGAGATGTGTGTCCAGTTTCCAGGAGAAGAACAATTTATGGATTTATTGAAGTGGGACAATGCACATGAACTAACATTTCAGTTTAAAAAAATGGTGGCCTAACAAGAAAGAGGAAGTGTCCGTACAACCAGTCACTCTCGGGTTTGAGTTGAGGAATGAGCTCCCCTCCCTCCCTCTCTCTCTCTCTCTTTCTCTCTGAATCATGCCCTGGATGACCTGTCTCACACAGATCACAACACAGTGAAGGGCCATCTGGCCTCACCCAGCACTGCCTGTGTGTCCCCTGATGAAATCAACAGAGATACAGGCTGACCAGCAGGATGAGCCAATTCTAACCCTGTCCATATGGGCTGTATATAAACCCTCTCTGCTCTGTCCCAAAGTGACACATATATTAGGAACTCTCATAGCCCTGTGAAAAGAGGTCCAAATACAGGATTTCACGCCTACAAGACGCATATAAAGATATTTCAGTGCATTACGGTAATTCACGTTTTCAATAGCATAACAATAAAAATAAACTCTGACGTCGGTTTAAATACATTTATTCATTCATCATCGCACGCTCACGCATCATTCATTGCAGAAAGACACTTTTGTTTACAAAAGTTTATACTTTTAGAAAATAGTACACTGTGAAATGTTTACGCATGAAAAATTGGCACAATCTAAGAAACAAGCTTCGACAGGAGCTTTGCCATCAAGAGGCACATATGCAAATGTGCAGCTTCTGCAGACTGCACTGAGCTCCAGATTAATACAAAAATCCCATTAACCCCCCCCCCCCCACACACACACACACACACACACACACACACACACGCCAGGCCAGGGATCCAGCCCTTCAACCACACTAACATACTCAGGTAAACATTCAATCAGAGAGGAAAGTATGGAACAGTGCAAAAGTCCATTCACACTCACAAAATTATCTTTGATTTTCCCCAATCCAAACAAAAAATATAACAAACAATTGTGGTAAACACAATAAACCACTTAGTGCAATTAGGAAGAGATGAATCACTGGATGATATTATGATTGTGAAAATGAAAGATTTTTTTAAACAAAATTACTAAAGACACAATTATCCTGAGCAACAGCGACATCTATAGGCAATAACAAGCTTACACACAGATCACTCTTCAAACACACAAACCAAACATACAATTTCCCCAAACTTGTTCAAAATTCTGCCCTTTGTGATATATCAGGATGAGGCAGCTGAAAATAAAAACCACAATTCTGAGCGTTTCTCAGAGTTCTCTTTGGTGTCGTCAGTTGAGGAGGTTGAAGTGGGAAGGACATCCCGACAGCTGTCTTTTCCGCACTCAGAAGAAAGACTGAAACTATGAACTACTGTAAACCAAAGGTTTTAGAAGTTGGTAACTTCTAAAAATTGATCTTTTTCTGAGGTGGGATGTGATGGTCTGGACGGTTCTCGTTAGCCTAGCGTGTTCCTCTTCTCGTCCCCGGGTACGAAGTAGGGGTTCTCGTGGCCCTGGACCAGGTAAGAGTACCGCGACGGGTTCTTGCCTTTGAACGTGTCCATGCGGTCCAGGTTGATATCATAGGACGCCCTCTGCAATGGTGGAGGAAGCCGGGATAGTAAGAGTCAGGCCAAATGACACACACACACGCACACACACACACACAAACACACACGCACGCACCCACACAAACACACACACACACATACACACACACACACACACACAAACACCCACACATACGTGCACTCACACACATACTCACACACCCACAGAAATCATCAACAAACAAAAAAAAACAGACAAATTATGCAGTCACCAACACGTATCCCGATAAAACGGACACATTTTTTTGTGTCAGATTGTGTTCTGAATCACATACTTCCATACTATACCATACTATACTAGTATGAAATACTATACTAGTATACTAGTCAAAAAAGGATGTAGTATGTCCCAATACTGTACATTCTATGCCACATGCAGTATGGCAAAAATACCAGGATGTCCTATTACATCCAGTCCGGCTTTAGGCCTGGGCCATAGCAAACACACACCAGTATTTGCCATGTCTCTCCTATGATGCTTTTTTAGCCTCTCTTACTCTGAAATGTAATTTAATGTAATGTATTGCTTTATAAATGTTCTTAGCCGGTAGACAAACATACTCCAGGAGCTTGCTCGATCGTCTTGTTGAGAGGGGTCAGGGAAGAATTTTTACAGCTCACTTATCTGGCCCCCGGGTGATTACTGTTTTTTTGCTTCCCTCTGGAATATGTAGAGAGTGGGTCGTATGCTCACCTCCCTTCTTCTCTGTAAAGCGCATTGTGTTGCCTCTGGATATGAAATGCGCTATACAAATAAAGCTTTGATTGATTGATTGATTGATTGATTGAGTTGTATTTTGCAGTACGCAAGCCAGCATGCTTTTCTAGCTATTCTGACCCACAATCCTGTGCAGAGGAAATTATGCCACATGTGTGAGTCACGACGGCTGTGGACAAATGTCCCTTTATGGACTGCGAAGGACGTGCCCAAATGTCAAGGTGCAATTTTATGACAAAGTAGTATCTCCCAATTGTATGCATACTGCGTGCAAAGTACATACTTTCTAGGGGCAGTTGTAGTACGTACTGGTAGTAAAAAGTAGAAGTATACGATTCAGAACGAAGCCTCGCCTCCCAACATCAAGTGAAAGACAGAGCAGTTAGGCACAATCACCACCAGAGGGAGCAGTGGCAGGATCCTTACCTTTCTGGATCCTTTAGGCAGGATGTGAAATCCCTAAAGCAACACAGGGAATCAGGCCAAGCAGGGAACGGAGGGGTGAAGCTCATGCTAACAAGCACTATCAACACTAACGGGAGGCTATTCAGAGGGACTCTAGGGGCGGCTGTAGCTCAGTTGGTAGAGTGGGTCGTCCAGTGATCGAAGGGTCAGTGGTTCGAATCCCAGCTCCGACTGTCCACATGTCGAAGTGTACTTGAGCAAGACACCTAACCCCAAATTGCTCCCAATGGGCAGGTTAGCACCTTGCATGGCAGCTACTGCCATTGGTGTGTGAATGGGTGAATGAGAGGCCATTGTAAAGCGCTTTGAGTGCCGCTAAGGTGGAAGAGAGCTATATAAGTGCAGTCCATTTACCATTTACTCGTAATAACCTACATGCACACTAGTTCACTAATTAGCTGAATCACGGTTGGTGGGGAACGAGGCAGGGGTGTGATTCGGTGGGGGGGGGAGACGACGATGATGATGTTTTTTTATGAAGGTGACTCACAACTCCGTTGGTGTGGGGATTCTTGGCCACCAGGGTGTGCGTGCTGCCGCTCTCGGTCATCTCCATGGCGGAGGCGTCCACGGTGGCGCGGGGGATGGGGGTGATGCCTGTGCTGACCCACGACCCCCGGAGCTCATCCATGGGGTAGGGACAGCTGCTCGGGTTGAAGTCAGGGTCGTCCTTTCCAGAGCATCTCCTACTGCAACACACGCGCACGCACGCACACACACACACACACACACACACACACACACACACGCACACGCACACGCACGCACGCACGCACGCACACACACACACACAGGATGTCAAAATTAGACCAATGGTGGTAGTATCGTATTGAGGTGTGGTAGTATAGTAGGCTAGTGTGGTAATACTGTATAGTATTGGGGTGTGGTAGTATAGTAGTATTGCATGGTAGTATAGTAGGCTATTTGGGCGTGGTAGTATAGTAGTATAGTGTGGTAGTATACAGTAGCATTTAGGTGTGTATAGTAGTATGTATGGTGTTGTAGTATAGTACTGGGGTGTGGTAGTATAGTAGTATAGTGTGGTAGTATAGTAGTATGGTGTGGTAGTATAGTACCGGAGTGTGTTAGTATAGTAGTATAGTGTGGTAGTATAGTACTGGGGTGTGGTAGTATAGTAGTATAGTGTGGTAGTATAGTAGTATAGTGTGGTAGTATAGTACTGGAGTGTGTTAGTATAGTAGTATAGTGTGGTAGTATAGTAGTATAGTGTGGTAGTATAGTATTGGGGCTGTATTCTCACCAGCAGCAGTAGATGAGGACGGCCAACATTATGATGAGCAGCACTCCGCCCAGAACACAGGAGATGACCACCACAGCCAACAGAGCCGCTACACACACACACACGCACACACACGCACACACACATGCGCACACACACAAACACACACACACACAAACATACAAACACACACACACACACACACGCACACACACTCACGCACACACACACACACAAACGCACACACACACACACACACACTCACACACACATACACACACGTTAACATGCAAGCTCACTGTAAAACATCCAGTGGGTACTAGAATAACAAAACAACTTTTTTGATATTCTCAGAAACGTACAGTCATTGCAGTTGAATCCAGCATACAGAGGTGGACATCTGGAATGCAAGCAGAGCAAAGAGATTTTCCATAACTTCGCATAAAATGGCCTCATCAAGGCTACAGTATGCATCTACATCTGACCACTAGACAGCATTATAGCATTTTGCACACTTGACCGGCTGACCAATAGCATTATTGCACTGTTGTACATATTACTGTGGTTTAAAAGATGCACTGTTTAACAGAAAGACCATGTATCTCTGTTGTACATATTATTATTACTCTTCTTCTTCTTCTTCTTCTTCTTCTTCTTATTATTATTAGTAGTAGTATTATTATTATTATTATTATTATGTCTCAGCATGTATTTCTTCTTTTCCTTTACTTAGACGTAGTGTGTGCAGAATCTGGTAGATGATGAAAAAACATTTCACTGCTCATTGTACCAGTATGATGAGGTATGTGATGAATAAACCTTGACCTGACCTGACCTGACCTAAATATTAGATGTGTCATGCAGTTACATGTAGAATACACAAGGGGGCGGCGTCTACTATGAGGTCTTCACAGTGCATGGTTATTATACTGTAACAACACAGTCTGAGGCAAACATTAGAAGGGAATACTCACTGTACACACTTGTCTCCCTCTGCTCTCTGGCCACTGGGACACGCTATGGAAGGGAAAGAAGAGAGAAGTGTTTCGATAACGAACCAAAAGAAACATTCAGCCCAGAGGGACTGACATATGAATATAACAGTTCACAAGGCACCAAAACCTGTGAGAGAGAAAGCCAGCCAGACTTGACTGCACACAAAATTAGAACTTGTGGCAGGTCTGTCTAATGTCTCTCTAGAACTGCACTGCTGCGATAAAACCCAGGCAGCCCTCGGCTGATTGAGCGCACGATTCCTCCTCTGGTTTCCAGGGAAACGACCCCACTGCAGACGAATACATTAGAGAGATATAGCGCTAGGGCCCAGGGGTCAGAGCAGACGAACGTCTGCAGCACTTGACCTTTAACCCCGTCCCTCCCTGAACACTGCCTTTTTCTCTCACTCCGTCCTGTTTACCCTCAAAAGTATTTGAACACAAAGACATTCCCAGATGACAACATTGCTTTTTTGGTGCAGTTTAGACTGCAAAACGTCCGAGAATATCTCCTTGCTGTTTATATCACCTTCATTAATTCAAAACCATTAAGATGAAAGCACTCATACAGTATGCTGTGAAGTCTAGATAATAACTATACTCATCTATGGTGGTACAGTAATATTGACCATTAAATGGAATGCCCATATTCAAAACAATAACACCACAGTTAACTTTATTCAAAACAATAATACCACGTTTTACTAGTTTACTTCGACCAAGAAGTTGTTGCTCTAGTGAGCAAAGGTTTCATTGGTTCCACTGAAAAGATCTTTATTAGATGTAGCCTAATATAATGATTCACTCCCACTAACTAAACCCCGTTTACACCTTGCATTAAAATGTGTCTCGTATCGAGATTGTATCTGGATAATGGTTTTGCCTGATTACATTTACACCTGGCATTAATATGTGTTTCGATTATCTTCAACCCGATCTGTTTGAGATCCAATCGACTCTGTCCAGCTGACAATCGAACGTCACATCCTGTTTGTGCTTGAATATTTTCGTCTGACTAAATTGAGAGTAGACACTTTTGTCTCGTCTGGACTCCAACCTTGACCAGGATCCATTTTAATGCTTTCTTGCTATCTGCCATGGAAGCCTGCTCCTCGCTGGTCTGGAACCGGCGCGTTCCAACGGCTACATATTTCCACCCACGTTGTTGATATGTGGATTAAAAATGCATTTCCATTTACACTTCTATTAAATGTGGTCGAAATGCGTCCCTGACCACCTCCGGAGGTGGTTTGGCCGATCGGATCGCAATCCGTCCTCAAAATGTTTTGGGCTCATTTACACCTGTATTTTCATGTGGTTTAGCACGATCAGATTGCAATCTGATCACCAAAAACGCACTTTAAAGTCGCACTCAAATGAAAAAAGCATTCTGTCCCATTTTGGTTCACATAATTGGTCATACTGTTCACCTATTCAACGATGTATGCCAAAAAAATAACAAAATTCTACTTTTGTTGTAATCTTATATCAAAGTATATAATTTTCTTACTTCCTGGAAAACGGTAGGTCACGTGCAATGACGACAACAGGTACCTTAGATTTTAGGCCAATAATCTCACGACATCCACCCGTCAATCAACGCTATCCTTCTATCGAATCTGTCTAAAGTTCTTAAAACCCGTCCACTTGTCAATGTTCCAATCAAATTCCTCTAAACATATGTCCCACCCTCATAGCTTGTTTGCGTCGGAAATACGTCAAACTACGGAAGTTAGATGATCTCAAACGTCCGTTCCAGTGCGACTTTAATGCAAGGTGTAAACGGGGTCATAGAGGACTCCCAGCATCAATCAGTCAACCAATCACCAATCATCATGCACTTCCTGCTTGCCCTCACCTTTGCAGCTGATGTGCGAGTAGGGTCGGTTGGAGACGAAGCCGTCTTTACAGGTGCACGTGGCCACGCCCCCACTCGCGGCGCAGGTCGTGGTGTCGAGGTCACAGGTCAGGCCGCCCTGGGCGCACAGGCTAATGGCTGGGAGACGGAGACAGGCGGTACCGGCCGGTCAGGATAACGGGTCGATCGAACGAAACGATGACGACGCCAGATGACGTCAGATCTTTAAAAAGACTCCCGATTGTCGTTCCCCGTGTTTGAATCGTCAGAGTAATAATAATAATAATAATAATAATTATAATAATAATAATAATAATGATGATAATATTATTAATAATAATAATAATAATAATAATAATAATAATAATAATAATAGTAATAATAATAATAAGTAAAGTAAAGTAAAGCAGTCATACGCACGGTTAAACGAAGCCTGGGCCAGCACACTGGAACAGTGAGCATTAGCACATTCCTCAATGGCTTTGTCTACGGCCAGTTTGGTGGAGTTCTCCGTGGCGGTGGAGTCCGTCTGAAACACGTTGTTGACCGTCGCTAGCACACTGCCCTGCCTACAGGGTCAGAGGAGGGTTATTGGACAGACAGATTTGGGAACTTGGGAATAGTCACCTGACCCGCGGGATCCCAACTGACAGTCTGCAGCATTCTGCACCACCGCTCAAATGCCCATAGAGGGCGCAGTAATACTACTCATTGACCCGTTGCTGTAGCCTCATCTGGCACATTAGATGAGCCTACCTTGTTCTCAAACCCCTTGTTCTCCGTCTGGTTGTAATTTAATTATTACGAACAAAGCCTATCTATCTATAGTATCTATCTCTGTAACTGACTTCGGGTCTATATCTGTTAACTCATATGGAACAAGGTATCGGGACAAGTAGACGTTTACTACAGTAGGCTAGCTAACTAGCTAGCTAGCGAAGGTGAAATGCTGCAGGATGGATCAGTTCTAACTACACACAACTGTACAGCCACCAGACAGCTAAGGACGACGCCACGCCACGGTCAGGCCAGTAACAGGAAGAAGAAGAGACTCTTACTGAAGCTGCAGTACGTCAGACCTGATGTACCCAGTTTGGCCTCCCAGCGCTGCTCTCAACTAGAACCGGAACAGAGGAACAGAGGACGGTGAGCGGTGGTTCTGAGGTGAGAACCGTACCGTGTAAACCCTCACGATTGAAGGACCTACGGCGTTTGAGATCCCGTTGGCCGTACTGTGGAACACGGGCGAGGACCTGTTGCTCATCTGGGGGGTAAAGGTCAGGGAGGTGAGATGCAGGCGTCCAGGGAACACTCGGGCTGAAATGACAAAGAGAGGAGGGGTGATGGCGTTCTTCATCATCACCATCATCATCGTCATAGGGGGTCACAGGGTGCCTACCGTACCTGGGACGCAGCGTCCGGCTGAAAGGTAGCTCCCAGATAGACACTGGCAGGTCCCGTTGAGACAGACGCTATCAACTGGACAGGGACTGGAGGGACAAGACGCTGAGGAAGGACGAGACGAAACGGTCATGAAACAGCGTCACCCTTCCCAGATAGCAAGCGGATCTGGGCCATATATGGGCCGGAACTAAGCCGCAAGTGCCAGATCTGGCCTGTATATGGCCCAGATCTGCTTGCTATCTGGGTTGTCCTCACGCACTGGCCCTCCTCAAGATTCAAGATTGATTTATTTGTCCCGAGGGGAATATGTCTTGGACATACAGGCTGCTACATACAGTGCAAAGGTGCCATAACAAGGACAAAACAAACATTAGCGCATAGACATGTGCAAACATGCGCAAACAAAGTTTAAAGTGCACTCATACATTCATACACAATACAATCAACGCTGCTTATGGTCGGAGTTTAGTCGGAGTTTAAGAGACTAACTGATAATGGAATGGAGGAGTTTTTGTATCTGTTGAGAGATCGTTTCTTGTTTTTAACTGGAACTCTGCATGCAAGACATGTGAGGGGTCAGCAGTGACCGCCCGCCTCCCCCTGTGTCACATCTTATACAAGCGTCTCACACCCGGGGCTCAGTGTGTGTGTGTCACTCCGAGGCCCCTGCGGTCGATCGACACGGTCACGGCTCTTCTCTGTCCTGGCCCCGCAGTGGTGGAATGAACTGCCCACTGATGTCAGGACAGCAGAGTCGCTGCCCCTCTTTCATCGCAGGCTCAAAACTCATCTCTTCAAGAAGTACTACAACAATCCTCCCACCTAAGCACTTATTGTATTATATTATATTGCACTGTACTTTAGATTGCGATTCTTGCACTTTGCCTTCAGCACTAGATTATGCTCTTAGTCACTTGTTTTAGAAAGAAGATGCACTTGTGAGTTCTGGCAAGTAGTAGTACATTGGCTCTTCCTACATTAAATGCAATTATTGTTAGTCGCTTTGGATAAAAGCGTCTGCTAAATGACTGTAATGTAATGTAATGTGTGTGTGTGTGTGTGTGTGTGTGTGTGTGTGTGTGTGTGTGTGTGTGTGTGTGTGTGCGTGCGGTGAGCTGGCTGATACACACCTGGAGCCGGCGCCGTGGCGGTAGTGCCCGGCGGAGCGGGCGTGGCGCCGGTGGTAACGCCAGGTTCTGACATCAGGGCGGTGGACACACTAGTTTCTCTAGTCACTAGACCATGGGAAAACAAAGGACAAACAAAAACAATGAACATAAACAAAAACATCTCAAAGATGGGTTATTGCGGTGTTCCGTTTTGACTGCGTGATTATGTGTAGCGATGATTCAGAAGCATACCTCCCGTGGCTGCTGTCGGACTGGGTGAAGGTGACGCAGTGGGCGTGGTCCTGGGAGTGACAGTAGAAGACTCTGTGGTGGCAGAAATGGGCGGAGAGGGCCTTGAGCTGGCGCTCGAGGAAATGCTGGTCACTGTGGTCCCTGTGCCATTGGTCACTGTCTTTGTGGTGACTGTGGTCCCTGTGCCACTGGTCACTGTGCCACTGGTCACAGTCTCTGTGGTCCCCGTGCCACTTGTCGCTGTCTCTGGGATCATTGTGGTCCCTGTGCCATTGGTCACTGTGCCACTGGTCACAGTCTCTGGGGTTACTGTGGTCCCCGTGCCATTTGTCACTATCTCTGGGGACAGGGTGCCACTTGTCGCTGTCTCTTGGATCATTGTGGTCCCTGTGCCATCGGTCACTGTACCTGGGGTCACTGTGGTCCCTGTGCCAATGCTCACGTTCTCTGTGGTCACTGTGATGTCTGTGGTCACTGTGATGTTTGTGGTGGCTGTGTGTACAGCACCTGTGTCCGTGGTTGCGGACCCGGAGACCGTTGCGTCCTCGCCGGCCGTTGTGTGGGAGGGGCCTGGTTGCGATGCGCCGGTCGGTTCTGCGGTGTGACCCGTTCCAGTGACGGAGGCCGACAGGTCTGTTCGTGGGGTGAGGGTGGCGGTTACAGAGGAGGTCAAGTGGGCTCCGTCACTCTCTGGGCTAGATGAGACCGGCGTAGACTTACTCTCCGGGCTAGATGAGCCTGGCGTAGACTCACTCTCTGGGCTAGATGAGACCGGCGTAGACTCACTCTCCGGGCTAGATGAGCCCGGCGTAGACTCACTCTCTGGGCTAGATGAGACCGGCATAGACTCACTCTCTGGGCTGGATGAGACCGGCGTAGACTCACTCTCCGGGCTAGATGAGCCCGGCGTAGACTCACTCTCTGGGCTAGATGAGACCGGCATAGACTCACTCTCCACAGACCGAGAGGCAGAGGCGGTGGAGACGGGAGTAGTTGTTTCCATGGTGACGGGAGAGAGAACGGCAGGGGAGGAAATAAACTCTGTCGCCCCGGGCGACGAGGTGGTTCCTGTTTCCACGGCAAGCGTCTGCGAGGCCGCCCTCTCGGTGGGCGTGGCAGTGAGTGCGGTGTGAGTTTCCGAGGCGGGGGCGTCCGGCGCACCAGAGGTCGGTGGCACGCTACCCCGCTCGGCCTTATGGGTAGCGGCGCCGACAGCGGGTGTGGTGGCGCTCTCGGTAGGGCTGGACTCTTGCCTGGGGGACCCAGAGACGGCTGTCATTGTGGGGGGGGTGTCCCCAAGGTGAGTGGGGTAAGAGAGAGGGTTTGACCCTGCCGGGATGGGGGTCAAGGCCGTGGAGGCGGAGTCGGGGGGTCCGGCGGCGGGACCTGGCGAGACGGATGCCCACGGGGTGTGGACGGTGGCGGAGGATGGCCCCATGGCGGAGGACTCATCCGTGGTCGACTCCGCCCCTGCAACAACAAGACAGTGCCACACAAATGTATTCAAATCAGCCTCTTTCCATATTGCAGCATACCATGAATCATTAGATCATCAGATCAGAAAGGTGTGCTCTATAAATGTTCCTAGCCAATAGACAAACATTTTCCAGGAGCTTGTTCGATCGTCTCGTTCAGGTCAGGGAAGAATTTTTACAGCTCACTTTTCTGGCCCCCGGGTGAAACTGTTTTTTTGCTTCCCTCTGGAATATGTAGGGGTGGGACCTATGCCCACCTCCCTTGTTCTCTGTAAAGCACATTGTGTTGCCTCTGTGTATGAAATGCGCTATACAAATAAAGTTTGATTTGAAGTGTCCAGTGTAGACCAGTTTTCATTAGTTCCTATGGTACCAAACTCAAACTATAAACCACATCCAAAGACATGGGCTGTGTGTGAACCTCACACTGACGTGTAATAAAATCAACATAAAGCCTCGTTCACTAAATAATCAAAGTTCTCAGTAGTTGAGGTAAGCAAACAATGACGTTTTTGTGGTGTGAATGACTAATTTGTCCCCAGATAAGTTCTCTGTGTCACAATACAGTCCAACTGTGTAACAGGTGCAATGCGTCACAAAAGTTACAAAAGAGTGACTGAAACAGCACAATAAGGAGAGGCACAAAGGGGATATCTCTTCCCTGAAACCGCTTGTACTTCATTCACACAGTCCCAATATAGGTCAGTCATGGGTCTGGCTCAAGTTCATTACAGCCTCTTCAAAGAAACCCCCCCCCCCCCCCCTCTTGTTTGTTTTAGAGTGTTGTCGTGACACCCGTTGTGTCTCCATTGTGTTATTGTTTTTTTTTTGGAGAGCAGGAGCAGCTTCGGACTAGCGAGGAGCCGTAGACACCACAGAAGGTTTTTAATAAGGCCCTGATCCTGTTTACCTGCCCTTCTCATCAAGGCGAGGCGAGGCGAGGTCAAGTTTATTTGTACAGCACATTTCAGCAACAAGGCAATTCAACTTGCTTTACGTGAGACGAGCATCGAGACAAAGTGAGAGGAACGCATGAAAGGTCACATAAAACGAAATGTAAAAAAAAGGACATTCAAAACAAAATGCAGGAAAAATAAAATACAGGAATATAAGTTACAGTGCAGTGTATGAATGAATAATTATTTGATTTAATAAAAAGCAGCGGCAAAAAGAAAAGAAATGAGTAGCCTGGGGACGATCCCTCCACCATCCCTCCACCACCCTGAGTGACACGGCGTGACCAGGTTTTATTTTAGCCATCCAGGAAGGCGGATGGACACCTTACATAAATAGTTCCTAAGATTGTCCGTCCATAGATGCACAAGGGAGAATCAGACTGACTGTGGACATGATTTATGTCATATTCCAGGAACACACAATGCAAACGAGTGTACACAGCTGTGACGTCAAGTTATTAAAACCGCAGGAGGACACACCTTCCCGGAACCAGCTCATAGGCCGTTGGTCTCTTGAGATAGGGTGCAATCATGTACCGCACACTCCTTCACCACACACACACAGCTTACACATTGACATGTACATCCTCTACCAAAGCATTCCAGCATTTGGGGAGTGGATTAAGTAAACATGGCACTATCAGATTTGATAGGTGGAGGACCGAGAGGAAAGCTTTTATGATAAGAATCAGAATCCATCTGTTGCCATGCAGTTTTTCAACGTACTAGGAACTTGCTTTCGGTCGTGGTGCGAGTGAGACAACACTGGACATCACTACTAATATAAATGGCATTTATATAAGTAGTGATGGTGACAAAGAATGGTGAGGAGGAGGGGGGGGGGGGGAGATCAGACTTCACATTTATTACACTTTTTACTTATTACATTCACTTGTTTATCCCCTCATGTCCCATCATAATGACTGTTATGATTCTGCACATTCCTATTGCCCCCACGTAAGAAAATGTTTCCAATTTGTAAGATTCCACAGATTTGCCGCCCGGCGGGCCTTGATAAAGAGGTCGACCCCTGAAGGTAGCTGTCAGAAGGTGGGATAAACACCCGGTCATCCATTCCCTGGTGCAATAGCTGGTCCGAACCTAGCAGTTCAATCCCAGGTCACCATCACTATACCAGGGCTGAACCTAGATCATGCAGGTGTGTTCTGACCTTGGTCAGACAACGGCCAGAGTAGATGATACCGATACCGATGCCAACCGTGAGCATGAGTTTATTGTACGTGTGTTGAAAGAGAGGAGGCGATACCTCACGAAGGGAAGTCGCTGTCTAATTTAGCCTGTGCAAACACACACACACACACACACACAAACACACCACTGCTGTTTTCCATCAAAGACAAACTGTTCTGTCTTGCCCAGAGGTGGGTGTGCAGCAGAATAAGCTAAAAGCAGGATAATCTTCACAACTATGCAAAATAACAGACCTCAACATGTGCTGACACTGTGAGTAAACAAACTAGTCACAGCTCAGTAGTGACAAGACACAAATCATTCATTTGAATTGCAAATGAGCTGCTAGAAATGCCCATGCAATTAATTCAAGATAGAGGTAAATAGCATTGTCAATGGCACGCACTGTACTAACAAACTGTGTATACAGAGGAACCCGAGGGCGTTACATAATGTCCCCTGTCCCTTCAGGAGAGGAAGCTCCGGTCATTGGACAAATCACACACGCACACAACCAGAAACACAACACAAAACACACAAAGACATTCCTGTTCACTACATGCTGTGCAATAGTTTGAGAACGACAATAGGAACTCATTTAGATGTAATTTACTGTACATTGTGTACTACACTTCTCTATTTCTAATTCCGTCTACCTACATGTCGTGATAGTCGACCCGTTTTAAGAGGAAGTGTGATTGTGGGTTTGAAACACAACTTCTACCCTATCATTACTGTAAGAGTTCCATATTCCTACAGCTCAGGACTGACCCATAACCCAACTACTGCTTTTTTTTTTCATTCTCAGAAACTCAGGCCCTATTGTCTGTCCAACGAGAAGCCTGAGAAACGAGTCCAGTAATTCTAGACAGGGATCTGTGTGTATGTGTTTGTGTGTGTGTGTGTGTGTGTGTGTATATGTGTGTGTGTGTATGTGTGTGTGTGTTGAATGGCTGCGACACAGTCTTGTGTTAGGTATTAACCTACAGCCGGCTAATCCTAAGCAGACACAAAGGGGGTGGCGGGGTCAGGAGGGGTCAGGTGGGGCTGGGCCACCTGTGGGCGTCGGATCACCTCCGAGCCCACGGCTCGCTAAGAACGACTCCGGTGAAGCTCTGCCCACTCGGGCCGGGCTGTCGCAGGCCTCCGAACCTCTTTTCCACTACACCTTCCGTCTCTCCTAACAGAGCTGACCACAGGCTGGACTAGCACGCCACTGCAGTGTGTTCGTTGCCAAGGGAGACGTTCGCTACCACATCCGCCTCCCTCCAAATCACTGAACGAGAGACGGAGGGAGGGGGAGAGAGAGAGAGAGAGAGAGAGAGAGAGAGAGAGAGAGAGAGAGAAAAGAGGGAGAATCCGGCAATGATGCTCATCTGCCACCACAGTGCCACCCTTCACAGTCTTTTCTTTTCATGTGACACAATGGCCCTCCTGTGAGGCACCTGGTCCCGAGCCAACAGACTGTCAGATCCAGAGTGACCTCGCCTGTTCCCCCTCTGTCCCCTGCTGCCCTCCTCCACCTTCTACCCTCCTCCTACCCTCCTGTTCCTAGAGCCACCGCTCTCAAAGCCCCTCTACCCCTAGCCTGGAAGCCAGAAAAAAAACTGTTTGTGAAACTATTGTAGTGATGAACCGATATTAACATTTTGGCCGATACCGATAACAGATAGTAACATTGCTGTCATGGCCGATAACCGATATTTACCGATGTCAATATGATCTGTATAAAAATAAGTTTCTATGATAATCAAATGTTATGCATACTGAAAAACACATGGAAACGCTGTCTCCATTTCAGAAAACATTTAGAAAAGCTGATAAATTATAGATTGTTTCCTCTCAAAAAAACAGCTAGACAGAAATAATTATCGGTTCTTCACATCGGCCCTGTTTTGCACATCGAACCGATACCGATATATCAAAAAATGACGAACTACCGATATGATTGCCGATATATCGTGCATCCCTAAACTATTGTGAAAACTTGTTTTGAGGGGGACTTCCAGGCTACTCTACACCCAACCTTCCTCCACTTCCT
The DNA here is from genome assembly GCF_949987555.1 of Borostomias antarcticus. Lineage (NCBI taxonomy): Eukaryota > Metazoa > Chordata > Actinopteri > Stomiiformes > Stomiidae > Borostomias > Borostomias antarcticus. The sequence goes on along the minus strand of NC_140247.1, from coordinate 10,490,004 downwards.
ACCACCCTCCACCTCTCCACCCTCCTCCTCTCCACCCTCCCCCTCTCCACCCTCCTCCTCTCCCTCTCCACCGTCCTCCTCTTCACCCTCCTCCTCTCCACCCTCCTCCTCTCCACCCTCCCCCTCTCCACCCTCCTCCTCTCCACCCTCCTCCTCTCCCTCTCCACCGTCCTCCTCTCCACCCTCCTCCTCTCCACCCTCCCCTCTCCACCCTCCTCCTCTCCACCCTCCTCCTCTCCCTCTCCACCGTCCTCCTCTCCACCCTCCTCCTCTCCACCCTCCTCCTCTCCACCCTCTCCCTCTCCACCCTCCTCCTCTCCACCCTCCTCCTCTCCCTCTCCACCGTCCTCCTCTCCACCCTCCCCCTCTCCACCCTCCTCCTCTCCATCCTCCTCTCCCTCTCCACCCTCCCCCTCTCCACGCTCCTCCTCTCCACCCTCCTCCTCTCCACCCTCCCCCTCTCCACGCTCCTCCTCTCCACCCTCCTCCTCTCCACCTCCCCTCTCCACGCTCCTCCTCTCCACCCTCCTCCTCTCCACCCTCCTCCTCTCCACCCTCCTCCTCTCCACCCTCTCCCTCTCCACCCTCCTCCTCTCCACCCTCCTCTCCCTCTCCACCCTCCTCCTCTCCACCCTCTCCCTCTCCACCCTCCTCCTCTCCACCCTCTCCACCCTCCTCCTCTCCAGCCTCCTCCTCTCCCTCTCCACCGTCCTCCTCTCCCTCTCCACCCTCCCCCTCTCCCCCCA
>NC_140247.1:10435824-10485824 GCF_949987555.1 Borostomias antarcticus | reverse complement strand
TGTGTAGTCACTGAACATCCCCTTTATCAGCTTCTGTACAGACCATAGGCCTACATACGGCCCCATAATTTAAACCATCATGACTAACCACCAAGGTATGACACAGAAGGCATGACAAATGTGTTCTTCTCGGGGAGAGGGGAAGACAGGAGGATATATATATATATATATAGTCTGAAAATTCCCCTCCCTAGGAGAGCTCGTTTAATGCGCGGGGAGATGACGCCTGTGGCAGGGGAAGAGAACGTGACCCTTTACGAGGTCTTTCATCTCACACACTCTTTACTGCGGCCACTCAGTCATGCCCCGTGCCGGAGCCCCCTCGAGCACGTCTCACTCCGCCTAAAACAGTAGGCTAACCGAACATGACGAGAGAACCACTCGAAAAGTCCGCTGTAGGGTCTGTACGTGACAGTGCGTCTCTTCAGAGTGTCCCTTGTCCGTCCAAGGCATGAGACAAAGACAGAAAGTCCTTGCAGCTGCCTGCCACTAAATGACCACGGCCAATGGTGTTGGCTACATGCTTAAATGACTCTACATCGTGATTCCATTATAAACCGTATCACATAGTTGGAGGGTAAAGTGCTACAGTTTATTGGAGCGGTGACTGGGGTTTTCTCCCAGGAATCTGTCCTCCCACCACCAGCCTTGACTCACACATACCGTCCGTCAGAGCTGACCGGTGACTCAGTCAGACTTGGCCGCTATATGGAGGGGTATGGCGAGCCCCTAGACACCCCAATAAACCCCTGAGAATTCACTCTATTCCCATCAATAGGCTACTGTAATTAACTAGGCCTATCTAAACTTAGGCTATTTTATCGGTATACATGTGTTTTTCCTTTATACAGTAGCTGCGCATTATCAATTGATTCCCCATGGTATGACAGTTAGGGTATATAAAGTACTGTAAACTTTCAAATTCAATGCTGTCAACAAGTCACCGAGTTACCACAGCGGATTTCAAACCGGAATTCAATCGATAGGCTAAGTATAAAATACAAATAATAAAAAATAAAAAAACACGTGACAAACTACATTTGGAAAGACTTAACGATAGGTGTCAAAAAAAATCTTCTGAAAGCAAATAAAGAATAAATAAATTAGACTTACCTATGCCAACAAACAAAAGGAAGAGAACGGGCAGATGAGAGAGTAGCATGCTTTTAAATGTTTAACCAAATTCGCGGTCGGATAATATCAGTTTTGGAACAACAAGCTGGTGAACGGTTTCCTCACGTTATAACTGTCTTGCAAGAGGCGTTTCTCCCGTCTGCTACAGGTGGGTCGAGCTGAGAGCACGATGCTAGTCTAGTCCTGTACGGGGCGGGACAAGTTGCTCTTGCGCTCAAGGCCAGCGAACCTACAGTAGGATATGACAGCATGAGTGCTTACGACCTGCTATTACCTTATGCGGTTTAATTATGCGACGCTCAGCTGGAACTTTACGCTACTATAATATATAGCCTAAATTATACCAATTAAAATGCTATATCATGTAATGATATCAATTGTATCATAAAAATATACAGCCATAGGTGTTTACACAGCTATGCAAAATAGAAAGTTGTGTAGCTGTAAAGTAGGCGTAGATATAACCCCCTGACGATGAGGACTGTGATTGGCGAGATATCTTGTCCCTCACAGGTGCCAATAAATATCTCAATTTATAGGCTTGTATGATCAGCAAACCAAACTCTTAAGATAAAAGCCCAGACTTAGACTTGCAAGCCCAAAGATGCCCTTGGTCATCATGACCTTATGGTAGACATGTGGTTATGTAGCCTACCTCAAAATACCCCAGATTCCTAAAACCAGCTGTTCCTGCCCTCAAATGAACGCTCCCAAAGCTAGTGCTTATTTTGTAAGTCTGGTGGTAAACTCACATGTAACTATAAATATTGAAGATAAAACTAATTATAGGCAGGTATTGAGATGGATAGTAGAGAATATACATTAGACACTGTCATGGTCATGCTGGACTTGAGAGGCAAGCAGGCCTACTAGTAATTACATGTTCATAAACAGATGGAGTAATGTTATTTAGCTTTCCCCAGTATTTCTCACACTTCAGCGCACCAATATTATCTCACACGTATAAAACAGAGACTGCTGTTTTGGACGAGGTGGATTATGTGCAGTGTATAGGCTACTGAGAAGAGTAAAACTGTAGACTTCCCTAAGATTATTTACTATCGACTGGTGTCTAGTTCTAGGAGGGGTTTCTGTCATCTAGATCAGAAGAGTCTCTATAGAATATTCAGATGATGGATTAAAATAATAAACGTTCTAGAACATTGTCCTTTTCCCCCGGAATAGCTCGTTTATTGATGCTCAAATGTACCAGCCTGTTACAGAATTAATTGGCTGTATTTAGTAAAAGAGGAGAAAGTAGGCCTACAATGAATGCAGATTTCAAAATCTTCCAATCCTGAATAAATTTATGTAGCCAAGCAATCAAAGTCAGTATGAATGCTGTGGATACAGCCGTTGTGCTGGCTGTAGGCTACTTGCTCTTCATGTACCGAGTAGCTTGGCACCGATTGTACAGTATATGGTTGTGTTGATGTCATTAAAAGTAGATAAGAAAGATTACAAACAGAATCAGTAAGGCTCATCAGGCAAATATGACAACTGATCCCCCATCGCCTTGGGCTTTAGCAACCTGTCTGGTAACCAACCTTCTATCTGCCAAACCGGAAGTTGGACATTAAAACTGTCAGATTCCTCCATGGAGTGAGTCCCGCGAACAATACTCAAATCCACAGGGTGTGGTCCAGAGATGAGACAACAGGGTGGTGATATCACTTTACACACTTAGGACCCATTCTTATCATACAGAGCAAAACAATCTGATTATCAATTCCATTTTAAGATAACCAGTGTGAACGATACTATTTAACACCTCAGACGGCAAATTAAGTAGGCCTAATGTGCTAGATCTGATATCAGCACAATCGGCTAGTTCATCATCAACCACGGACAACACACGACCTTGATAATATTCATGAGATCACATGGCTATCACAGAACAGCTCTGCCAAAGTCCACAGCATACTGTATACTTGTTTCTGTAGCACTGAGTGCTAGTGGCACTTGTTCTTGAAGGCTTGACTGAAGATGACTGGGATGTAGATGTTTACTCTTGACAAATGTACTTATTGCAAGTCACTTTAGATAAAGGCTAAAATGTGAATGTAAAAAAACAAATGTAATTGATATTGCATGAATATCCTGCCATAATGGTAATATGTTTTGGAGAATGTGTATGTAATTTGTATATCAATTACATTTACCAAAAATTATTTGGTGGCATGAGGAAGCATGTAATTCCTCAAACAGAATAAAGAGGAATTGACTGGCTGCTATACGATACAGTGGCACATACTTAGCAGTTTGAATGGAAAGTCCATCTCAATTTGAGCATGGCAGGATTTAGACAGGTAGGAAATAACAGTAGTGAGCTGCTCCTGTAACTACTGGACAACCAGAACACAGGTTCTAATGAGTCTGCTTTAAAAGCAAACACAAATAACTTGATTGATAAGTTTACATTTCTGGCGGCAGTCTTGTAACCTATTATTCGAGTACTAATGACACCATTAGAGACCATTTTCAATTAGGCATAGGCCTAGTGTGTGTGTGTGTGTGTGTATATATATATATATATGAAGAAATAGACACGTGTGTGCACTGATAACGCTATGGTTAATATCACCTCAAATCAGCACAAAAAGTGTATCAGCCACCAAAAGTATAAAACAATACTAAAAACAAATGTTCCACGAAACACGGAAAAAATAAAAAAAAAAGATTAAAAAAGGTTCTTGATAACAGCATTTTTATTGGTTTTCCTAATCAATTATAAATTCAATGGACAAGTACAGCCCTGTGATTCATATCACAACGGTCTGGAAGCAAAAAGAAACAGGGAAGATAACATCAGTTACAAATTCCATATGGTGGCCAATGGGGAAAGAAATACAATAGAGTTGTACAAAAGAAATCATGCTAATCGTATGGCGGGGGGGGGCAACATTAAGATGTAGTGTTTTGTACATTTTTGTAAACAATAGGCATGTGTCAGTAAAACAACATGGCGTGTAACAGAAAATGTACCTAGGAGACAGGAGTTTAAGAGTAGATTTAAACACTGGTCGGTATTCAACATCACAGGACCCTACAGCGACATCTCTTCCAGGTTCCAATCAATGTCATTTACACAAGGTTTAAAAATAGTCACACGCAAAAATGTGTTCTGTACATACAGCATCTCTGCTACACACATCAAACGGTTTGTCCTTTGTCCCTGGGAGCGTGTTTACAGTGATAGGAGGTATATAACGGGTCAATTCTAACTTTATTGTTTAGCCCACACCCCCAAACCTAGCGCATACTTCTAGTGGTCAGTCGTTGTTCCCTATGATATTGCAACGCTGCAGTCATTCAGCCCAGTTTCATGATTGTGTCAAAGATAGATTTAGTAATGAGAATCAAGGGAGAGTTTATCTAGTATAAAAGGCGAGTTGTGTCTATGGAAGACAAAGCAATTATCGTTTGATTTACAAAGAGTACAGCATGAATCAAAGAATAATTTCAGGATTGCAAGAAATAAAATTGTTACAATGCATGAGAAACATGCAAAAAGAAAACTAATATTTTGATAAATTCTTCACCGGCAAGGATTGGGCGTCCCAGCAGTACCCTTGGTACCACCCACAAACATGCCATTCATGACCACTGTTCGTTTGTTAGTTACAAATGAGTACAATTCAAATTCCTGACATTTCCTGACATGGCTTCGAAGCTGCTTCAGTAACAGTATCAGAATATTCAGCCACTTAAACACATTATTCATCTAATTCAAATAGTAAAGCAAAACTGCTAAACCGGGTAGTAATTGAACTAAAACTAGGGGCAGTGAAACACATTAACATTTTCCCATTTTAACACTTAACTTTCCCTTAAAATCAACCCCCCCTCCCCTTCCCTGTCTAAACGCACCCTAAACACCATCAAAAGAAAACGAGACAACGTTCATAAAAAAAAAAAAGACCAACATCACCCCCCATGACACATCCTCCCAAAACGATGCAGTTCAAAAGTAGATAACCCCAAATCAAAGAAGCCCACTCCCCCCACCCCTCAACCCGTCCACTGCACCCCACAAACCCCCGTCTGCATATCCCCCCCAAACTCATCTCGACGCCGATAGTGTTGGACTTTCCATGATCTGTTGGGAGAGTTTATCAAATGACATAAACGGCTCAAAGTGCTAATTGGATTCTTTTTAAAGAAAAAGGAGAGTTTCAGGAGAGGGAGAGAGAGGCGAGATGAGGGAAGGCCATTCCACTACTGTCCAACAGCAACCTCTATTGGTCGAGGAGAAGCCCTAGCAACACTTGTCGTCCCAAAACTAACAGGGACAATTACCCCCAAACTCACCATCCTCTCTCCCGCTGAGTCACCTGGCAGATGCCCAGTGATTATATCTGTTATTATACATATATATATAATATATTCTTATAAATATATATGGCCCTTATTGAAGAAAACATGAGTTTCACATTGACAAGAAAGTACCATAATCTCTCTCTAGCTAAGTGGAAAATGTTCTCAGTGTGACCTGGCAGCAGCCTCTTAGTATAGTTGCACTCATTCACCAAGGAATAAAACATAAAAAAACAACAAAGCATCATCTTTGTAGTTGCAAACTGACTCCTCCCAAATTAGCTCTCAATGCACCACATCAGATTTTCCTTGTTCACTTTTTCCTGAGTAATACTTTTATCCTTGTAACAGACAATATTCTTCTCTATTTTTTTTATTTATTTTTTGCTATTTCAGTTCTGGGCTATTCCCTGCCATTTCCATTATCTTACAGTTGTAAAGTTGATTGCTAAAACACTTAAGCTCATGGGAAAAAAAACAACAAGTCCTTTGCTACTTTACTTTCATGACACCAACTGAAAATGAATAAAGACTTGATACATATCTTGCGTGAAAAGAAGGATATGTAATACAGTTGCATTGTGGGAGGCCTCGGGCCTAGCCCAGGGACAGGGCTGGGGCAGGCAAACTAAGCGCAGTGTAATAATTAAACAAAACATCACTTATAAAATAATGAAATAAAATAAAATAATAATATTAATAATAATAATAAAATAGGAGCGCTAAAAAAAAAATAAGCGGAAAAAACATGTATTTTCATCAACAGAACGTTCTCCCCCCTACCAGGCCCTCATCTGTAGCTTTGGCTTGTTGGGGTTTTGGAACCTGTACTGACTGGCTCATTGACGTCGGCTAGCAAACTAGAATACCCTGAGAATTCGGAGACAGGCGTCCTTATCCTATGGTGGTCCACCTCCCCGTTAGAGTCACTGCCGTAAGACAAGGCGCCACGGCCGGCAGACTTGAACTGGGCGCCGAAGGCCTGGGCGAAGTTCTCGATCTGGTAGGAGGACTTGGAGGGGTCCAGGGAGGCCAGCTCCTGGGAAGGGGCCAGCGGGTAGACCACCGCGCCGTTTTTGGCCGACTGCTCCTTCTGGCCGCCGCCGCCCAGGTCCGACGGGCTGATCTGGTAGGAGGAGGGCGGGGAGGAGGAGGAGTGGTGCTGTTTCTCGATCTGGTCGGTCAGCTCCTGAGAGGGGGTGAGCTGCTGGTGCTCCAGGCTGCTCAGGTGGAAGCTGTGCTGGGGAGAGGTGCCGGACAGCAGTGCGAAGTGGGACTTTGGCACGGAGGAGGGCAGCGAGGAGGGGGAGCCCGACTGGCTGTAGCCACACTCCAGGGGGGACGTAGTGTAGACGTTCTTGTCGGAGTAGAGGGGGTTGTGGGTACTGGTGACGAAGGGGCCGGTGGCGGGTGGGCTGGGCCCCAGGGGGAACCCGGCGGTCTGGCTGGTACGCTCCAAGGCTTGTAGGAGGAAGCGCGAGTACTCGTGCATGATGACCGTCTTGTCGCCGGACGGGCTCGGGGAGTCAGCGTCGGCGCCCAGGTCGGGCCCGTCGGCCGAGGGCGGGTGCAGCTCCACGTGCTGGTCGCCGAGGTCGAAGTGCACGTCGTGGTGGGAGCCGTCCGGCTTGTGGGTGTAGTGCTCCAGCAGGCTCTGGAGCACCTCGTCCGGGATGCCCGACTTGTCGTGCTTGTCCACGCCCATGGGGGACGAGTCCAGCAGGCTCAGGGGCGTCTCGCTGTCCATGGCGCCCGTCACCACCCCCTGGATGACCGACTGCTGGGAGGACAGGTGGCCCACGGCGACGTCGTAGTCGTTGCCGCCGCCGCCGGCCACCCCCGACGACGCGGCGTTGTTGGCGGCGTGCAGGTACCGCCTCTTCTTCAGGAACTGCATGGCGTCGTCATAGTTACTACTGGTGGGCCCCGCCTTGGGCCCGGGGGTTTGCAGAAGGCCAAGGCCGTCCAAACCTCCGCCTGAGTCCTGATCCATGGAGCCCTGCTTGGCCTGCCCCAGCGCGCCCTTGTCCAGACCCTTGCGGTTGGCCTTCTTAAAGGCCATCTTTGGGGCTCGGCCCTGGTGCCCCTGATGCATGCTGGGCCCCGGCTGAGCGGAGGAGGACGACGACGACACGGTGTGATTCTCCACAGAGTAGTCGTGGAGGGCGTATCCCCCGGACGAAGCCCCGTGGACGTGCGACGCCCCCATTTCGGCCGCCGCCGCCCCTTTCTTCCTCTTGCGCTCCCCGCCCTCCCCGGAGTTTTTGGAGCGGCCCCTCTTGCGGCCCGAGGCCCCAGCGTTTCCCTGAGTGATTCCGTAGCTGCCGTGGGCCATGTCTGCGCAGCCGAGGTCCAGCATCCCGGGGTCCAGACCCTTCTTTATGGCTTCTCCACAGGTTCGCTTGTGCTTGAGCAGTCGGTCTGTCCTGGAAAAATACTGCAAGGGCACAGAGACAGTTCGCTCATGGAAGCGTGGTACAATTTGATCGGGTATCTTTTAATTGACCGATTTTCATTTTGAACCGTTTCAAACCGACACAAATACGGAATGGAATCACTGAGAAATATCACCAGTGTGATTCATTCACATGCCATGCTTGTAAGTAGAGTCTTTATGGGCAGCGTGTAAAGCTAACCTGTTGGCAGGTCTCACATCTGTATGGCTTTTCTCCGCTGTGGGTCCTCTTGTGCCTCTCCATGTGATACTTCTGAATGAAACGCATGTTGCACTGGTCACAGCAAAATGGCTTCTCTCCTGCCATGGGAAATGGAAAGCATGTCAATGGCATGTCTTCAGGAGCACTGAACGTTCAGGCCTCTCACAGGTAATGTGTGCCTTGTTTAGTAACACTTGTTTTAATAAATAAATAAATAAATAAATAAATAAATAAAAATAAAATAAAATAAATAAATGTAGTAACAATATTAATGTTTCACGCACCGCTGTGGATCTTCTCATGCCGCTGGAGAAGGTACTTCTGAATGAAACTCATGTTGCACTGGCTGCACCTGTAGGGCCTCTCACCTGAGACACAGACACGGGGTTGCGGCCACCTGACATTCAATCCTCTGATTTTTGCACAAAGCCCACTGTACACAATGCACAAAGCCCACTGTACCGTTCACGCTGATGATGAGTCAATATATAGACAAAAATCGCTTCTTTTTTTTTTTTTTAAACACACAAACAGGGTTTGCACCTTTTTCTACAGATCATTTTCCAGGACATTTACAGTGATGATCTAGCTGGTATGAGACACAGGGATCGAGCCATATACTAATATATTCTAACTGGGGGTCCTCTTTCCCCTAGCCAGTCCCTGAACTAGGGGTCCTCTTTTCCCCTAGCCAGTCCCTGAATTCGGGGTCCTCTTTCCCCTAGCCAGTCCCTGAACTAGGGGTCCTCTTTCCCCTAGCCAGTCCCTGAACTAGGGGTCCTCTTTCCCCTAGCCAGTCCCTGAATTTGGGGTCCTCTTTCACCTAGCCAGTCCCTGAACTTGGGATCTTCTTTTAACTCGTTCTTGAACTTGCACTGTCATCCTGACATTCTGTCTCGTTCCTGTAATTACAGGACAAGCGTTGAAGAAACATTTCAGTGTACAGGCATAACCTTTAGATGTTTGAATGTCACTACCATCTGCTCGTATTGTCATTAAAAAATGCTTTATTTTAATGCTCTTTTTAAATTGTTAGTATACATGTATTTTTCAGTATTCCGTCATTGTATTTTATTTTGTTTCTTTTGGAAAGCCCTTTGAGCTCTATGCTTGGCAATTGCTATGTACAAAAAAGTATTATAATAAATGTATAACTTTTTCTTGTGAATTATATTAACTATTGCTGCCAGAAAACCAATAACTGAATAGCCAGAGTGACCACCAATAACACAAATAGTAGCCTTTAATTTTGTCTATTGACAAAGGCAAAGAGACTCAACTTCTTTGTAGACTGAACATTACATATTTTGGGCTGCATTAACACAGCGGGTCTTGATGCCCAGATCTGATTTTTTGCCCATATCCGATTTTTTGGACCGCCTGCTTACACATATACTTTTAAAAGTGACCCATATCAGATCCCTGTACATACAACCCGCATGCGCAGACAAGGGTTTGGTTACCTTGGTTACCTAACAACCAGCCGGCTCTTTAAACGCAATGGACGCAAACGAGACCGAGATTCTCATCCATATCTTTTTAAGCGGGACAGTTGTGACAGGTGTTGATGGATGTGGCTGCGTTGTGCGCGGGAAAGTAACGTTATACGCCATTAAAATGAGAAAAGGTAGGCCTACTGTTAGCTAGTATTTCATCTGTTTGACTCACATGCAGTTGGGTTCTCATTCATCGTTTTGACCCTGGCTTCCCATCCATTATTACCCAACTCTCTCTACAATACCCAACACACATTTGAAACCATTGCTCCTAGAGTTGAATCACAAACCTTTGCACGCAAAACAATCCAGCAAGCACGTCAACTTTAGCAACTGAACCAATGCTAACCAATCTAACATTATTCAACCGTTTTAAAACAAGTTGGGAAGAAAGCAACATTAATATCCAATTATCCTGATACAAACTACCAATGAACTGCAGTAACAGTATTCAACATTCCAAAATGTTAAACATGAAAGTGACAAGAACTACATGTGAACACTTTACACCGTGTCCTAACTGCTTGCGACGCGAGCAACAGAACGCGACATCACATGCTTGCTGTCCTAACTGAATCCGTTAAATTTCCTGTTCTGTTACGTCATTTGTCTAAATGAAGACAGTTAAAGAACGAACGCCTGTCAACGCGAGCGACAGGAGGAAAATAGGAACAGGGCGAGCGTCAAAAGGGCAGTTAAAACGTCGCGCCGCTTCGCGCTGCGTGGCTCGCGTCCAGTTAGGACATAACAATAGCAAACAAAGCAATGGAACGCATTTTGTTGCCGACGCTCGCTCGCGTCGCGTGTAGTTAGGACACGGTGTTAGGGAGAGCCAGAGCCTTATGAGAGACAGCAGGAGGGATGGGGGGTACCTGTGTGTATGAGGACGTGTCTGCGCAGGTGGTAGGAGCTCCTGAAGGAGGCGCTGCAGTGTTCGCAGATGTGTGGCTTGGTGCCGGGTGACAGACTGTCTCCATCTGCGTCCAGCATCATCGATTGCTGCGGGACACGAGGAGAGAGAGGCCGGGTCAGGTTCACTTATCCTGTCCCCGACTCTGAGGTGACTGCGCCAACTCAAATGACTTTGAATCCTACACAGACGGCCGAGAAAAGGCTCAAATAAACACCACTCGGATGGAAAAGAGGAGGGAACGTTAAGGGGCGGCTGTAGCTCAGTTGGTAGAACGGGTCATTCAGTGATCGGAGGGTCAGTGGTTCGAATCCCAGCTCCGACTGTCCACATGTCGAAGTGTCCTTGAGCAAGACACCTAACCCCCAATTGCTCCCAATGAGCAGGTTAGCACCTTGCATGGCAGCTACCGCCATTGGTGTGTGAATGTGTGTGAATGGGTGAATGAGAGGCCATTGTAAAGCGCTTTGAGTGCCGCTAAGGTGGAAAAGCGCTATATAAGTGCAGTCCATTTACCATTTAAGAGAAGAGTCACGCCTGGGTTTCATATTCAAGACGGCAGCTTTTCATAGAAGACGGAACAACAACAAAAAAGTACAGACTAATGCTGTGCTTGTTTGAATTGAGCGGTTAAAACTAGTCTATATCTAGATCTCCCCGATTCCTGGAGAGCGACCCATGGGGAGGCTTTTCGTTTCAACCCTAACCTAGCACGGCCAGGTACTGGATCAAAAGCCGTGTACACACAGTAGCTCTCCAGGATTGGAGTTGGAGACCCTCGGGCCTGATTCACACGCTACGCAAGCTACGCTGATGCGGGCTCTACGCGAGCGCTTGCGTAGAATTACGATTTTATCCATGACACACGCGAGGACACGTCAACGTCACCTCTCTTAGCGTGACGTGGCTCGTGCTAGCGTAGCTTGCGTAGAGTATGAACGGGCCCTTGGTCTACACGATTGTGAACGGTGTTTAAAAAAGATGACGACGCAGATGATTGTGAACGGTGTTTAAAAGGGATGAAGACGAGCGCGCACCTTTGCCTCCCCTCGTTTCCTTCGGGGCTTCCCCTCCATCCCGTCACCGTTTGACCTTCGACCTCTCCTCCCTGTGGACTCTTTTCCTGACCGACTCGGCAGCTGTGAAGATGACAAAAGGAGAGGGAACGTGAGACGGAAAAACTTCTTGAGAGGAAGTTAAAGGTTTTGAAACATTCAGGAGCATGCCCTTGCTCCCATAAGCAAAAACAATTATCTAGTCAAAGCTCATTTTGGAATTAGAAAGAGCATGAGGTGGCACCAGGAGGTGGAGTAATTAACCTCAAATTCATGGCCCACTTCATCTTTCGCAAAGCTGCAATTCATTATCAGCCCGATTTTTCTGGCATCTTCAGAGTGTTTTTGTGTGTGTACTCATCAGTATGAGAATCCCTCTTCAAAGGATTTGCATTAATTTGGTATGGGGAGGGGGGATATCAGCTGCTCTTCAACACAGCCCCCACCATTTGAATATCAATGAAACTTTATTAGTCAAAATCAGTATCCACGACACCATATGGACACAAACCCAGTGTACTTTATTACTCAAATCGGCATCTCCACAACACCATATGGACAGACCTTGAGTGTGGGTGCACGAGTGAAATGGTACAAAGCTAGCCAAAACAAATCTAGACTCATTTCCTCTACCCGATGAGCACAGGCCCAGTGGTCTCAAAATGGCTGAACTATTATATGTATGAACGCTCATATGCATGCCATTATCCTGAGAACAGTAACATTTTGGATGCGCGCCAAATCAATGAGTCATTTTCTTCAAATCCACTAGCTCGGCTAAAATAAGCTTTTTCTAAATGTGTATGCCCGCATAGATGTTCGTTTGTAAAGAGGTTTTGTCTCTGTAGCAGATACTGATCGTATAAAGGCCTCCCTCCTCCAAGTTGTCCTTGAATAAACCATTAAAATATTGTTACAGGAAAATTACCCTTGAGTACTAATTAGCTTGCCAAGTGCCTGGTGATCACTTCCTGATCACAATCCTGGCTTGTGACAAACAAAAGGTGTGTGTGTGTGTGTGTGTGTGTGTGTGTGTGTGTGTGTGTGTGTGTGTGTGAACCATCGGCAGACAATTGAAGAGCAAGCTCAAACAAGACGGCAGTGCCCTTGCCAAGACGGTTCCATTCAAGCTGACTGAGGCCAGATGAGATCATTCTGGGGAGGGAGTGATTTATATTTTGCATATCAAGCCATCAGGAGATTTATGCCGCCATTACCAGACATACTCAAGCTCCGCCTCCTCACCCCTCCATTAGATCCTATTCTCCATCCTTCGTTTGACAAACCAAAAGCAGGAGTGGACTTATAGAGATATGTGCACACAGCATTTGCCTTAAGACTTGCAGTGAATCGAACAATTACCCTGCTAACATACTGACATTTAGTACACACAGGTATAACCGAGTCCAAAATATACATTTCTTTAAAAATATAGGTCAGGTAAACAAATTCCCCATCTACTCCAGACACACACACACACACACATGCACACACACACGCACACACACACACACGTGCACACACACACACACACACACACCACACACACCCCCACCCACCCACCCCCTGGCCGAAGGTCTTACGTTGCCCAGGCTGAGGTCATGCACCAGCAGGCTCTGGTGGTTGCCCAGCGACAGCTCCAGCAGCTCGGTGCTCTTCCCGGGGCCGCCGGGGTACAGCGGCAGGCGGTAGTCATGCTCCGTCAGCTTCTCCTGCTTGATGCCCATGGCGTGGACGTAGTCCCCCACGACGCCGCCGACGCCGCACCCCAGGGCGCCCCCCATGCCGCCGCCCATCCCACAGTCAGGCGAGTCCCTCTCCTTCTTCAGGATCACCTCCTGGGGGGGCAGGTCCTGCATCACGGTGTGGGCGGCCAGCCGCGTGAAGCTGGTCACGGGGGGCAGGTACATGATCATGCCCGGGGCGAAGTTGGCGTCCATCACCCCGTTGGAGCGCAGGAAGTCATTGCCTAGTTTGTCTTGAATGATGCTCATGTTGAGGTCGCGCAGGGGGGGCGAACTACAGGGAGCCAACGGGAGTCGTCCTGGAGGGGTGGAGGGTTGTGCAGTGAGGATGACAAACTTTGAAAAATGACTACTCTGTTATGCAAACCGCTCAATAATCAGTCTGGTGGTCTCAGACCCTCAACATCTGTTGATATGGATTAAAAATTAGGATTTGTGGGTCAACAACATCTGCCGATATATCTTAGATGAACTATCTTTTAAATGAAGACAGAAAAATATTGCCTTCAGCCAGCCTACACAACATGCTGCCACTCTCATTACAAGATAAATATAGATTTGAAACCTTGGCACCAGATATCCCACGAGCAGAGAGGATTGAACCTGCATGTTAATCTGTTTGATGGGCCTACTAGGCCCAATCATCCTATTTGCATGGACTTATCTGTCAACGAGAGTCTACATAGCTTGATACCAGTGTTATTTTCCATAGTCAGACGCCATCGAAGGATATCCATCAGTCACAGAGATGTGCGATAACTTAAAATGCGCACACCCTACAATGTGAACTTTGTAAATAAAATAAAAGAGACTTGGTTATCGCAAATAAGACCCATTTCATTTGTGCTGAGAATTAGCACCTAAAGGAGGCTCCAGGCCACGTAATGCTAGTGACAATGGCTGGCAGGATATTTGATCATGTTATCCTCCCATGACCTTAACCGTGGGGGGAAAGACAAACGTGACTCAAGACAGCAGCAATGCATCTCAATAGTCAATTTGAATGGTTGGATTGGGAGTTACATTAAATGCCATATTTCATTGGAAATAAACGCAAGGTCAAATGTAACATTTACAGGATAATTAGCCAGATATCTTTAGATGGCTGTAGCCAACTAGCAACTCATTTTATTTCATATTATTGATCCACAAGACTGAATATCCTCAGCTCTGTCTAAAAACAACTTTACTGTATGTCCAACGACAACTTCATTGTCTGCAATGCAGACAACCATTTGCCCTAGCTAACATTACGTAGCTTGCTGGCTAGCTAAGCTGGCTAACTAGCTAGCTGGATAGCTGCTAGCAAACGTTAGATAGTAATGCCTACTTGCTTGCACTCCATGCATTGCTAGCTGCGTTGCCGCACTGATTAAAACTTTCCTAAATAGATACACGAGTTGCAATAGTAACGCTCGAGATATCGCCAGCTATCCATCGCGTCACTGAATGCAATCAGATTGAGAAAGACAGCGAGCTATGAGAAGCTAACGTAGCTACCAAGCAATTAGCCATTTGGCTAACCAGTATGCCGGGGCCCTTTGTGATGCAGGATCATGCAATTATTAATACGGCCATTGCCATAACAGAATACTCAACAGAATAAAGTAGTTGGCAAGGGTGTATCTTATAACTTTACATTCCACCAGCACGTGAGGATTGAGAGTCCACGTCGTTGACACTAAATTCGCTTCCATGTTAAGGAATTCTGAATAATAAAGAATATTTTATTGAGTGCGACGAGTTGGCTTGTGCGCGCGAGCGTTCTCAGGCAAAACTGTCTGCAACATTCGATAGCAAAGATGATTGCATACAAAACCTAATACACGCCAAGAAATCACTTAAAACGTATACAGGCTAGGTTAAATACGGTAGCGGGCAGGCAATTAGGTGAAGGACTGATGGTGCGACACAAGCGGCAACGTTAACCCCATATAACAAATGGCCCATGCAACTAGAGCGAACAATTGATGCTCAGCTCCAGCAATGCTGTGTGGCTGGCGAATGCTAAGTAATGTTAATGCGCTGGGCTTTGTTGTCTGTCCCACAAGCATGCTTGAGGTTATTGCGTTCAAGTTCGTCCAAACATATTTTTTCCAGTTCTCTTACCAGTGCATGACCCCAAATATCTGTTTCGAATTGTTTAATTCACCTTCGGTCGTCCGTTTCAATTTTTACAGCCCAAACATTGTTCTCCCGCAGCTGCTGTATTCTTCCATCTTGTCTCAGCGCGGGGAATTATGGGTTTAGCTTGCGGACGGGTCCTGCGAAGAGTCACAGACGGATGCAGGACCAGGGGAGCAATGGCGAGGAATAAACCGCAGTGCAGGACTGTCTCGTATTTACAGTATTATCTGTATTTATCTTGTATTGCCAAAAATAATAGTTAATAGAAAATATTCTAATTTTGAATATTTTGAATATCATCTGATCTCTTCTGTGTCTGTCTTTCATTAAAAGAGCCATATGTCAAAGTAATTTTTTTTAATTATTTTTTTTAAGTAAATATGGAAGATATGTAGTGAATATGGAAGCATACAGTGCCGGTGTGTGAGTAGACTTAGTTCTAGTATTATTCCACTGCACTATGCACTAGTGCCCCCCTGTTAAAACCACTCTCCTCTCCCCTTCCACATGGTGTACAAGTCTTAAAATTGAGAGTGTCCCTCTGGGTCCCAATTACTGAAGAAATAGGACACTGTATGTCTTAAAAGTGTAAGAGGATATAGCTCTGGTTTTCAATGCTGTTGGATATTGCGACATATTTAGCACAAAATAAATCAATTACCAGAAATAGCTACACACTAATTAGTTACTCTGCTCTCCTGTGATGAAAGCAACATTTAAAACAACTGTGATTGCCAAAATGAGAGAATTAGAGATCAAGTATAACCGACATCAAACTGGCAAAACAGTCTCTCAGAATTAGCTCAGAACTCCCTACTATCTGCTAGAATGAATGCCATTGTGTAGCCTACACATCCAACTGAATCGCCTTTTATTTAGGCTCACCCACGCTTCTTATTGCCTGTACTAACGACCCAATTAATTCAGAGAACAGAGCATAATTGAAATAGAGATCGTGTAGAGTTAATGTAGAGAGGGTCAGTGGATTGGTTTTTAATGCCCCTCCCTACCTTTATATCCCTGATTACAACCCACATTGCAGACAGCTGAATCTTTGAAATCACTCTCATCTCAAGAGTGTTCAAATATGCATTAGGATAATAGATTCAGCAGTGTGACTCTGCTCGCTTGGGGTGGAGGCTATTTGCACTTATGCCATAGATCTGTGAGAAATCAGAGTGTTTGGGTGTTCGGTTATGGACATATTAAAGATGTGCCTCTTTATTTATTTTTTATGCCCAACAATTGAAGATATCCAGGGGCCTGAGGTTTATTGAGGACATTTGGTAAAATCACTGTGCATTTTACAAAACCTTGAGAGGATTACACTGAGACATTATTATATATATATATGTGTGTGTGTGTGTGTGTGCGTGTGCATATACGTGTGTGTGTGTGTGTGTGTGTGTGTGGTGTGTGTGTGTGTGTCTGTGTGTGTATATATAGGCCTATATATATATGTGTGTGTATATATATATATACACACACACACACACACACACACACACACACACACACACACGCTCGCACAATGTCATTTCAAGACTAGCCAAAGTTCATCTTCCCATCATTCTCTAAGTGGCTGGAAGCTCTAGATGGGACATTTAGGCGTCATGACTCAGCCCCTGGTAAACCTATCTGCTCTCAGTACAGAGGGGCTCTAGATGAGAACATGTCTGTACCTGCAAGCCCGAGTCCGACTGAGAAGCAGGAAAAACAATCTCACATCATTACCTCGTCTGGTATCAACTTGCCAGTTCATGTGAACGTTCATAGATGGTTATCAATTCTCTTTCTTCATCAATAATTCAGAGCGCATAGCAATGCTTTCCCAACCCCCCCCCCCCCCCTTTTCTCTCTCGCTCGCTCGCTCTCCTAACCCCAAATCCAGAAGGAGGATTCTCAACAAACTGAATGTGTGAATATCCCATTACATTCTTGTCTGTTAGTGGAAGCCATGCAGGAATAGAAGGGTGAGTGAGACCAGCCAAAAGTAAGAGGCTGAGCCCCGGTTGTAGAGTCGGCACCTTATTGAGGTTATTCCCTGCAACATAGCAACAGAGGTTTGAACAGGGAGAGCATTTACTCTGAAAACTTTATAAAGCAAGACATTTTGTCTAATTCATCTATAAATCATAAAAATCGAATAGCACGCCATAAAGAATGACAGAATAGACTATACGTAATCAGCTACAATACCATCAATGAGAATACTGTGCCTTTCTTGCACTTGTATTGCCTCGTTTGGGAGGCCCTATCTATCTATCTATCTATCTATCTATCTATCTATCTATCTATCTATCTATCTATCTATCTATCTATCTATCTATCTATCTATCTATCTATCTATCAAAATGACAATTGCTAGACTAATTGCTGTTCTTCCTTTAAAACAAACATGTTTTACAGGAATAGTGATGGGATATCAATACAGTAATCCCAAATTCTTCCTCTGAGTAGATTATGACTTCTTTTAATATTGCTGCTCTGCATCTTACAGGAATAGTGATGGGACATCAACACAGTAATCCCAAATTCTTCCTCTGAGTGTTTTCACATTGTGTTACACTTCATTGGGTGTAGAGGCTGTACTGAATCTTGTCTCTGTGCCTGTAGACAGGAAAGCTTGGCTGGCAGCCCAGTGGTCTGTCTTCTGTTCTCTGGCAGACTCATATTCTGTCTGCTGTCTGGACACTGACCCTGGACTGGTATCCCTGTGTGGGGATGGTAGTCTTGGGCTTCCACTGGTCCAGTGGATTTTCTCTTTGAAGGAGGAGAGAAGGATTTTATGAAAATGAGAAAACCATAATATAGACATTGGCTTAGACAAATGTCTTCTCAGGCTTAGATAATAACACTTTTTTTTGTTTAATCACCAGATGTGTCATGTTCAAAATCACATGGCAGCTCCTGGTGAGAGTTATTTGAAAACAGCTGTGCTTTATCACACAAAACAAATACAGTAGGCTACATGGAAAAAGTCACAACCAGGCGACGAAGTAAGCGGTGCTCTGCAATCTCTACTGCCGTCTGCTGATGTGCAACGGTACGGTGTAAATCTCATGCTACAAATGGACACATGGACACACACATGCGGACGGACAGACACACATGTCACTCATACTGTAGAAGTGTCTGCACCACTTAAAAACATACACACATTGTGGTGACCTAGCAAGTTTTCTTCTTGACTTCTGATGGATGATTATAAGAAGTATATAAAAGGCCAATCAGAGCAAAAGAAAAAGATGAGCCTACAGGCTGAAGGGTTATTATTTATTCATTTGATATCTCCGTCACAATTTTGATAGGTAGAGGAAATGAAAATGAGACCAGTTTCACAATGCCATTTCAGGAACAAACTGTAATCTAAATACTATACTGTAGGTTCAAAGGGAGATCTCCTTGAAATATGAACTGAAACATGCAACATGCTGAATTCGGGTATAAATCTGCAACAGTCATTCCCTTGGGTCAACATGGAGGTAGAGACGCTACAGTGATTTATACGTGAGTTGATGGAGTGTAAAACCTCCGGGACCCATCCTCAATTCATTTACTCACTGTCTGGCTATAGATTACTGGTATATACCGTCCTCCTCCGATGTGGCCGATAGAAATTATATGACTGTGTGGGGACCTTCATGGCAGCAGGGGACGACTGTATTATTGCTGCAGATAATGCATTTGTTCCTGCTGCTCTGTTGAATCTAGATTAATCAACCCCAACTCGGGCCTGTCCAGAGTCATATCATAATACAGGCCTCTGAATGGGAGTGTCCTGTTGGAGTGTATTCGCTGCAATCACAAGTTAAAGCGACAAATAAAACCTTTGATGCCATTTTGATTGACCTATCAATCTATCAAATCCAGAAGGAGGATTCTCAACAAACTGAATGTGTGAGTATCCCATTACATTCTTGTCTGTTAGTGGAAGCCATGCAGGAATAGAAGGGTGAGTGAGACCAGCCAAAAGTAAGAGGCTGAGCCCCGGTTGCAGAGTCGGCCCCTTATTGAGGTTATTCCCTGCAACATAGCAACAGAGGTTTGAACTGGGAGAGCATTTACTCTGAAAACTTTATAAAGCAAGACATTTTGTCTAATTCATCTATAAATCATAAAAATCGAATAGCACGCCATAAAGAATGACAGAATAGACTATACGTATCAATGAGAATACTGTGCCTTTTTTGCGCTTGTATTGCCTCGTTTGGGAGGCCCTATCTATCTATCTATCTATCTATCTATCTATCTATCTATCTATCTATCTATCTATCTATCTATCTATCTATCTATCTATCTATCAAAATGATAATTGCAAGACTATGACTACGTCTAATGTTGCTGTTCTTCCTTTAAAACAAACATGTTTTACATTAATAGTGATGGGACATCAACACAGTAATCCCAAATTCTTCTTCTGAGTGTTTTTACATTGTGTTACACTTCATTGGGTGTAGAATCTTGTTGCTGTGCCTGTAGACAGGAAAGCTTGGCTGGCAGCCCAGTGGTCTGTCTTCTGTTCTCTGGCAGACTCATATTCTGTCTGCTGTCTGGACACTGACCCTGGACTGGTATCCCTGTGTGGGGATGGTAGTCTTGGGCTTTCACTGGTCCAGTGGATTTTCTCTTTGAAGGAGGAGAGAAGGATTTTATGAAAATGAGAAAACCATTATATAGATATTGGCAAGCATTGGCCAGGAGGACATAAATCGAGGATGAGACTATCTCTGGGAAAAAGTCCAATAATTTACAATACTGGACAGGCCAATAGCAGACACCGCACATATACCGTAGCATGCCGATCGTGGCCATATATGGTCCAGATAGCCTACAGCAGTCCCAATACGAATAAATTAATTTGTGCCGCCTGATTAGCATAGATTGCCAAGGTTGAACGCGCTTAATTGATCCTTGAGGTTAAACTAAAATGGGCCTGAGTAGGCTAGCCTTGGATCAATAACATGGCTCCACAGGAAACTAGAGGGGAGACGCATTTAGCAGAAAACGGTTCTGTTTTAAAGAGAACATTGGCGGAACACAGCAATTCATTCATATACAGTAATATAATGAACATTATTTTTCTCTCCGGTAGATGGCATTGTGTGACATTGTGCGGCATGTTATCGAATCATTAATTGGGAGTTATACATCTCTGTCGAATAATTAGGCTCTCCAGTCTGCTCTCTGGACATTGTATTACCATTGATACCTCTAGGCTAAGCATAACAAACAATATATCAGATTGTAGATTAATAGAGTTGGTAGCCTTCAATACTGCTGCCATTTAAATTGGAATAGTTGCATTCCCCGATAAAACTGGACCGATTGTGTCCTGCATGACTTCCCCCCCCCCCCCCCCCCCGCGCGCCCACGCACGCACACACACCTCCCACCCCTAACCCCACCCGCGGGCGCACACGCGCACACAGACGCACACACACAAAAACACACACCGCCCTTTTTTTTTTTTTATCTTCGACAGCCCACAAGACGGAGTAAATGTATACTCCTCAGTCCCTCTCGCTCCCTTTTTGGTGCGGGCATGGTGTCTTGACTGTTTGAGATAGCGCGAGCGGAGCGCGCAGATCACACACCACTTTTAACTTGAATACGCGGACAATGGATGGTCGGTAAGCATTGACTCAAGCCATACCACTACAAGCCATACAATTATTGGAAACACTAAGTCGAGGAAAGTTGCTCTAGATAAGAGTAAGAAACAGTATAGCCCTACTTTGAGGGCATACTCACATAATTACGCAGCGGGTGACTGGCCATGCCAGCTTTTACGCACTGCAGATAACGTAACAAATAAGTGTTTGGGACGAAAAATAAAAAAAAAGAGATGTATCGAGAGGGCATGTGATTTCCCCCTTCGGCTCTTGGAAACTCAGGAGAACTTATGGCTGCACTACGAAGAAAATTCGGGGAGGACTATCAGGTTGTAAATACCAATCGGGGAACCACTTTTTCAGCACTAGTCAAAAAGAAACGCCAGCGATTCGTAGAGAAGAACGGTCGCTGCAACGTCCAGCACGGGAACCTCGGAGGGGAGACCAGTAGATACATTTCCGATCTTTTTACAACACTGGTGGACCTGAAGTGGCGATGGAACTTGCTTATTTTCATCCTTACCTACACTATAGCATGGCTGTTCATGGCTTCTATGTGGTGGGTCATAGCTTACATCAGAGGGGACCTCAACCATGGCCACGACTCGTCATATACCCCTTGCGTGGCCAACGTTTACAACTTCCCCTCAGCTTTCCTGTTCTTTATCGAGACTGAAGCCACCATCGGCTACGGTTACCGCTACATCACGGAGAAATGTCCAGAGGGGATCATACTCTTTTTGTTCCAATCGCTTCTGGGTTCCATCGTGGACGCCTTCCTCATCGGCTGCATGTTCATCAAAATGTCCCAGCCCAAGAAGCGCGCCGAGACCCTCATGTTCAGTCAGGACGCGGTGATCTCGCAGCGAGACGGAAAACTCTGCCTCATGTTTCGTGTGGGAAACCTGCGTAACAGCCATATGGTGTCCGCGCAGATCAGGTGCAAACTCATAAAGGTAAGGTGTATAAATAAGCGCCAGCTGCGCTCTGCGCCACCGGAGTATTATTGACCATAAACTGACCCCGGATCACTCTCCGCTAAAAGCCCGCAGGTGTATATCAAAATGTAACTATCTACCGTTAAATACCAAGATGCTGCTGTCCATGTGAGCTGATTTGCATACATAGTGATGAAAATGGAAGTGGAATGGGATCGTTTGTATTTCTCCAGGCTATTCATTTGATTCTTTTCATTGTGCTGTTCCGTCGGGATCCTCCGTTCTCATCTTCTCCCAGCCGAGACGGTTCTCTGAAGCTTTGAAATCAATGCATATTAGATTGGACATGCATATGCTAGATGTGGCACAAGGTGTTCTTACTGTCGCTGTTGACTGACTGCTCTTGAATAGGATAAGTGGAAACATGCGCATTACACCGGGTTCACTCCTGAATCTCACAATGAGATGACCAGTTTCATATCAAAGAACTCAATTAATCGTTTTTTTCCTATAAGCTTAATTTGTAAGCAGGTCCCAGCCCACAAGGTGTGCTTTGTTAAACAGAAAAGGCATAAAGTAGCATTAACATAATCCTTCAGTTTCGAGATTGTCTTGTGGATGAGTGACTGAGGGGTTTCAGACTGGTCAGAGGTTGAGAGAGACCCTCCTCCACACTGCAGCGGCCGCACTCTCTCCAGCATCGGTCACTCCCCCCCAAGTCAGTGACATTTATAGATCCAGCCAGTTTAATTGCAATGACATGGCCGTGTATCTGTGAGCAGCCAGTGACATTGATATGGGTTTCGAGGAGGTCTGACCTTTAAATCTCCAAGCACCAAAAGTCAGAAATCAACAGCCGCACATCATCATAGTCGGGTCAAGAGTGGTCCTGGAACGGAAAACCACGCACGGAGATTATGCAGCTAATAAAGAGCAAATGCTGTGTGGTATAATGGATCTTTAGTTGAGCATGCTCTGAAAAGGAGCGTGGTATTTCAGTAATACTATATGATACAGGCTACAAAGGCAACGCAAGATGAGTAGACAAAATTAAATGCGTGTCATGGATGCTAACACTAACACATTTTAGGCTTTAGTTAGGGTTTAATCAGTGTTTATGGAGGTTTAATTTATTCCCATGCATTTTCCACAAACAAACAAACAAACATAAAAATCCTGCAAATTCCCAGGAACTCTGATACATTTCCGTGGAAATTATCCCATTCTGACATTTCCATGAATGTACCCTATAGGTAGCTGAGCCATTAATGTACCCTCCACTGTGTCTCTGTACATGAGGGGTGAGTGGCCTCTCGTTGAGGTGATTATGGTCCCGCGGAGCTGCTTTCAGCCCTCATCCATGTTCATCCTAAAATGCGCTGTAAGGAAGACAAACAGCATTAGCGAGGTGCTTGAGCTGGTTTATGTTCTTGTCCTCCCTCAACGTCCACATCAGCACAGCACATTGAGCAGCGCAGAGCCCTGGGTAATGATGCAGACATGCAGCGTGCCTGAGAGAGAGAGAGAGAGAGAGAGAGAGAGAGAGAGAGAGAAGAGAGAGAGAGAGGAGGAAGAGAGAGAGGAGGAAGAGAGAGAGAGAGAAGAGAGAGAGAGAAGAGAGAGAGAGGAGGAAGAGAGAGAGAGAGAGAGAAAGGAGGAAGAGAGAGAGGAGGAAGAGAGAGAAGAGAGATAGGAGGGAGAGAGAGAGCAGGGAGAGAGGGAAGAGAGAGAGAAGGAAGAGAGAGAGGAAGAGAGAGAAGGAAGAGAGAGAGGGGAGGAAGAGAGAGAGAAGAGAGAGAGAGGAGGAAGAGAGAGAAGAGAGAGAGAGGAGGAAGAAAGAGAAGAGAGAGAGAATGAAGAGAGAGGAGAGAGAGAGAGGAGGAAGAGAGAGAAGGAAGAGAGAGAGAAAGAGAGAGAAAGGAAGCTAGGGAGGAAGAGACCACATTCTCCACAGTCTCACAGGCAGACCGAGGGAAGAGAGACCAGCCCCCCAGGCTGACAGCCCTAGGCGGACCCCTGGAGAGAGACCAGCCCCCCAGGCTGACAGCCCCAGGCGGACCCCGGAGAGAGACCAGCCCCCCCAGTCAGGCACATAGACGTGCAGCCGGTACTGATCCAGGGTCAGCCATTAAGCTAGACTGGTCCCCAGCCTCACAGGCAGAGCCAGCTCAGCTAATCTGTGTCTGTAGGCAGGTGCTGGTGGCTCGACTGTCACCGCGTCACTCGTCAGCATCCCTTCTACCCTCCGTTGCCCACGCTGGGTCCGATCAAGGGTCCCCTGACTTGCCAACCTTACATAACCACCAGCTTAGCTTATTCATACTGAGGAGTGAGTTTAACCAATTCACCTCAGTTACACTCGACATGTCTTTTTCTCATTATAAAGGTGTCCCTACACTCTAGATAATGTGTTTACTGATTTTGCCATCTTCCCAATGATTTTGTGATTAAGCTAGTTTAAAAAGAAAAAGAGGAAAGCCAGCGAGGGAAAGATTCAGGGATGCATCACGCGCTACAGGGGAGGGAACGTGCACTGACAACTTCTTTCTTGGGCAACAAAGGAAAGAGGATCAGCACCCCAAAGATTCCCTGTCTCTCTCTCCCTCTCTCTCTCCCTCCCTCTCTCCCTCCCTCTCCCCCTCTCTCTCTCCCTCTCCCCCTCTCTCTCTCTCCCTCTCTCTCCCTGTCTCTCTCTCCCTCTCTCCCTCTCTCTCCCTCTCTCTCGCTCTCCCTCCCTCTCTCTCTCTCTCTCTCTCTGAAGTTTAGATGCAGCTCATACTCTGGTCTCCTCAGTATTTTTGTTCTGCTCAAAGGCTTTCCAGCCTGGACCTGTACTTACCCTTCTAAAGGCTCTTTAAACAACAAAAGACTTGTGGTGAGTGTTTGTAAATGTACAAATAATCCTCCTGGTATCTTGAATCCACGTTAGAAAAACAATAGTCAAATGTGTGATACTGTATAAGCTCAACAGGTTTTAAATATTCAAATATTTAAATATTTGCAGTACTTGTAGAGAAATGATGAGGGCGCTGTTGAGTCATTCACCTCCCCTCTAGTTCCTACAGTAGACTACTCTCCTGTATAATAATAATAATAATAATACATTTTATTTGTAGTGCGCTTTACATTCTGAGAAATATCAAAGTGCATAGGTTATACAATAATATAAATATACAATAATAATAATAGAATAATAATAATTAAAAAAATTAAAAAATAAAAAGATAGATGAAAGATGACATGGGAGAACGGTCAACAGAAAGCTTTTGTGAAGAGGTGGGTTTTAAGGTCTTTCTTGAAAGTACCCACAGACTGAGGTGCCCTGAGGTGGTCGGGGAGGGCGTTCCACAGCCTGGGAGCAGCAGTGCCGAAGGCTCGCATCCCCATGGTGGTAAGCTTGAACCCAGGAGGTTTGAGGAGGTTGGCAGTGGAGGAGCGGTATCTGTGAAGATGCTACTGTACTCTACTGTATCTGTGAAGATGCTACAGTACTCTACTGTATCTGTGAAGATGCTACTGTACTCGACTGTACCTGTGAAGATGCTTACTAGCTCCGTCTTTAGATATTCACTCACGAAATTAGTGAGACGTTACAGTAACACTGACATACTATGCCTTTATAAACATTCAGGCGTACTATGCTTTTATAAACATTCAGGCGTACTATGCCTTTATAAACATTCAGGCATAGTAATACCAATCAAACTCTCTGGTCTCACCACATGTCGCAACATTATAGCTATAGCATGTACATAACTCCCCCCCACCCCGTTCCCCTCCCGGGTAATTTATGTATTTATTTATTCATGCCCATATATAGCATGTACATAATCCCTCCAGACCTTTATTTATAACATCCAGCTTCATTTTATACTTATAGAAAGGGTACTTATTGTAATTTGTGTTAATTTGTAATATTTAAATTTTTGTTAATTGTTCATTTGTACCTTGTACATTTGTAATTTGGAAATTGAGAATTAAGAGTTTATCTGTAGCATAATCTTGGAGCCGGCAGCAACATTTCACCGTGACTGTACACCGTATATTACATGTGACGAGTAAAAGGACTCTTGAAATCTTGATCTTTCCGAGTTCTGACTGTGCCGAAGCCACACCACTGCTGCTCATCCCAGGGGCCAGGGGTCAGGGGGCCACACACTAAGCAGACCTGACCGACAGAGGTCAGCGACCAACACCCGTCCACAGATTAGGGTGAGGCTAGTCTCCCTGACGGTTCCCCTCAGGCTGTGGTGTGATGAAGTCGTGACATTTCAGCGGAATGTTCTGCAGGGCTGAGTTTCTCAGAGGCATCGTAGTGCTACGTACATCGTAGCGCTACAATGAACGCCGTAGCTTACGATGAACGTAGCGCTACGATGCCTCTGGGAAACTCAGCCCTGTTCTGATGATTTGACTGCAATCATGAGGTGACTGAAACAGTGACGGCTTCGGTCGCATGCATGCGTGCTTTCCTGAGGGGCAGCTTGTTTGTGGTGGCGGCCTAGTGTTTGCGCTGGTTGGCTGGGACGGGAACGGCGCAGCTGTGACTGATTAGACTGGGAGAGGGCTCCTTCACACAGGCACGGACACTAACCAATCAGAGCTGTCAAACTGTGTCACAACATGGCTCGTCCAAACTCAACCTGGCGGCCGGGCCAAGACCGCCTCGCTCCACACCTCAAAGAGCTTCCCACTGGAACGGTCTCGGCCCCGGGTTTGAAACATGCGAGTATGAAGTCTCAATGAGAGAGAGTTAGAGAGAGAGAGAGAGAGAGAGAGAGAGACAGCGGGAGCGGGAGATAAAAGAGAAAAGAATGAAGGCTTTTTTTTTTTTCTGAATTCATCTCCTATTTATTCTGAAGGTTTCTGAATTCTTTGATCTTCCAAGTAGTAGAGTTGGGTGGGATTTCAGGACCGGGATAGATCAGCCCGCCGGCACTAGCATTGATTTTCATTCCATTCCTGATAAAAGCGAGGTTGTTATTATTAGTGTGGGCAGTGGAAGGCTGTAGAGGGCCCGAGGATAGTAGGAGAATGGCCTTGTAGACATTGATCAGCCTCAAAGCTGTCTGAAGTGCTAATGCTCTCATCTTGTGTGCACTTCCGTCAGACTGCAGCACTTCGTCAGAATATATATGGTATCTATTTGTATCTACTGTATACTGTATGTGTGTGGCGTGAAACCCTCAAAGCCTTCAAGGTAACAGGGTTATTAACCCTATAGAATTGACTCTTTTGACATTTTTTTCACCCCGTGACAGATATGGACAGGAGAGTTGGTCGATGCCAGAGAGGAACAACAAAAGGATTCCACTGCAGGCTTTTATGTTGCTTCCGTGGCGTGAATATGGCTGGCTGGTGTGAGCTTTGCTAGACTGGGCTCTCTATTCTACCCACTGAGCAAAGACACGTCTAAAAGACGTCTTTTAGATGTCATTTTCGGACGTCCAAAGACATCCAATTAGGAGCCAGAATGAACGTTTTTTTTAGACGTTCAGATATTGAACCCGTTCTGCACGTCCACAGACGTCTTAGAGGGGTCCAAGCCAGACGTTTGAATATTGAGGGGTCCAGCCAAGCCCCCAGGATCTGAAATCTAAAGTGAAGGCCTATTGAACCGCGCCATCTTGGCTAGATTTGTAGTCATTTTGCTATTTCCGGTGACTTTTGTACTTGCGCAGTTGAGCTTTTCTGTCCGACGCGCGTCCACGCACGTTCCCGGCTCTCCCCGCTTTGATTTAGCAATGAAAACCGGCTTGCATATTAACCTGTTTTTGTAAAATATATCCATTGGAGAAATTATTTTTTCATCCAGGCATCTTAGTTTTAACAGGTTAAATATAACTGATCATGTTTTGTTTGCTAGTAGATGGTATTCATTCCGTTCGCGATAACGTTATTGCAGCCAGGCTAAATTCCTCCAGGGAGCCAGTGACAGGCGAGTTGAAGAGCTTCACTCCCCGCCAGCAGGAGCTTTGGCCGCTGCTACCGCATCTCGGATAACCCGCTGAGTTCGTGGCTGCTATATCACATTCGCCCTTGATCAATCCCAATACCGATCCATGGTAATAATGAATCAATCGTTCAGATCGGCAGTGCTGCATGCATGTTACAACATCATTGTTAGCTTTATTAACATAACCATAGCCTACATTTATCTCTCTAACGTTAGGCTATCCATCTTACACCAGTCGGCCATTCGATAGCTAGAAGCGGTGCCAACGTTGACCGTGGACGCGCGTAGGACAGAAGTACAACTGCGCAAGTACAAAAGTCACCGGAAGGCCAGAAAAGCACAACTGCGCAAGTACAAAAGTCACCGGAAATGGTCAAATGACTACAAATTTGCCAAGATGGCGCGGTTCAATAGGGCTTCATTGTTGATAGCGGTCAGTGAATGGAGTGGCTGTATCCAGTTCTATTAATACATCCATGGGTCCAGCAGACGTACAAATGGCCGACGGACGTTATTAAGACATGATCTGAACGTCTCCCTGACTTGTGTGTTTGCTGGGTAGCTGCTCCGATATAGCCTACATCCCCTCAGTCTGACGACAGTTTGATTAAGCCCATTCCTCGGAACGGCAGTCATCACACACGTACTGTCTAACCGTCCTTCTCAAAATCAATGAGCATCACATTGCAAATTAAAACGGTGGAGAGAAAGAGAGAGCTTGGGCTGAGTTGAGAATGACAGAATATCCCATTTGCTTTTCAGAGTGAATCATATCACTTCGTACAGATAGATTTCCGTGTCTCTCCCGTCTCCCTTATTTGCAACAGCTGCGAGCTACCTCTCCGATTTCCACAGTAGCTAGGGGCTTTTCCCGTCAGCTAATCAACACAGACTCGCCTTATTCCTGCCCTCTGCTCGCTGGCCGGTTGGCCTCTTGGCCCGGATTGATGAGGGCGCGGGGAAAACACAGGCATGGAGCAGAGATGACCCTGCCAGGCCTCCTTAGACCCAAACGAATTCGCTTAGCAGTTGGCACCCGTCCTCATCCAGCAGCGGCAGACTCAAACATCTGCTGAGACTCTCACACTCAATGCTACAGTACAGAGCTAATGAATGCAGGGGCATGCATGTTACAGTACAGGCTTAAAACGCAACTTTAATGCTTTTATTGTGGCGCGTACAGTAGCTCTGTGCACACACTCGTATCAGTATTTTACATAACACATTCTTCAGCTGGATTTGCTCCCTTAGAAGCATTCAGGAAAAATCTATTGAGCCCTACCTGTCTGTCTGCCTGGGGAGAGGGGGGCTGATTGTTAGTGGCAAAAGAAAACTTTGGATATTCGTTTGAATGCAGAGATTTAAAGAGAAAAGAAGGACTATACGCACCCGGAGCATCTTAGCATCTCCAGCTTTGCGCGGAGAATGCAGAGGAGAGCGCCAAAGGCGCTTGGGTAAGGAGCTTTGCGCGTCAGCGTTTGCATACAGTCATCCATCTTTTTAATCTTAACCGACACAGACAGGCGGGTAGAAAGTGATATTGCCCAAAGCCATCGTGGGGATAACCCACACGGAACCGCCATGGAAGCATAGCGTTCATTGGCCTCTGAGTCTCTGACAGTGCAAATGAACAATGCCTCCGTAAATACAAAAGGTGATTATACAATCTGAGCACAGCTGTGCGTCACGTGGATGTTCAGCGTGGATATCTACTGTAAGTAGATGATACTGTACATTTCCTGAGGGATGATCCACAGGGCAGGGTTACGGTTAGGGGCTTCACGAGGTCAAGCTCAGACTGACCCCCAGCCCGTGGGGAGGACACACTGGTGGTGCACTTAGAGGAGAGCACAAGAGATTTTGGACATTTGGATAATGGGAAAGAATACAATTCCGAGAGACAGAGAGAGATGAGTTTGAATGATGAAGCTGCCTGCGTTTTAGTTTTCTCGCTGAGGCTTTTACACTTTAGTCATTTAGCAGATGCTTTTATGCAAAGGGTGTTACAATAATGAGCTAGTGTTTGGGGTTAAGTGCCTTGTTCAAAGCAATGATTGATGAGAAATCACTTGTCAAGTGGGCTGGCCTGGTCACAAAATATAGATATTTCGGTGTTTGGTAAGATTCTCTAAGCGCTGGGCTAGCTACTGTCCTTGCCGAGGTAGGAGGTAGCTGGACAGGGTCTAGAACCAGCAGCTGTGCTTGAAGGGGAGTAGAGAGGTCAGAGATCAAGAGAGGACTGAGTTTGACTCTCAAGTTTTTGTAGGACGTGGAGAAAAAAACATTGGGAAAAAAAGTTTTGATGAAATGTCAGAGAAACTGCTCAAACTACTCAAATCAGTTTGGAGGACATACCTGTACAACAATGACTAGATAAAACAACTTCTTTTTTTTTTAAACCTTTTTTTTTTTTTTTTTTACTTTAAGGCTTTTATGAATAAAAACTAATCTCGCCCTGAAACTCATCTGCAATACAACTTATACATTATGTACAATATATACTGTATGTCCATCAAAATAAACAACTCCTCAACAAATAAAAAACAACTGCCTCACAACTATTTTGCCGTTGCCCTAAGCTCCATGTCCCCCAACCTTGGTCATCAATTCTCTTTTCCGGCCAATTTTTGTCATAAGCTGATGCCCATTAACCTCTTGCGTGCTTGTGGGTGCTTGTTTGGTATACTGATCACCTCTTGTACTGAGCTTAAATGTACATTGTAACTAACTAAGAGTAGCTGGTGTTCTAGTGCTTTTAGTTATTCGGCTCCTTCTGCCTGGAACATGCTACAAAATGATCTTAAACTTGAGGAGCAGGTCTCAATCGATGTTTTTAAATCCACTATGAAGGTTTTAGAGGTTGATTTAACAGTATGTTCATGTTTTTAACTAAAAACAAATCACCAAGTCACATGTGTAAATTGTATTACTGTTGCATCTCTGTGTTTTCTGTTGTATTTTCCGTCTGTAACTCTGTGTTTGGATTGCACTGCTGCCCGTCTTGGCCAGGTCTCTCTTGAAAAATAGATTTTTAATCTCAATGGGACCTTTCCTGGTTAAATAAAGGCTAAATAAAAATAAAAAATAAAAATAGTGCACTTTTGTAACTATCACACTGTCTATGTTGCGGTTGCATATGTTTCCACATGATCGTGTGTGTGTGTGTGTGTGTGTGTGTGTGTGTGCTTGTGTGTGTAAGAGAGAGAGAGAGTTTAGTTTAGTTTGGTGATCGGACAGCAAAGACCACGGCACTGTGCCCTGTTTTCATCTGGGCAATTAAATGTTTCTGCACCACTTCACACTGTGGGCAGAGCCTGTCTAAACATGGCTGTCCTTCCTGCCCCCTAGCCAGAGATCTGCTAATCAATGCGAAGGGCCCAAGTCTGCGGCTGCTGCAAGCAAGGTTGTCATGCATTTCAAAATGAAGAGATGCCCCCTAGCGATGCCCCCTCTCAGTGTGTGTGTGTGTGTGTGTGTGTGTGTGTGAGTGAGGTAAGTGTGTGTGAGTGAGGTAAGTGTGTGTGTGTGTGTGTGTGTGTGTGTGTGTGTGTGTGTGTGTGTGTGTGTGTGAGTGAGTAAGGTACCCCCTGCAGCTTGCTGAGATTATACAAGAATGATTCCAGAGGCATCTGAGGAAGGTGTCCTTCACTGTAGTAAAGAACTGCTGGGGTTGGACTTCCTGGTTCGGGGGAGGGGGAGGAGCCTGGTTGGAGAGACGAGATGGAGGCATATAAATAATGTTCAGTGTAAATAATAAACAATCTCTCACCATCTCTCTCTCTCTCTTTCTCTCTCTCTCTGTCTCTCTCTGTCTCC
The DNA here is from genome assembly GCF_949987555.1 of Borostomias antarcticus. Taxonomy (NCBI): domain Eukaryota; kingdom Metazoa; phylum Chordata; class Actinopteri; order Stomiiformes; family Stomiidae; genus Borostomias; species Borostomias antarcticus. Next base: position 10,454,058 of record NC_140247.1, on the reverse strand, counting down.
CTCTCTCTCTGTCTCTCTCTCTCTGTCTCCCTCTCTCTCTCTCTCTCTCTGTCTGTCTCCCTCTCTCTGTCTCTCTCTGTCTCCCTCTCTCTGTCTCCCTCTCTCTCTCTCTCTCTCTCATCTCAGTCCCGCCAAACCCGTGAGGGGGAGTTCCTGCCGCTGGACCAGTGCGAGCTGGACGTTGGTTTCGGGACGGGCGCAGACCAGCTCTTCCTGGTGTCCCCGCTCACCATCTGTCACGAGATCAACCCCAAGAGCCCCTTCTTTGAACTGTCCCAGCGCTCCCTCCGGAACGAGCAGTTCGAGATCGTCGTCATCCTGGAAGGCATCGTGGAGACCACAGGTAAACAACAACAACAACAACAACCTCTTAGGCCTGCTGCCAGTCTTCCCGGTCTCCCTACTCCGAATCTTTCTACTTCCTCCCTCCGAGGGGAGTGGGATCGGCCGCGGAGAACATCACACGCGGACAGTAGTGGTTCTAGCAAGTTTTAGCTGGGGTGGCAAAATGGTAAATGGACTGCACTTATATAGCGCTTTCCACCTTAGCGGCACTCAAAGCGCTTTACAATGGCCTCTCATTCACCCATTCACACACACACACCAATGGCGGTAGCGGCCATGCAAGGTGCTAACCTGCTCATTGGGAGCAATTTGGGGTTAGGTGTCTTGCTCAAGGACACTTCGACATGTGGACAGTCGGAGCCGGGATTCGAACCACTGACCCTTCGATCTTCGAACGACCCGCTCTACCAACTGAGCTACAGCCGCCCCCAAAGGGTGGAAGGGGTTCCAGCTGGAAGGGGGGGGGGGGGGGGGGGGGGGGGGGAGTTCTCCACCACATAAATAGGCCGGTGACCGGGGTGTCAATGCCTCTTTTCACCCCCTACAACCGCCACTGCAAGCCGAAGGCACTGTGATTGAATTATGATGGCTATTTCATTACTGTGGGATCGTTCCTACGCCCGCATCATGCATAATAAAAGCCAGTGGTGTTGGACGCGCGTGTCGCTTTGATAAACGAGCCGGGGGTTCAGTAGAAGTTCTACTCTATTTCTCACGCGGCGTTAGGAGCAGGACTAACGCGGAGACGGAGAGAGAGACACATTCGTACACATTCCCAGCAGCAGAACAGTCAAACAATGCGTCGCCCTCAGCTACATATCACACTCTCTTATTCAGAGCAGTGGAATTTTTTTCCTCAAAACTTCCACATGCAAATACAAACAAAGAATATCTTTATCCGGCAAGGCGTCCTTGCATTTCTCTATCTCTCCTCGTTTCCTGCTATTTATGGCTTTATTCCTTTTCCTTTCATCTCTCTTCCTCTCTCTCTCCCCTCCTCCTTGTGTGCCATTGTCCTGGGTAGAACCATGAGATGAATACAGGCTCAGAGCAGGAGGAAGGGATCTGCAGCCGGCCAGCCAATCAACCAGTCAGTCAGTCAGTCAGTCAGTCAGCCAATCAGCTAGCCAATCAGCCAGCCAGTCAGTCAGTCAGTCAGTCAGTCAGTCAGTCAGTCAGCCAGCCAATCAGCCAGTCAGTCAGTCAGTCAGTCAGCCAGCCAGCTAGCCAATCAGCCAGCGAGGCAGCCAGTCAGTCAGTCAGTCAGAGTCAGTCAGTCAGTCAGTCAGTCAGTCAGTCAGTCAGTCAGTCAGTCAGTCAGTCAGCCAGTCAGTCAGTCAGTCAGCCAGTCAGTCAGTCAGTCAGTCAGCGTGCTCTGTGCTCTGGTGACAATGTCAATAGCACAGGCAGCAGCCATCTGTTTACCCTCCCTGTCTGTGTAGCTCTCAGAACTGAGGCGCAGGTACAGCACATAAAAATGTCTAAAAAAAGCTTTTTTCCCTTTGTCATTATGGGGTATTTTGTGTAGACGCATTATGGGGTATTGTGTGTAACATAAAATGTGGAAAAAGTGAAGGGATATGAATACTTTCTGGATGCATGGTAAATGGACTGCACTTATATAGCGCTTCTATCCAAAGTGCTTTACAATGGCCTCTCATTCACCCACACATTCACGGCAGCTGCTATGCAAGGCGCTAGCCTGCTCATTGGGAGCGATTTGGGGTTCAGTGACTTGCCCTAGGACACTTCGACATGTGGACAGGAGGAGGCGGGGTTCGAACCGCCAACCCTACGATCATCGGACGATCCGCTCTACCACTGAGCCACACCCGCCCCAACGCGCTGCATGTAGCCTGGCCCCAGCCCCTGAATCACACACCCGCTTAAAAATCCACGCTCTGGAAAGGCTCTCATCCGGAGTGATTCCTCGGTTGGAATTCCAACCGGGCCAATGAGCGCCCTTTGGATGCGATTATGGAATTAAACTGTGCACTGTGTGTGGTTAGGGGATGAATTAATCGCAGAGGACACCCTCTTCAGCAATGCCTATCTCGGAAAACGGCTGCAATGGGAGCATTATAAACAGAGTAATCGAGTGAAAATAAAAGGTGATTCAGTCTGAGTGTCAGGCTAAGAGCAGGGGCAGGCAGGGGGCTGATTAGAGACTCTACTGCCCCCCCCCCCCCCCAGATATATGGCCCTGGGGAGGTAACGCACCTTTTTTTCATTTTCGTTTTTTATTGAACCTTTATTTAACGAGATATAACTCGTTGAGATTAAAGGAAATCTCTTTTTCAAGAGTGACCTGTCCATGAGGGACACAATAAAAACACACAACCATCCAGGTTTCATACATACATACAGAACAACAATAAAACATGAATAGAAAGTTTCAGGAGTGCATAGGCTGTATACTGTAGGGGTTTAGGGACAGAGTTAAACTTATCCAGGTAGTGAAGGATCTTCTTTTCAGTCCTAGACCGTTAGCCTTTCCCCTGTGGTACCGGGAGGTCCTCTGGGACATGAACTGGACAGATTCATCAGCGTGATATTGCTGTTCCCACTTTGTAGCAGATAATTGTTCCCACTTTGTGTTAGTCACTCACAGACTGCCTCTGCTCTGATAAGATGATAACTGGGTAATTTTTTGTGCGTGTTTGTTTGTGTGTGAGTGTGTGTGTGTGTGTGTGTGTGTGCACCTGTTTTGCACCTGTCAAACAGTTCTCAGTCAGTCTACGCCTGCATGTGTGGATGCAATCAGAGGAGAACCAGCTGAACTCAGAGTGCTACTGAAGAAGCAGGGCATTATGGGAATGTTTCCAGTGCAGGTTGGCGCGAGTATATTCCATTAAGCACACAGAGCACATCTCCGCCTGTCCGTCTACCAGATGTTTACTTAGAGGTTCAGCCTCTTTGATTTGTATGCAAGACCCAAAAAACAGAAGATGCTGTAGATTCCCCCCCAGAGTCCAGCTGGACTCTCTGAACTTCCTTATCTACCCCTGCAGCCCTGCCCCCTCTGACCAGTAGCCATCGTCTGGTGTGAAATGGAAGTGCAAGTCCCGAGCTCAGAGGAAGAGAGTGTCCACACACTGGATTATCCACGCCTGTAGAATAAGGACACATTGAATGTGCACAGAGCTACTCTACTGTTAAAAAGTGTCGACTGTGGGGAACCCGGGCTGTCGAGATGACATCTCTCCACACATCCCGGTTCGAGCGTTCCAGAGCGCAGAGTAAAACCAGCCTCGGGTAGCACTGGGCTAAATGGTAAATGGACTGCACTTATATAGCGCTTTTCCACCTTAGCGGCACTCAAAGCGCTTTACAATGGCCTCTCATTCACCCATTCACTCAAAGCGCTTTACAATGGCCTCTCATTCACCCATTCACACACCAACGGCGGTAGATGCCATGCAAGGTGCTAACCTGCTCATTGGGAGCAATTGGGGGTTAGGTGTCTTGCACAAGGACACTTCGACATGTGGACAGTCGGAGCTGGGATTCGAACCACTGACCCTTCGATCACTGAACGACCCGCTCTACCAACTGAGCTACAGCCGCCCCTCAGCTAACTTTAAATCACTGGCTGCACTTGCAAGGAAAGAAATTCGTGGAGAACTGCAGGGTCGGCCAAGGTTAGGTGAGGTAAGTACAGCCGTAGGTAGGGGGAGTCTTGAGGCCTGGGACGAACCCGGGTTGTAACTTCTCTGTGTCAGCAGGCACTCTGTCACAGAGGATAGGTTCTGGCTCAGCGGTCAGCTGGCCCAGTTTAACACACCAGTCGAGGGGGGGAAGCCCTTACAGTGGAGTCACAAGTGCTTATCGATCGCCGGGGGTTGATCGCCCTCGATCCAGATATAAACGGGAATTATTTGACACAAGCGATCAAAGAGAACGCTGGACTATCAGTGTTGTCGCGGAGGAGGCGGTGTTCATCTTCCGTGTTGAGGCTGCCTCTCATTACCACAGGCCCTAAATGCCTGTCTGTGTAGAAGCAGGCCTGGGCACATTCTTCTGGGGATGCTCCCGATCTTCAGCGGATTAGTTTTCTTTGCCAGTTTCTCTCTGGCATATCTCCGAGCAAAGAGAGGATAGAGATAAATCGAACATCGAACCGTTTCTGAATACAGAAGATTGTGTGAACGCATGGGAGATTAAGATGTTTATTAACGATTAGCAGCACTCGGAGCGGTACCACGAAGGCCCACAACGGCTCCGGCATCGACGTAGATATCTGGGAATGGGATTAGGGGATTACTAATAAACCTGGGCAGAAATAAACAACTGGCAATTAACATCAGCTTAGAACAAGTCTGATATCATAGATTAGTTACCTTTGACCTCATGAGCAGTAGGGCATATTAGATACACCGTGGTAATAGCAGAGCAGCCGGGGGAGAGAGCAGGGTGATATTGAACTGGAGCAGACTGGGAGAGACCGCAGGATATCAGTGCTTCTTCATCTAGAGAGACCAACTACATTTTATTTCAACAATAGAAAAAAAGACTAGCTACAGTGTGTTATTATAGTCACCACGTGGTTGGCTGTCTCTCAGGAGGTAGAGTGGGTCGTCGTCCGTTGATCGTCGGCGGTTCGAATCCCGTCTCCTCCTGTCCACATGTCAAAGTGTCCTTGGGAAAGACGCTGAACAACAAACTGCTCCCAATGAGCAGGGTAGCGCGGTGCAGATCAGCTGCCGCCATTGGCGTGTAAATGTGTGTGTGAATGTGTGTGTGAATGGGTGAACGAGAGTCCGTTGTAAATCGCTTTGGATTAAAGCACTACAATATATAAGTGCAGTCCATTTAGCACTATTTACTGAACCTTCTCCATCATAATTGGCCAACACTATTAATGACATGCAGGGAGTAAACAATGGGCACAAAACTATTCTCTCCCTCTCTCTCTGTCTGTCTCTCTCGTTCTCTCTCTTTCTCTCTTTCTTTCTCTCTCTCTTTCTCTCTCTCTCGTTCTCTCTCTCTCTCTCGTTCTCTCTCTCTCTCGTTCTCTCTCTCTCTTTCTCTGTCTCTCTCTCTCTCTGTCTCTCTCTTTCTCTCTCTCTCGTTCTCTCTCTCTCTCTCTCTCTCTCTCTCAGGGACAGACGCAGCAAAACCCATTAGAGAAAGCCAATCGATGAGTAGTGCTGTTGCTGTTTTTACGAGCCATGTGATGAACAGTGAACGTCTCCGTGTTAGATTTACCAGTGGAGCAGTATTTAAATCAACCATGCATGCCCAGAGTAAGTGTGGTTGGTGCCAAGGCTCTGAAACATTGCTATTTTCTTGAACTGAAGGAGGGAAATTAAAGTATAATTCAACAGAGTGCAGAGAGAGAGAGAGAAAGAGGAGAAATAGAAGGAGTTGAAAGGAAGAGATAGGGAGGTATTACTTTTCTCTCTTTTTTCCCCTTAATTGTTTGGTGGTTACTGAACTACAATATTTAATCGACATGTTGAATGGCAGTTATTACAGTTATTTAATGCAGTGTTTGCACTGACTTCAATTAATGAAGGGACTTGAATTACCTCTCTCTTCCTCTCTCTCTTTCCCTCCCTCTCTCTCTCTCCCCTTCTCTCCCCCTCTCTCTCTCTCTCTCTCTCTCTCCCTCCCTCTCTCTCTCCCTCTCTCTCCCTCTCTCTCCCTCTCTCTCTTCCTCTCTCTCCCTCAGGGATGACGTGTCAGGCGAGGACGTCATACACGGAGGACGAGGTCCTCTGGGGCCACCGCTTCCTGCCGGTCATGTCCCTGGAGGAGGGCTTCTTCCGGGTGGACTACTCCCAGTTCCACAACACCTTCGAGGTGCCCACGCCGCCCTACAGCGTGAAGGAGCACGACGAGAAGTCCTCCCTGCCTTCGCCGCTGTCCACCCCCACGCCCGCCCTGGGCGAGGGCTGCGCCGCCGCCCACCCCCGCCGGGCCCGGGTGTTCTCGGTGGACTGCATCCACGCGGTGCAGGATTGCGGCGTCGGCGGTAGACACGGGGGCGTGGGGGTCGGCCGGCTGCCCAGCAAACTCCAGAGGATGAGCTCCTCTGGGAAGGAGGACCTCCAGAGGAAGGTGCTGATGCTGGGCTCGCAGCGCCCGCCGGAGAAGGCGTGCAGCACCGGCGACCTGCCGCTCAAGCTCCAGCGCCTAAGCTCCTCCCCCGGCCCCGAGGTCGAGACGCGGCTGCAGCTCAAGGCCCTGAAGGTGGGGGGATTCGAACCCATGAGCCAGTCCACGGGAGACCTGCACGAGCTGCACAGCCCGCCCCCCTCCCCAGCGGGCGCCGGCCCGGGCCCCGCCCACAGCCCTCTGCCCTCGGCCGCTGGGGGGGGGCGGCCGGAGGACAACCTGCCGGACAAACTGCGCCGGATGAACGCTGACCGCTGAGGCTGTGGTCACCACCGGACTCCGACCACACCTGACCAGTCAGTCTCTCACTGCTCTTTGACCATGACCACGCAAAAAAAAACAACTCTGGAACGATCTTGCACTGTAAAGATTATTCACTGAATATTAAAAGGACTATGGGATGAGAACCGAGGGTGTGTGTAAGATGATTTCTTGAGTTTTGAATCACAATCTTTACTGGAATTACTGTGATTTTTTTGTGTTTAATAGTTGCAGTGTTCATACTGGCTGTTATCTATCACATCTGTCACACCCCTCATCCTACCATTCTCACACTCACACTCACACACACACACAGACACACACACACACACACACACACACACACACACACGTGCATGCACTTTACCCACTCACCAAACAGACACATGTGCATGAATACACATGATTTATCTGATCTATGTGTCTATAGATCTGCACAGCATACCCCATCTCTGAGTTTATAAAATAAAAATGACTAAATAATAAAATATATATTTAACATGAGAATGAATGTCCCTGGCTGTTTCATTTTACCCAACAGAGAGCAACTTCATTACTAAATGGTAAATGGACTGCACTTATATAGCGCTTTTCCACCTTAGCGGCACTCAAAGCGCTTTACAATGGCCTCTCATTAATATAATAATAATAACTCATTTATATAGCGCCTTTCATAAAACCCAAGGTCGCTTTACATAGGGGCAGAACAGACAAGAGACCCATTCACACACACACCAATGGCGGCAGCTGCCATGCAAGGTGCTAACCTGCTCATTGGGAGCAATTTGGGGTTAGGTGCCTTGCTCAAGGACACTTCGACATGTGGACAGTCGGAGCTGGGATTCGAACCACTGACCCTTCGATCATTGAACGACCCGCTCTACTAACTGAGCTACAGCCGCCACTAGTAGGAATTCCACTGTAAGAGTACAGTCAAGTTTTGCATAATTAAGCCTTATTTCCACTGTCGTGCCGAACCGATACCGTGCTCAAACTGCGCCGCTCCGGACCCATGGGAACGGTTACAGCGTCTGTTTCCACCTCTCGGGCTGTTGCGTTCCACGGAATGTTGTTATTGTCGGTTGCCATGGTAGTTTGTTTTGTCTCTTCACATTTCTACTAAAAAACGGTTCTGCTTCACTCAGTACGGTTAGACAACCGTGCCATGGGAACAGTTCTGCGAACGGTTCTGGGCCCAATCGGTCCCATGTGGAAACACCGGTTACCCTACATTCGGCACGACAGTGGAAATAAGAATATAAACTGTGATGGCAACAGTATGTTCTTTTAGAATTTAGAGGGTGCCTTTTGTTATGTCGTTTAATGATATTGATATATAAATTATATTGATACTTGTAATTATTTTAATTGAAATAGGATTATATGGCTTCCCTGCACTTTTACTACACAATGGCACTTCTGAGCTTGTCTATGGTTTTTAATGTGAGTGTGTACTGCATGAAATTGTTTGCACTGCTGCCATTCTTGGCCAGGTCACTCGTAAAAAATAGACTGCAATCTCAGTGGGTCTAAACCTGGTTAAATAAAGGTTAATGAAATGAAAATGTAGTTGAGGTGCTAGTCTCAGCCCCTGGCAAGAACCAACTATGAACTCTCTGGAGCAGAGCTGAGGTAAGTAAGGGGCAGAGTGTGTGTGTGTGTGCGTGTGTGCGTGTTTGCTAGCTCCAGAATCTTCCCCAATATTTGGAACAGTCTACAGCACCTGGCATCCTGCTAGTAGACACAGAAGTCAAATACTGTTTGCAGATTACCTGGTGCTGCTGTCACCAACCGAAGAAGGGTTGCAACAGACAAAAAGAGGTGGAAACCAAGCTTCACTTTTTAACTACCTGCTTACTGTACAGGGCATCAGATATATACTTCCCACAGATTACAAACACCCAAAAACATTCTGATAACTTGACTAATGAGAAAAAAACATCCATATCTGCTCGGTGAAATACAGCAAAGCGCAAACGCAGCAGCAAGTGTTGTGAGCAGTTGTGACAGGAAAAGGACGTCCAATGGAACACAACCACCATAAAGACCGTCGATCGGTATCCCTGAACATCACACTGATCACTGGACATAATACACTGTACACACAGATGTAAAAGTTACCATTTAAATACATTTGCAGATATTACACTTACTTATTCAGTCAATTCACCTTTTTTTTTTTATCTGCACTCATATTTAAAAAATTGTGTGACTTTTTGTGATGTTTGCTTTGGCAATGTAAGTATGTATGTATGACCACCAAGACACAAAGGGAAGAATCCCAGGAATGGTATCTCCCCCGTGTGGCTGTGTGTCCCTGGCGGTGCTCACCAGAGTCTAACACTAACCTCCACCACCGTCTCACCAATCAACATTCCTCTCAGCCTCTAGTACTAGAAAGACTATAGCTGTGTTCGGAATCGCTCCCTATTCACTATATAGTGCACTACTGTAGGCTATATAGGGCGTCAGCCATTTTGTTTGTTTGTGTCCGAATTCTCCACGGAATTTTTTCCTATATAGTCCACTATTTATTACCCGCAATTCACCTTGATTTGCAGGGAACAGTGCATGTACCCTACATTTTCTCAGTTCCCTAGGTAGTTCACTACATGGTGAACCCTATATAGGGAATAGGGAGTGAGGGAACGAGGGAGGGAGGGATTCCCAACACAGCTTATGAATGCGTGCATGCGTGCGTGTGTGCCTACCGTAAGGCCTGGTTCATAGCCAACGCAAGCTACGTTGACGCAGCTGTGAACGTGGCTCTACGCAAGTGGTTCACTCGCGCTGGGTGTCGCTGCCTTGCGTCAGCTCCCCTATCGGTTTGTGTGAAATAGCACTTGTGTGAAATAGCACTTGTGCTCGCGTAAAGTTACAAATTTCTGCACGACACACGTTGCTACGCAAGGACGCGTCAACGTCACCTTGCATAGCCTTGCGTAGCTTGCGTAGCTCGCGCTAGCGTAGCTTGCGTAGCTCGCGCTAGCGTAGCTTGCGTTGACTATGAATGGGCCCTAAGTCTGCGTGTTCGTCTTTGTGTGTGTGTGTGTGTGTGTGTGTGTGTGTGTGCGTGTGTGTACGTGTGTGTACGTGTGTGTGTGTGTGTGTGTGTGTGAGCATGTGTGCGAACGTGCATGTGTGCTCATCCGCTTTCAACCAATGCAGCGTGCATGAGCAAAGACGTTGTCATCCAATCACACGACAGTATACCAATGAATACTTGCCAACAACCGCTTCACAATCCGTCCCAGCATGCTAAAAATATCAAGAGCTGCGCTCTGTTATTTTCCTTTCAACGTCATGATGTCTTATTTGAAAGTGTCTGCGTCTTTGAGCTCCTGTCTGAGGGGATCTCAGTGGGAGTCCGTCTCAGTTGTAATGACACTGGCGTCCCTCTCGTCTCCATGGGTGAGACACCTCCGGCGCAAGCGCTTCAACAGACCCAGCGTGGGAACAGCATGATTAAAGAACAGCCTCAGTCACAAAGCTCCGCCTGCATGTCTCAATCAGCCCAGCAACGTTTTAAGTCTACATGTCCCTCAAAACACACACGCACGCACGCACGCACACACACACACACACACACACACACACACGGTTATGTTTTTATTATGTGTTCAGATCATGACTGTTGTATGACTGTTGTATGACTGTTGTATGTGTTGTGCGGTACGACCCGGGGGGACCAAAGAAGCGGCACAGAGCGGTTGATCCGTTAGCCCGTGGGTCTGTTTATTTCCAGGATGTTGGGAAGGGGATATGCGGGAGAAAGTGTGGTGCGCCGAATGGTCTCGGAGTATGGGATGTGTGAATACCTATGTGTAGTGCGTAGTGAAGACTATGTGTGTGGTCTACCGTGGGTGCGGGGTGATATAGGCGGGCAGGGTGTTGTATGTATGTGCGTGCGCCTGGCTACAGTACAGTCCGAGAGTCCAAAGGGATGTCCAAGGGAGGAGGCGAGCGTGGTACCGGGAGATCCGTCCGAGGGTGTCCAGGGGTTCGGGGGTGGTTCGAGGGGTTCTGTGGGTCCGGGGAGACGGGGAAGGGATCCGCGGGAGGCCGAGAGGAACTGGGGCCGGGGAGACGCGAGGGAGGGTCCGTGGGAATCTTGGAAGGAAAAACACAAAAACGGGGTAAGGCAGGGTTCGGGAAGGAAAAGGCAAGTTGACTAGGAATCACAGGGAGCGAGATTGTACCGTGTACATAAGGCTACGATCTGGCGATGAACTGCCGGTCCCGCTGGTTCTTGTAGCAGCGGAGGCAATCAGCGACAGGTGCGCTGATTGCCTGATGGAGACCGGCTGCGTCGTCGCCTAGCCAACGCTCTCATTGAGCGCGCAGAGGTGGTGGGCTGGTCAGACGGCGTCGGAGAGGCAGACCGTGACGCGCTCCGCGCACGCCCCACAACAGTACCCCCCTCCCGACGCGAGACTCCCGGCGAGCGCCCAAGGGCGTCAGGGTGGGCCCGATAGAAGTCGGCCAATAGGGCAGGGTCAGCCAGATAGGAAGGGGGCACCCAGCTCTGGTCTTCGGGGCCGAAACCCACCCAGTCCACCAAGTACTGGAACCCCCGGCCCCGACGCCGGACGGCGAGCAGCCGCTTGACGGGCCACACCTGGTCGCCGTCCTCGAGGACACGGGGAGGAGGGGGAGCTGAGACAGGGGGCGACAGGGCACTGACAGACACCGGTTTAAGTAGTGACACATGGAACACCGGGTGCACCTTCAGGGATGGAGGGAGGGAGAGACGTACCGCGGTGGGGTTGATGACCCGGTCGATGGTATAGGGTCCCACGTAGCGGGGAGCGAGCTTCCGGGAGGGGACCTGGAGAGGGAGATCCCTGGCCAGAAGCCAGACGCGCTGGCCGAGGCGGTACATGGGAGCCGGAACCCGCCGTCGATTGGCGCAACGCCGGGACCGCTCCGTGGCTTTCAGCAGCGCAGCACGGGCGACCCTCCATATGCGCCGACACCGCCGGAGATGGGCCCGAGTGGACGGAACCGCCACCTCGGACTCCTGCTGGGGGAACATAGGTGGTTGGTAACCCAGGGAACACTCAAAAGGCGACATACCCAGTGCTGGCTGAGCTGGTCATGGAGTTGTAGGCGTACTCCACCCAGGCCAGGTACTTGCTCCAGGAGGCGGGGTTGCGGGAGGTGGCACAGCGCAGCATCGCCTCCAGGCTTTGGTTGGTCCGCTCCGCCTGCCCGTTGGTCTGGGGGTGGTACCCGGAGGAGAGGCTAACCGTGGCCCCAATCCCCTTGCAGAAGGCCTGCCACACCCGAGAGGTGAACTGGGGACCACGGTCAGAGACGATGTCCTGGGGTATGCCGTGGAGCCGGACGATGTGGGAGACGAGGAGGTCGGCGGTCTCCGCAGAGGAGGGGAGTTTGGGCAGAGCCACAAAGTGAGCGGTCTTGGAAAACCGGTCGACGATGGTGAGGATCACGGTGTTGCCCTGGGACCTGGGGAAACCTGTGACAAAGTCGAGCCCGATGTGGGACCAAGGCCGACTGGGAACCGGTAGGGGACGTAGGAGGCCCGCCGGAGGTCGATGGGACGCCTTGTTCCGGGCACAGGTGATGCAGGCTGCAACGAACTCCCTGGTGTCAGCCGCTATGGAGGGCCACCAATAGCGCCGCTGGAGGAAGGTCAGCGTGCGGTGGGCGCCGGGGTGGCAGGCAAAACGGCTGGAATGGCCCCACTCGAGGACCCGAGAACGCACCAGGGTCGGGACATAGAGGCGGTTGCGGGGTCCGTTGCCTGGGCCTGGCTGGGCGCGAAGAGCCGCCCTGACCACAGAGTCGATGGCCCAGGTGACGACACCCACCACTCGGGCTGGGGGCAGGATGGGGTCAGGGGTGTCGTGGGCGGCTGCCTCCTCAGCGAACTGCCGGGAGAGGGCGTCCGCCTTGGTGTTTCGGGAGCCTGGGCGGTAGGAGAGGGTAAAATCAAACCGGCTGAAAAATTGGGCCCAGCGCGCCTGCCGGTCGTTTAGCCGCTTGGCGGTCTTGATGTAGGTGAGGTTGCGATGGTCTGTCCACACCAAGAACGGCAGCTCAGCCCCCTCGAGCCAGTGCCGCCACTCAACCAGGGCCTCGTGGACTGCCAGCAGCTCCCTGTTCCCCACGTCGTAGTTGCGTTCTGCGGGGGTGAGACGCCGGGAGAAAAACGCGCAGGGGTGGAGCGGTTTGCCCTCTTCAGACCGCTGGGAGAGGACGGCTCCGACGCCCGTGTCTGACGCGTCCACCTCCACGACGAACGGCCGGGCTGGGTCTGGATGGGCGAGCACCGGGGCCTCCGTGAACAACCCCTTCAGGGTCCCAAACGCAGCGTCCGCCTCCGGGGTCCAGGAAAAAACCCGAAGAGTGGATGTGAGCTCGTGGAGAGGGGCTGCCACCTTACTGAAGCCACGGATGAAACGGCGATAGAACCCTGCAAACCCCAGGAACTGACGCAATTCAGTCCGGTTGGTGGGTTGGGCCCACTCCACCACCGCCTTCACTTTTCGGGGGTCGGTCCGGACGTGCCCCCCCTCCACTATGTTCCCCAGGAACTCCACTGAGGCCGCGTGAAACGTGCATTTCTCCGCTTTAACAAACAGGCGGTTCTCCAAGAGCCGCTGGAGGACCAGGCGGACATGCTGCTCGTGCTCCGGCTGGGAACGGGAAAAAATAAGAATGTCGTCCAGGTAAACAACAACAAAAATATTTAACATGTCCCGCAAAACGTCATTTACGAGGGCTTGGAAAACGGCAGGGGCATTTGTGAGCCCGAACGGCATCACCAGATATTCAAAGTGCCCAAGGTGTGTGTTAAACGCCGTCTTCCACTCGTCGCCCTCCCTGACACGGACGAGATGGTAAGCGTTGCGCAGGTCTAATTTTGAGAAAATGACAGAGGTAGTGAGAGGCTCAAACGAGGAACTAAGGAGAGGGAGGGGATATTTGTTTTTGATGGTGATGTCGTTGAGCTGACGGTAATCGATGCAGGGCCTGAGCGAGCCGTCCTTCTTGCCAACAAAAAAAAAACCCGCTGCCACCGGGGATGAAGAGGGACGGATGATACCAGAGGCAAGGGACTCGGATATATACTCCCGCATCGCCTTTTTCTCGGGGAGGGAGAGGTTATACAACCGGCTAGAGGGACGCGGCGCATCCGGGATGAGGTCGACCGCGCAGTCGTAGGGTCTATGGGGAGGTAGAGAGAGAGCGCGTTCCTTGCTGAACACGGGGGCTAGGTCGTGGTAAACAGTAGGAACGCCAGACAGATCCGGAGGTAAGGGGTCAGGCTTGAGCGTCCTAGGGGAGCCAGGGGCAGAACGGAGACAGTTGGCGTGGCATGCGACGCTCCATCCGAGGATCTGCCCTGTGGACCACGAGACGTGGGGATCGTGTCTCTGGAGCCAGGGTCTCCCTAACACGAGCGGGGCCGTGGGCGAACAGATAACAAAAAAACGCATGGTTTCTACATGGTTGCCGGAGATGGAGAAGGAAAGGGACTTAGTGCTGTGTGTGACCTTCCCTAGAGTGTGCCCATCCAGGGCGTAGGCAACCAGAGGGGTTTCCAGGGGAACAAGGGGGATACCAGCCTGCCGGACAAGCGTGCTGTCAATGAAACTGTCGTCTGCCCCAGAGTCCAGAAAAGCGCTAACGGCAAATGACTGGCTGTCCCAGGAGATCGAGGCAGGGAATAACATATTAGGTGAGCTCTTGTTCTGGGGCAGCGTCAGGTGGCTTACTAGTAACCCCTCCGCTAGTAAGCCCTGTCTTTTGGGCGGGTAGGACAGGCACGGATAAAGTGACCGGGCTCCCCACAGTATAAACAAAGCCTTCCGCGCATGCGCTGTTCGCGCACCGCTTCCGAGAGCCGTGACCGGGCTACCTGCATCGGTTCCTCCTCGGACTCGGCTGGACGGAGAGCCGGTGCACGCTCGTTGGGTGTCGTGAACCGTGGTTCGGGGTGGAATCGGGGAGCCGGGGGAGAGGATCTAGGGGCCGCTGGAGGAAGACGGTGACAGCGCTCGGCGCGTCTCTCACGGAGACGTTGGTCCATCATGAGAGCCAGGTCCACCAGCTGGTTGTAGGTCTCGGGTCTGTCCCTCATAAGACCGTCCTTGACAGCCTCGCTAAGGCCCCGTCGGTAGGCACTGAGGAGGGCCTTGTCTCCCCACCCACTGTCGGCCGCAAGGATGCGGAATTCGACGGTATACTCCGCGACAGAACGAGAGCCCTGCTGGATTACATGGAGGCGTGTAGCGGCGTCACATCCGTCTACGGGGTGGTCAAACACCAGAGTGAACTCCCTACGGAAAACCGCATAATCTGAGGTGAGTAACCCGTTCTGACCTAGCGCGGCTGTAGCCCATCTAAGGGCCCTACCTGTGAGGAGTGACATGATGTATGCCACCTTAGCCCCGTCAGAGGCGTACCGGCTAGGTTGGTAGCGAAATGCTAATTCGCATTGACTGAGGAACTCACGGCAGAGATCGAAGTCGCCCTCGTAGGGCCTAGGGGTGGCTAGGTTCGGCTCTCTCTCCGGAGCGACGGGCGCAGGAGCCTGGTACGGGGGAGACGCTGCCATGGGTTGAGCGGCGGGGGGCGGAGGTTGGGACTGCGCCCCAGCGGTGCTGTCCAGCTGATCCAGACGAGCCACAATCAGAGCAAAGGCGTCGGTGAGCTGGGTCTCCAGGCTGGCTAGCCGTCCCTCGTGCCGCTGGACAGCCCCAGAGAGAACGGTGAGGACCGAGACGTTGGGTACCGGTGGAGCCGGGGCGTCAGCCGCCCCTGTGCCGCTGGGGTCCGTCATGGCCAGATCGTAATGTTGTGCGGTACGACCCGGGGGGACCAAAGAAGCGGCACAGAGCGGTTGATCCGTTAGCCCGTGGGTCTGTTTATTTCCAGGATGTTGGGAAGGGGATATGCGGGAGAAAGTGTGGTGCGCCGAATGGTCTCGGAGTATGGGATGTGTGAATACCTATGTGTAGTGCGTAGTGAAGACTATGTGTGTGGTCTACCGTGGGTGCGGGGTGATATAGGCGGGCAGGGTGTTGTATGTACAGTATGTGCGTGCGCCTGGCTACAGTACAGTCCGAGAGTCCAAAGGGATGTCCAAGGGAGGAGGCGAGCGTGGTACCGGGAGATCCGTCCGAGGGTGTCCAGGGGTTCGGGGGTGGTTCGAGGGGTTCTGTGGGTCCGGGGAGACGGGGAAGGGATCCGCGGGAGGCCGAGAGGAACTGGGGCCGGGGAGACGCGAGGGAGGGTCCGTGGGAATCTTGGAAGGAAAAACACAAAAACGGGGTAAGGCAGGGTTCGGGAAGGAAAAGGCAAGTTGACTAGGAATCACAGGGAGCGAGATTGTACCGTGTACATAAGGCTACGATCTGGCGATGAACTGCCGGTCCCGCTGGTTCTTGTAGCAGCGGAGGCAATCAGCGACAGGTGCGCTGATTGCCTGATGGAGACCGGCTGCGTCGTCGCCTAGCCAACGCTCTCATTGAGCGCGCAGAGGTGGTGGGCTGGTCAGACGGCGTCGGAGAGGCAGACCGTGACGCGCTCCGCGCACGCCCCACAACAGTATGACTGTTGTATGACTGTTGTATGACCAGTTTATTTGTGCTTTCTCTTGAAAACTGTTTTTTGGAAGACAGACCAACCGTTACACCGGCACTATCAGAGAGGGATGTGTGCCTAAGTGAGCAATTACACACACACACACACACACTCACACACACACACACACACACACACACACACACACACACTTGGCACAGGCATGTTCTCTGAGCATAAGGGGAACTGACGCGTGAACACTGGCCAACTAGTTCAGGAAATTAAGTCTATTTTTTGTTTTTTTGTTTATTTATTTAATTTTTTTTTTTTAGGGCTTTTCAGCTTTAATGGGACAGGACAGTTTAGAGAGACAGGAAACGTGGGAGAGAGATAGGGGAGGACATGAGGCACCGCGCGAAGGACTAGCCTTCATATGGGGCCTGCCTTACCCGGTGAGCTACCAGGGTGCCCCTTCTTTATTTATTTAAAAGAAGGGACAATGCACATTAATCAACATATCAGTTTCCACATCAATGTAAATGTACCAGAGTTAGCTGTAGTTAGCTGTAGTAGACCGAAGCTAATTTTCATCTGCATTTCCCCGGCAGGTCAACATAGTACTACAAAACAACACAGTATAATAAAATACAGCACAACACAACACAATACAATACGAGCTAGGAGTCGATGGGCCAGTCTGGGCATGAGCCTGACTGAACCACTGAATCAATAGAGCTACGAGGGCCGGACTGAGACCATAAACAAACCAGACCATCAGATATGAGCTCAGTTCTTACCCGTTCTTTGCAGTTCTTACCTCATAATGCAGTATCCTCGAATATCAGAAAAAGGGCTATTTCACATAAACAACATCACAGAAAATCTAGTCATTATGTAAAGTGAAATATATACTCACAGTAGCTACTTACTGTATTACATGACAGCTGTAGACATGCACTGGCAATACCACCCACCACACACACACACACACACACACACACACACACACTTTGCAGCGTGGGTAGCTACTCCTCGTCCTGTAGGCTTCATCACACACACCCTGGGGGGTGGATGGACTTCTGAGAGAATTCGGTGGTCCAGTGGGTAGACCATCAGACCGGAGGCCAAAAAGTCACTGGTTCAAGTCTGAACTACTTTGTGCTCTTGAGCTAGGCACTTAACCTTCAGCTCTCGCTCATAACATGCAGGGGCGCCGGTCCGATTAAGAGCAGAAGAGCAATTTCCCCTTAGGGGGATTAATACGGTACAACACAAACAAATGGGTTTGGTGCAGGGAGCCATGTCTGTCCAAATCATACAATCACACACACACACACACACACACAAATGTCTTGTGTAAACATGCACGGAGAGACCAAGATAAATGTTACATCTGAACAATGCCGTGAAGGTATTTGAGACATGTTGTGGCCGTGAAAACCAGCACTGAATCCAGTACTTCATCAAAAAGATATCTAGGTCTAAAAGACGAGACCAAAACCATAAACATCCCACACACCACTCCAGGAAAATCTGTCTACGAATCACAAAGACACAATAGAGCGAAGAGGGAATGCATATTTAAATCATTCTGGTAACTATCATTATTCTCCTCGGACTTATGAATTATGGAGTGAATGATGAAATACGATTCGTAGGATAGTCCAGCAGGAGAGACCACAGAAGCCTCCGCTTCCAAACGCAGCCTTCTTGGAGAGGTGTATCTGACGGAAGACCTCTCAGGAGACACCTCGCCTTCTTGACACTTCCTTCTCTGTTCTTACATGGTGTTCAGCACAGTGCGGAACACGCTGTGGGAAAAATACCAATAAACCTGCTAACAAGCCCCCACCTCCCACCACAACCCTGATCCTCCAACACACACACACAGAATTACAATGATGCTCAACATCTTAAATCCACCAGATGCTGCCGTTAGCTGAGCGGGCGGAG
>NC_140247.1:10356160-10430624 GCF_949987555.1 Borostomias antarcticus | reverse complement strand
CAGAAGGACAGACTGAAGGCTGAAGGCTGGGTAATCTGGTGGGTTCAGACACTGATCATCACAACCCCTGTAAACCTAACTGAGGCAGTAACACTGTAGAAGAGCCACCAAAATTGAATGGGTTCTATCCCACTACCAAGTTTCATGAAAAGCAATCTGGTAGATTTTGCATAATCCTAGTCCAAAAAAATGAATGCTGGTGAATGGGCAGCCCGGCCGTGTTTGGGCGTCCCGTGATTCGGATCTGCTCCAGAATGAATGGGTGATTCGGATCTGCTCCAGAATGAATGGGTTTGAATGGAAGACCGAATCCGCACACTAGACATGCTCCCATGGCCCTGGCTACACCTCTCCATCGGGTTCCCATGAAAATCAGTCTGGTCTAAAAAATTTAATGGAGGTGAATGGCCAGCCATGTTTTGGTGGCTTGTGGACTTGCCCTGTGATTCGGAACTACTCCACAAATTAATGACCTCTAAGTTGACCTATGCTACACCCCTCCACCGAGTTTAATAAAAAATTAGACTGGTTGTTTTTGAGTGATCCTGCTAACAAACACACAAACCAACCAAGTTGAATGGGTTCTAAGTTTAAAGTTAGGTTCTAAACACACAAACAAACCGAAATTGAATGGGTTCTAAGTTGTTCCATGCTACATCCCTCCTAGTTTTTGCGTAATCCTGGTCCAAAAACTGAATAGCAGTGCTGTCTGCTGTCTGCTGGGGCGAAGGCAATGAGTTTCCTCACTAAGTCACGCAACACATCTTACAATCAACATATTCATTCTGTAGCCTGCACAGCTGAAACAATAAGCAATCACTCGTGTCTAGTTATCAACATCACATTCATTATTCCTTTACCCATCTGGGACCTCCTCAAACGAGATGTTACATCTCAAGGGGTTTATCCCACATTAATAAAGAATTTCATTATTATTATATCAACACCACATGCACTATTCATTTGTTTACCCCTTGAGTCGTCTCACACGTCTGACTTGAATATTCATCAAGCTCTGAATGATTCAAATGAGTTAACGAGGTAACAAAAGGTAAGGAGGCCTGGTCAAACCAAGCAGACACCCAGCGAAGCCATCCTGATAGAGGCCCTTATGCAGGCGGGTGAGAAGCAGAGTTGGGTCAAGCCTAATCTGAGTTCCCAGAAGCCCTTGCTGCGGTAAGAACTTCTGGAAACAAGCTATGGTATTAGTTTGCGCACAGCGATGGGGATATACGCCACTTGGAAATGATGTGGAGAGGATGATTGGTCCGCACAGATAGTGGGGTGTGCGGGGAGGCTCAAACTCCCGCTCCCCTTTTCATAATCGGCTGTCCAAATGCATTATGGGTTTGAAAGGTTTTACATGGCTCTGCCCGTATGCTCATGTTTCGTGGTGCTTGACTCCGGATTAGGTCAATCGTGATCTGGCTCGCACCACATTACAATACATTACATTACATTATAGTCATTTAGCTGACACTTTCGTCCAAAGCAATTTAGAATCATTGCATTTAATGTAGGAAACGTCTACTACTTGTCCGCCCGTATGCCCATGTTTTGTGGTACTTGACTCGGGATTAGGTCAATCCTGATCTGGCTCTCACCACATTACAATACATTACATTATAGTCATTTAGCTGACACTTTCATCCAAAGCAATTTACAATCATTGCATTTAATGTAGGAAAAGTCTACTACTTGACAGAACTCACAAGTGCATCTCCTTTCTAAAACAAGTGACTAAGAGCATAATCTAGTGCCGATCAGGATCACCCTGTGGAAGACTTAGCTCTGAGCACTCGTATCACATTCCCAGAGGCCAGGGGTGGAGCAGAGGGGGCCAGATGTATCACATGGACCCTCACACACCCCAGAGCTGTGTCCTAAATGTGGCTTGCATGTTGGAATTACACTCCCCCCCTACATCTGAACGTACACACGCGCAAACACACACACACTGGCGCGCCTACACGCACGCGTGGGCGCGTACGCACACACACACACATACACACACATGTACACAGGCCGAAAACCCAGACATGGTACAGACACACTCCTTATCTCTGTCTGATCAGTCTGTTACTGATCTTTTGAGCACATCAGGAGCTCAGCAGGTAGAGTAGCCATCAGATCGGAAGGTCCACGGGTTCGATTCCAGCTCCCCCCAGCAGTGTGTCGTACTAAACCACGAGAGGCCGTGTGTTATAGTGATTTTATAACAGCTAGGGGGCGTTGTTAGGCACGACGCGAAGCGGAGTCACTATAACACACGGCCTCGAGTGGTTTATTGCTTTTATACAACGGTTACTACAGCTATTAGTGTAAAATAAACACACAGCAATGTAAAATATTAACATTTATTCAAAACGAAGCATAATTCCCTCAATTCCGCCGTGCAAAATAGTTCCCCTAACAAAAGGGTTGCCAAGCAACAACAACAACTACAATGCATTGGATCAAATGGGAGGCGCATTCATACTGAAAATGGATGATGCGGTCCCAGGTGTGTGTTACAAAGTATTTTAACACGGCTTCCTAATACCAATCAGAATCAAGAACCAGAACTAACCGTTGTATAATATACTATACTATACAAGTATAACTATTGAATTAAACACAGTTAATTCAATAGTATTGTTTAGAACCATTTTAACACTTTTTCATTATTATTTACACATCCAACCTGTTCTATGGTCCATTCACTTTATGACTGCTTTTGAACCCTTATATTTAAAGCAGGGCTACACCGAAATAGGACTTATCTTTGAAAATTATTTCCCCACACAACAACAAACAACAAACAATGCTGTCGCCATTCAAAGAGTAATCCCTTTGCCTTCACCTGTTGCCATTCTGTTTCCTTAGAGGCAGATTAACAGACACTGAACCCCAAATTGCTCCCCGGGCATCACTGGGTAGGCTGCCCACTGCTCGGACAGCTTGGATGGTCAAACGTGGAGGACACATTCCACCGGTGACTACACTTCCATGTGGCCAACAAGACACTTTACACTTCATTATCAGTCTTTTCCTGCCTGGGACTGGCACTAAAAGATAGAAGGTGTTAGCTCCCGTTGTTGTGTGTGTGTGTGTGAGGAGATAACGATTCCCTCTCCCATCTCCTCTGTCTGGGTTTACCCAGAGGGCCTGAGGCTATGACCCAGCCTGATTCCACCGCTCATGTGAGAGAGAGAGAGAGAGAGAGAGAGAGAGAGAGAGGGGGGGGGGGGGTAGAGAGAGATGAAGAATGAAAACACAGTGTGAATCGCGTGAGCTTTTTCCTAGTCGTTAACCCCCGCCTCCAGCCACTCGGCAACACCGGCGTAGCTCCGTTTCGAACACGACCGCGCATCTGTGTGTGAACGTCACACGCCGTTAGGTCCGCGGTCCGACCTCTCGACCCCCCCCCCGGTAAGCGCGAGCGCATCCTCCTCCGCCTGACTGACCCTCCCTCTCGCACAGATTGATCAGCCATCTCCAAGTCTCCCTCAATGACGGCTAGCAAATAAGAGCCAGGGGCCCTCGGTAGCCACTCATCCCGGGCGTGAGATTAAGCCATGAGCGAGCGGGTTCGGGAGTGCAGCGTGAGATTAACTCCGGAGAGGCCGAGCCCTCATTCCCTGGCGGCCAGATCTGTCAGAGACTCCTGCCGTCTCCTGCCAGTAACAGCTGACAAAGCACATAAGATACTGCACAGCAGCCAGAAGGGATTCTGGGAAGTATTCTCTACATCCTGCTTTACGCCTGCGGTGTTCATGTGCATGCAGGTCCCCATGGTACACATGGTACTGTACTTCGGAGCTGTCAAGTACAGTACAAAGAACATGTCTTGTTGTGGGAACACTGTATGTGGAATATATATACAGTATGTAGGCCCCAGTAATAGTGAAAAAGCCTGTGAGAACAGTGGCAACTTTTAGAGTTTGACCAAGTCGAGAAAATGCGTAATAATTGTATAATAATTATAATAATTCTGGACCTTGAGGGTCTTTATTGGCCACATGTGATCATACAACATACGTGAGTGAGAGGCGACACAGCACACACAACCATGCACGCACACGCACACACACACACATACGTTTTTAGTGGTCGCCGGTAGAAGTTGTCCCCTGCATTTCTCCCATCCAAGCTGTCCTCCTCCAGGGGCAGCCAAGAAGAGTAGGCAGCCATCGTTCATGGCGCCCGGGGACCAATTCCAAGTGCTCGGCCTTGGTCAGGGACCGGACTGAAGAGCATCTGTTCTTCTGCATGTTTTTCGTATTGGGTTCTTCGGGAGGAAACCCTTGCAAACATGGTGAGAACATGCAAACTCCACACAGAAAGGCCCGGAGACCAACTTGCTGTGAGGTCACAGTACTAAGTATTGCGCCACCGTGCCGCACGTGAGCGATTTCGGTGGTGTCTTGCTCAAAGATGCTTCGGCACAATGCCGGGAGCTGGGATCGAACCGGGGACCTCGCGATACCGAGCCGCTGTATCTAGTTATTCTTAACAGGCAGTTGATCTTCCCCCGAGTCACAACAAGCATGAAAGGAAGGCGAGCTTAATCTTTCGCCAGCCATTTGCTTTGATCTATGAAGAAAGGCAGAAGAGGGTGAGAGAGTGTTCGCAATTCACATTTACCCCGCAACTCTTAAAACCCTGTACATTTATGACGTGAGTGTACATATTCTTTATGACCTGCTATGAAAATAAATAGCCAATACATTTTACTCTTTGGAATAAAAAGATGTGTCAACACCCTGGAAAAAGGACCAGCGAACAACACTTAACCTGTTACACGTCTCATATCTCCAACGCTACAGAGCAACGTTCAGCTGAACACCGAGTAAAATGCATAACTAACAGGAAATTGTCATCCGACCGCAAAAAGCAGTTAGAGATCTCTGTATCGCTCAGATCTAAGTAAACAAAAAATGAATCTACAAACCAATATTGTAGCTACTGCCGAGTTGCCTGTCCCCGCTGAGGGAACTATTTTAGGATATGACCACCAGCTGTCCAATTCACACCTCGGATAGGTGAGGGGAGACGTTAATGGAAAGACAACCCAGGAGACCTACACGATGACCTTAGAACTCTAGTGGTGTGTGTGTGTGTGTGTGTGTGCGTGTGTGCGTGCGTGTGTGTGTGTGTGTGTGCGTGCGTGCGTGTGTGCGTGTGTGTGTGTGTGTGTGTGTGTGTGTCTGTGCGCATCTGTCCATTAATGGAAAGATGAGGAGAACGCATTGTTCCTGCAGGCGCCCCCCAGCCCGCCCTTCTGTCACACCCCGCGGTCGAAGAGCTTCACACGTCTGCGCAGGAGAAGCCGACACTGTTGTGAAGGAGGTGACAGAGCACAACAGCCCCGGGTGCGAGCTCAGCCTCTATCCGCAAAATGCCTCCAGGAGCAACTTTTTTTTTGTCCATAACGAGCTGGCGAAAGGTCAGTTTAGCACATTCTAGTCAGGCAGACAGCGGACGACCCCGAGGACAACGGACTATGATATTAAAACAACGCCAGGTTTGCTCAAGGCGACTGTTAGCAGTAGCACAGAGGCCGGATAGACATTCTCAGGAGGGGGAAAAACATGGTTGGTATTCACAGTGAATATCCGCTGCCCAGCTGACCAACTGGTAAACCTGACCGACTGGAAGACTAGATGTCACGGAGGGGGTTTGTAGAGAGAAGCATGTAAAGTGTGTCAGTGTTTTCTGGTGTGCTGCCTGCCTCTCCTGGACACGGAGGGGGGAGGCTGGGAGAGAAGAGGTCGACCTCTAGCAGACACACTGGATTAGTCCACAAAGCCACACTAAATAGATCCATTAAAACGTGACATCCATTTCCACCCTCTACTCAGGTCTCTCTCTCCCTCTCCCTCTCTCTCTCTCTACTTTCCTTCCTCCCTCCTCTCCCTCTCTCTTCTTTGTTCCCCTCTACTCTCTCTCTCTCTCTATTTCTCTTTATCTCTCTTCTCTCTCTCTCTCTCTCTACTCTCCTTCCTCCCTCCCCTCTCTCTCTCTTCTTTTTTCCCCTCTACTCTCTCTCTCTCTTTCTCTCTCTTCTCTCTCTCTCCTCTCTGTCTCTCTCTCTCTCCTTCCCTTCCTCTCTCACCTTTTTCCCCTCTACTCTCTCTCTCTCTCTCTCTCTCTCTATCTCTTCATGGCCTCTCCTCCTGGAGGAGGGAGAAATCACAACTGAAGCTGGAGTGCGTACCCTAAAAAAAAAAAAAAAAGCCAATCTACCGTGTCCAGTCCAAACGCTCTGCTGCAGGAGATCAAGGTAGGAGTTAAATCAATTTCCTCCGGCGCTTCTCAGGGGCCGACCCAAACCCGGGAAAATTCAATCATGAGTCCACAATTACACCAAAAAAAAGAAGGTACAGTATTCTGTGACTTCTCTCCATCCATTTCTAAAAGAAGATTATCCACGGGAATTATTTCTCTCTCGACAATAATAGAAATAGGAGGAAATGAGGGGAAAACAAGTGGATGATTTCAAGTCGTTCACTGCTCTCACAGGGGAAGCTCTTCCACCATTATACTGTAGCTAGGCAACATGGCTCTGATAATGAACATGTCCATCTGATGGGACCTCTAATCACACTCCCATTACGAGGTAGCAACACGCTTATTAAGAAAAGTATTTTAATTAAAATTGCATTGAGTACATTCAATAAAATATGCTCTTAACTGAATAAACACAGTGAATAACGAATAAAAATCTCTTCAATCTCTTCAATCTCTTCATTGGAAAGGATGTCAGACATTGTCAGCGCACATCTTTCCTTTGGGGGGGATAGTTGGAATGAGAGGCACGTCAGAGAGAAAGCTGAAAACGAGAGCCTGTCTAGTTTATAAGACAAGCTTTGGCTCACGGGTCCTGGCTCACACGCCCTTGTCTCTTACACAGTATAAACTAGGCTTAAGTCATCCCAATCCTGCTCATGTCCCAGATGACTGCGAGTGACCTATGACCCCACCCCAGAGAGTCAGCGCTGAGATACAGTGAGATGTGATGACAGGTCTCTGATCCATCACTCACTGGCACTGATGACTAATGACTACGCCCGTATGGGGGGGGGGGGGTGGGGGGTCTGCTACAGACGTGGGAGGAGGGACAAGATTGGGGGGACAACAGGGACATAGCCTAGGACATATTAAAATATTGCCCCCTATAATATGATGTCACAGACAAAAATGTATCTGTGATATCATAAATCTTCATTGTTAGACATTCCATTAAGAGCAGATAACATTCTAGAACTCAATCAAACTGTCATAAGTCGTGATGGTTATAGATTCCATTTAGAGCAGATAACATTCCGGAGCTCAATCGTATCAGTTCATCTACATAATTTACAGCCAACTGCACGATAAGACGCTGCAGTAGTAATTGGAATATTAAGCTAAAAAAAATGGACCGGATTTATATGCAGAATGGGAGGCAGTCTGGTACCCCGTCCCTGTTAACTCGGGACGACCCCTTCCACGGATGGTTTCGGGTGGCTATACATCCAGGTTTGGATCCCTGCACCCCTTGGGTTTGCCCGGTCAGAGGCGAACAGAGCTTTCCTGGACTCTCTGGAGCGGTCTGCCTCGGAGAGGGTTGGTCTCCGGCCGGCGTACCCTTTCACCGCAACGTACCCGGCGGACCTTTCCAGCAGCTGATCTTTCCTGGGCCTCGGGAGGTCCAGGGACGGGGAGATAGACCCAGCAGACCTCTGGGTGGACCCGTGTACCCGCCGGAGGTCCCTGTCACCACCGCTAGCAGCTACCGGGTGGTCTCCTCCTACCATGACGAGGATGACCTCATGGAGTGGAGTGAAGGACCGCAGGTTG
Organism: Borostomias antarcticus; assembly: GCF_949987555.1. NCBI lineage: Eukaryota > Metazoa > Chordata > Actinopteri > Stomiiformes > Stomiidae > Borostomias > Borostomias antarcticus. The sequence goes on along the minus strand of NC_140247.1, from coordinate 10,422,800 downwards.
ACCCCGTCCTCTGTGGTGAACCTGGGTCGTCGCTGGACAAGGAGGAGCCGATGGAGGTGGAGTACTACATGAAGACCCCTAGAAGACCCTCTCTTCAGCAGGACGCCCTCCTCAGCGGTGGCCAGGGACCATCTCTGGACGAGGAGGAGCCCATGGAGGTGGTGTACTACATGGAGACCCCCAGAAGACCCTCTCTTCAGCAGGACGCCCTCCTCAGCGGTGGCCAGGGACCATCTCTGGACGAGGAGGAGCCCATGGAGGTGGTGTACTACATGGAGACCCCCAGAAGACCCTCTCTTCAGCCAGGCGCACTCCTCAGTGGTGGCCATGGACCATCTCTGGACGAGGAGGAGCCCATGGAGGTGGAGTACTACATGGAGACCCCCAGAAGACCCCCCCCACAGAGGACCATCATGGTGCACTTCCAGGGGAGACGATAAACTGCCAGACAGACTTTTATCTGCAGTAGACAGATTCTATTTTTGCATAGAAATAAAGCAGAGTATATTGTGATTTAAAATGTGAGAGCTGTACCCTGTTTAGATACTTTTCACGACAAGGGATGAGGGATGAGCTTGTAGCTACTATGACAAGGTACATTAAAATGAAAGGAACGCACTTGGCATTATCAATACACTAAACACAGCAGACCAATGTCAGACTTTACCCAAGGACTATATTAATCATTACATATTCCTCGAGGTCATTCATGCTACATCATTCAAGCTACTGTACACTAGTGTGTCCACACACCGAGACACACAGGGCTGACAGGAACGAAGACAACGTGCAATCCCCCTCTCTCCGACCTCACAGCAAATCCCCCTGTTTGATCAGCCCCACCACTCAGCCACAGGTAAACATTGGCATTAGCATTTTGGCATTTCCACTGTTTGTGCATTGGCGTGAGCGCGGCGCTTGTGCCTCACACTGCATGTGCAGCTGTGGCTTTATGTTTGAGAGATAGTCAGACATTTTGTACCGGTGGTGTAGACCTGCTTCGATTACACTGACCTCCAGTCACCTTTGAACAGGAAGAGAATGCACACAGTAGATATTTTCAACATGGAGACACCCTTTCAGGAGGTCAAAAGCTCACTTTTCACTGATCTCATTACAGTCAGTGGCATTTCATTAGCATATGATCCATCATAAAGCACCATTAGCAGTTCACAGCCTCACAGTCCAGTTATAAATGATAATCCAATCCTGGAGCTTTCTCAGTCTCGGGAGAGAGGGAGGAGGGGAGGCAGAGAGAGAGAGAGAGAGAGAGAGAGAGGGGAGAGAAAGAGAGAGAGAGAGAGAGAGAGAGAGAGGGAGACAGAGAGAAGGAGGAGGGGAGGCAGAGAGAGAGAGAGAGAGAGAGAGAGAGGGAGAGAAAGAGAGAGAGAGAGAGAGGGAGAGAGAGAGAGAGAGGGAGAGAGAGAGAGACAGAGAGAGAGGGAGAGAGAGAGGGAGAGAGAGAGAGAGAGAGAGAGAGACAAAGAGAGGGAGACAGAGAGAGGGAGACAGACAGACAGAGAGAGAGAGAGAGAGAGAGAGACAGAAAGAGAGCGAGAGGGAGAGAGAGAGACAGAGAAAGAGAGAGAGAGAGAGAGGGGGAGAGAGAGACAGAGAGAGAGAGAGACAAAGAGAGGGAGACAGAGAGAGGGAGACAGACAGAGAGAGAGAGAGAGAGAGAGAGAGAGAGAGAGAGAGAGAGGGACAGAGAGAGAGACAGAGAGAGGGAGACAGAGAGGGAGACAGAGAGAGGGAGATGGAGAGAGACAGAGAGAAAAAGAGAGAGGGAGACAGAGAGAGGGAGACAGAGAGACAGAGAGAGAGAGAGAGAGAGGGAGACATAGAGAGAGGTGATCGAGGCAGATAGCGTTCTATCATTTGACATGCCGTAAACATCTTACTACTGTAGCTTCGTTCTGATCTACCATTCCCCTTCAAGCAGCGAATGACTAATCATGCACAAAACAAAACAACAAGACAATGTTTCCCCCACTGTATACCGGCAACAGGGAAGACAGTAGTGACTGATATCAGTTCTTCATTCCCAGTGTTGTCCTGAAACAAGAGCCCAATAAGAGGACCAGCAGTGACCCCACTGCTCACTCAGGGCTCTTCAGAGAGCTGCATTGTGGGGAGTGTGTAGGTGTGTGTGAACCCTGACCCACTTATTTTTGCGTGTGTGTGTGTGTGTGGGAGGCCTGTGAAAAGCAATAGCCGTCAACTCAATTACACAATACAGCCATTCCATTACGATTTCATTACCAGTCCAACAATGGCCCTTCCCTCTAGAATACTGAGTATGGTAACAATAGAGGCTAGAGATTGGTACTGTCACACGATTCCAGCCTAAAATAAGAAACTCAATTACGTGCGTTGCACTGCACGGGTAAAGTGATTTTTTATTTATTTGCGACTTGTAACAGACAGCGGCAGTGCCAGATTTTGTGTTGGCGAAGACACCTATGTCATTATCTCTCTGCGTTCTGCTTTAGTAGCACCTTGTTTTGGGGTGATTTGAGTGAAATTCCGCCCGCGCGGTCGGAACATGTTCCTCACGTCAACGTACGGGCTGTCATGTGCTGGGTTTTCATCTGCCAGCTGTCTACCCCAATGACAGCCAATCCACAAACCCTTTGAAGTGTGAAGCACCAGTGTTCTGTTGTGTTCAATTACGGCTGAAATTGGCGTCTGCGCTTCACGGTGCAAATCTGCTGTCTTCACTCCACGTTTCGAATCCGAGACACGCAGATGTACAGTTTGTTCGTACGGTAGCCTATTGATTGCTTTGTTGAACAGGAACCACAGAATGTTCTCAGTGACCTTGGGAGCATGTGCTTGTGCGTGTGTGTATGCGTGTGTGTGCGTGTTCGTGTGTGTGTCTGTGTGTGTGCGTGTTTGTGTGTACGCGCGTGCATGTGTGTGCGCGTGCATGTGTGTGTGTGTGCATGTGTATGTGCGTGCATGTGTGTGTGTGTGTGCGCGTGCGTCTGTGTGTACGTGCGTGCATGTGTGTATGTGCACGCATGTCTGTGTGTACGTGCGTGCATGTGTGTGCGCGCGTGTGTCTGTGTGTATATGCGTGCATGTGTGTGTGTGTCTGTGTGTGTAAAATAATTATTCATGTCCATGGCCCGGCTCTCTTCTTAATGACTAAACGCCGCTAACCTTCCGCGCTGCAGTCATCTCACGAAGCCCCTCCCAGCCACTCTCTGCCCGCGCTCCGCTCGCCCCCCATGGATATTAATGTCATGCACTCCTCCTTAACTTCATCAGTGAGAACAGGCTTAGAACACCGTGTTCCACCATCCCGGAGATACAGAGTGGCCTCGTACAATAAACAACTAAGCTCCACATTATGAAACGCAGAGAGAAGAAATAAGTTCAGCTGATTGGCTTATGCATAAGCTACTGTACACCATACAGGGCCCTGCATATAGGTGTAGCTGCCGTTTCTCCTGGGACCTGATGGTCAAGGGTGATGTAACAGGGTTCAGGTTGACCACAAGCTTAACGCTGATTAACAGACATTTTTTTTGACTAATTTGATTGAACCTTTATTTAACCAGATAAACTCATTGAGATTAAAATCTCTTTTTACAAGAGTGACCTGGCCAAGAAGGACAGCATAAACACAAAGTTTCAGATGACAACAAACATTAAAACATTCAGATACACAATATAGGTTTCGAATACACAGACGTTCCAAAAGAAAGGAAATACACTAGTCATTTAAAGCATTTGCAATTACCTATGGTTTCAGATTCGATGGCCTTTATCATACAACATTGATGGCCTTTATCATCAACATTGTGGACAGCAGCGACGTACCAGTGACTACACAGACTAGGGGCCTCATTTATCATTGAGGTACGCCTTCTTTTACACGGTCTTTTCCGCGATTTCAGGCGTACGCCATTTTCCCCCCCCACATTGCGATTTATCAAGCCGAAAGGGCGAAAATTTAGTCGCCTTTCTACGCGCTTTTGTACGACACCTCTCAACTTGTCCTACCGATTTACACGGTGTTCTACGCCCTTTTTGAACACAGGGGGAACTGGCGACGCAGGTGGTGCGTCGGTGAATTACTATGTTTGACGGAGAGAATAAGAGCGACAGTTCATGAACGCACAATCATGTAGGCTAATAGCCCAATTCAGCACCGACATATATCGCAATGCAAGATTAGACGTGTCCTCTAACCGGCTCATTCATGGTCCGATATGGATTTGTTCCCCAAACTGACCCTATGCGCTGTCCCAAACCTTTCCGCGCTATATGTCACACACCTAATGCCATCAAACGGCAATAATTGACCAATTAGATTGTCAGTAATATGTGATCATGTGGACCTTTTTGCTGTTTGGTAAGCATATAAATGACAGTCCTCCTGTGCGTAATGCGAGCCTAAATGAATCCGGCGCTACTCGGCCTACTGGCCGAGATAGAACTCCAAAGAGGTGACGGCGATGGCGACTGCACCCACATAAGGGCACCATCAGTGAATGAATACGTCTATGTGAATCGCTAAAATGTGCACACTATAAATACCCAAATCATATGTGACGCCGACATGCTCATCACAAGTGTAGTGGCACGGTGGCCTGGCTCCACGCATGACTCATTCATCCTGGCGCACAGCAGGGTAGGGACTAGACTGGAGGCAGGCGCTGCGCGTGACGGCTGGCTTGTTGGTGTGTGCATAGCCAAGATACATATTCTTTGTCTTATTTACTTTAATCTTTATTAGCATTTTCCATCCATACAACGACAATACAATAAAACATAAAAACTTACAATAACAGCTTATGGGTACTTCCATCCATGCAGCTTTTTTTTCTTACTCAAATATGACAATTTTAATATTAGTGGTATCATCACACTTCCTTCTATAATCCATCCATTTTCCCATCTCCCTTCAAACTTTCCTTCCTGCATCCTCAATGCATAAATAAATCTCATAAATCTCCTCCACAACACCCACCACTGCTCCTTGGTTGGGGGTTCCACCTTATACCAAGCCCTCATTATTGTCTTTTTACTAGCAACCAATAGTACTTTCACTAGGTATCTGTCCCCTCCTTGTACATCATTCTGTTATGTTTGCCAAGATGTATATTCAAAGCTGATAAGAATGAGAACCAGTCAAGACCCCACCACAAAATGAGGACCCAAGCCCTCAGCCCCCTCCCCGTCATGAGGTTTACCAGCGGGGCCAAAGGGCCCACACTGAGGTCATGCGCCAGCTATGAAGACACAAACAAGTAAGGTTCACATTTCTACCATTTTATTGTCTGTTGGTGGGTGACTGTGTGAGGTGTGTGAGTGCGTTTGTGAGTGAATGTGTGAGGTCCGTGAGTGTGGTAGTGAGTGACTGTGTGAGGTCCGTGACAGCATGTGTGAGGGAATGAAGTGCAGTGAGGATGTCCTGTTGGCTCTGGTGGTGTAGTGTGGTGACCTCCACCAACTGCTGCACAACTGCCCCACAACTGCCCCAATCCCTTCTGCCATTTCCCTCTGGGCCTCTAGGGTCATGAGCCTCCAGCACAGCGTCTGATAGGAAGCCCAGCCCTCAGGGACCCTTGAGGCAGGGACGCTGGCAGCCGGAGGTGGAGGCGTGGGCGGTGGAGACGGAGGCGCTGGAGATGGCACTGGAGGTGGAGGCCGGTGCGCTGGAGGTGGAGGCACTGGAGGTCGTGGCGCTGGATGTAGAGGCTGCAACCGGCGGGGGCACGACCGTCAGGTCAAGGACCACTGCAGACTCCCCCTCCTCTGAGTCCCACCCCACGTCAGAGTCTGGAGAAACAATTTCAGTCATTTTCTTTGAGTTTGTCTGTTAACTTGATTATGCATTAAACATTTTGTGTAGCCATATTCAATTGATATGTTTTTCTGTTGGCAGCCAAATAAATGCTTAAGTGTGATTTACCGGGTGATTTAGATGAGAGTCTAAATTTCCCAGAGGGGAAAATGTTTCATGTGGTCTAACATTATGAAGTGGTCATCTGTGTTATCGTTCCCTGTTTTTGGTCCTAAATCAATCATAGCCTACCACAGAATGTGTGGAATGTTTGCTTTCCTCACAGCCACATAATACAGCATGTCCGTGTAGCCTACGCCACATACAGGATGCAGGAAACGTACAGTAGGCTACCTAAACTAGGAGCAATCAGACAAATGTAGGCTCGTACAAATAGCTTACCTTCCGAAGATGATTTTCTTTCCTCGCGTGGACCTCACCAACAAGCACATGCACCTCCGTCTCCGAAAAGTTTCTCTTCTTTCCGCGTTTTTCCATAAACGTCTTTGTCTGTCCTAATGCTCCACGCTATATTATGTCGGTTCCTTCCGGGGTATCCACGTTGTGCGCTGTCATAGTTTTGACCATATATGGTTGGATTTGGGCGTGGAGAGGGCGGAACACGGGGCGCGTGCGCGTACGCTCTCTTCCCCGCCAGTCTCGGATTTCTCGTGCAGGAAATGGCGTACGACTTTTTTGATAGATCCGAAAAGCGTGTAAATATTCTCGTCGTACGCTACATTTCGCATTTTCCGCGTTTTCGTCGTACGCCCTCTTTTACACCTGAATTTACACGCTCTTTGATAAATGAGGCCCCAGGCTGTTATGTACAGTAGGCAGAACGCTACAGTAATACTGTAGCACCTGATGTTCAAAGGTCTATTCTGCTACGGTGTGTGTTCATTATGTATGTTTAAAATGTGTGTGTGTGTGTTTATTTGCGGAGCCTTTGTCATGCCTCCCACACACACACACACACACACACACACACACGCACACAAGCACGCATGCACACACACGGCATTACAAAACAGACACATATTGGTTACGTAACAGTAGTGTGTTAGAGTGAAGACTTCAAACAGTGGATCGTATGATAGAGAGTCTGTAGACTAGAGAGAGAATGAGAGGAACTGCTCTGGTTCAGGCTCCATTCCGCTGTGCACTTCAAAAGAGAGCCTAACTTCCATTACCGCCAATCTTTCCATCACACTGCTACTCTTCATCCTCACTTTCATCTTCATCACCAGCTAAGTTGCCTTGTGGAAAAGATTGGGAGGTTCGATGCCCGGCCGTACGGAAGACTATAAAAATGGCGCCCAATGCCTCCCTGCTTGGCACTCATCATCAGCATCAAAGGTTGGATTGGGGGTTAGTCCCTGTGACATACTAGCTTCATGTCCAGGGGGTGTACTTGTACATCAAGCTGCCTCACGCTAAGGAGTCAGGAGATAGGCTCCTCCCCCATGGGTCACTAGGCTCCAGAACCATTGGTTCTCAAGGCTACTTACTTACTTTAATCTTAACGGGCTGTATTCTTCTCTATGGTTTCCAGCCTGTTCTTCTGTTCTGGACGAGCCTCAATCCAGAACCCCAGTCACGCTTCATTAGTGATTGAGGGATTGCTCGTTCTCCATCTCCCCCCAGGGCAGAAGATGACTGAGATTATCAGGTGATCTCTCATTCAATCAGCACCCAATCACCCACTGGTCCTAGACTGATGCAGCGACACCATCCTCCCAGAGGTGACCCCCTCCATCCGATTAGCATGAGGGAGCAGAGCCCCCAGAGACTCGCTCAGGCTGAAGAGCCTCATCACGGAGAACCTAGACACCATAAAGAGGCTATGATTATCTGGTAGGAAAAAGCTAGGAGCCTGAAATAAAAGAATAATAAATGGGAGAAAAAGACATACAGGCTGTTTGAATTCATGTAAACAGTCATTTTCCAGTGTTGTTTTCACCTCTGGCCCCCAGTATGTAAAAACTACGGTTAGAGGTGAACACAACAACGGAAAATTGGCTCCTCCCATCCATAACGAGCCTCGCATTAGGCTCTGTTGACGTGGACAAATTCACACTTGAGCATTTCCAGTCAGACAAGCGAGCGAGCGAGCGAGCGCACAAGCGAGCGTGCACGCAAACACGAATGAACGCATGAGCTAATGCGCCGCGCGATAATGTTATGGACGTATTGCGTAACTGAGTTGATTAACGCATGCCGCCCACACACACGCGCACACACACACAGACACACGCGCACACACACACACACACACACACACACACACACAACTCACTCAAACGCCAGCTGCAGTGATTTAGGTGAAGTGTCCTCTACCAGGCGGGAGGGGGGGGGTTGAGGCAGAAACCGTAGCCCATCTTAATTGGCCTCCTTCCTCCACTGCCGGGGCACAAGGGGGGGGAGAAGAGTCAGGCGGCCGGAAATGAACACCCTGAAGGACCCGGCCGTCAACAAGCCCTCTCCGTCCTCAGCGAATCAGGCGAGGAGATGATAGACTAGAGTGTGATCCATCAGTGGGGGTAGGACACCGCGAGCGGAGAGAGAGTGGAGAGAGACCTCCTTGACCCCCCGAGGGAGAGCAACCCTTCCTGTCAGTCTTTAGCTGAGGAGAAACCAAACACCGGTCTCCCTGGTTCAGCCAGAGACCATGTAGGTACGGTACCGCGTCTTGTTGATGTGTTTAAACCTCGTTAGGGCGCATGACGTCATCGGAGCTCGTTAGGGACATGCCGCTTTGCGGACGAATAATAAATGAGGTTCTCCTCCGCCGCGGGGAACCGAGAGGAATAATAAATGAGGTTCTCCTCCGCCGCAGGGAACCGAGAGGTCCTCAGAGTCACCGGAGAACTCCCTCTCAGCGCTGAGACCGCGGGGGTGACGCTGATCGACCTTGTTCTGCTCCAGCTATGTCAGCCTCGGCAGGGTTCCACTCCACTGGATCTACAAGGGGTCTGTGGGCGGGGAACCGGGTTGTTCCATCCGCCATCGCTGTAGTACACACACACACACACACACACACACACATACACAAACACACACAAACACACACACAAACACACACAGCCAAACACACACACACACACACACACAGACAAAACACACACAAACACACACACACAGACAAACACACGCACACACACACACAAACACACACACAGCCAAACACACACACAAACACACACACACACAAACACACACACACAAACACACACACACACACACACAGACATGCATATGCACATAGACATAACGTATACAGTACACACACACACACACATGCACGAGCACACACACACACACACATGCACACACCCACACACACACACGCACACACACGCACACACACACACAAATATTGATTTGATGTGGTTGAGCGATGCAGAGAGACTAAAATGGATGTTTGATCATAGGGTATTTGCACTTGCAGAATATTTAGAGAAAGCTTGGGACAAACGAACAAAGAGAACTTATATGTGATGCATTTATTTAGGATTCTGACGAAAGACTGTTATTTTTATTTATTTATTTTCTGTTATTGTTTGGTATACATTGCATAGCTTACAAACCGTGAGAAGTGTATGTGATATAGTTAATTATTGTTTATTGTTTATGGTGTGTTATAATCCCGTAAGGGATGGGTCCTCGGACATGACACGAAAATAAATATTCATTCATTCATCCATTCATTCATTCATTCATTCATTCATTCATTCATTCATTCATTCATTCATTCACACACACACACACACACACACACACCAAGCCCTGAGGGGCAGAGTAATCAGTCTATACACACACGGCTGTTACATTTACACAGAGCGGGCCTCCATCACAGCACAGACGCCATCTCTGTCCAGTAATATCAGCCATCATTTTTTATTTCCTTCGCTGCCAAAACACCGCGACACAGAGTCAAGAGAGGTCGAACGCAACCACACCGCCACCCCCTCATCCATCCAGCCATCATCCATCCAGGCTGCCCTCATCCATCCAGACTGCCCGGGGGAGACACAGTCAGACCGGGAGAGAGAGAGTAATGGCCGTTCAAATAGATGGAAACATGTCTCTAGTCTGTGGGAACATGCATCAGCCCGCCCCTGCAGACATGATGGAGGCTGACGACAGAGGGTGTAGATGTGTAACCCACCCCGCCCCCTTCCCCCATCCCCTGCCCCCCCCCCACCGGGCAGCTGTCCACAACATCTGACCACTGCCCCCGCTGGTCACTCGCCTATCACAGAGGGGGTGGGGGGAATTGGAACATGGTCACATGAGGACATATGATTGGGGGGTGGGGGGGGGGGGGGGGGGGTGAGGGCGAGAAAGGGGTGAGAAAGGGGGGTGAGAGTGTCACCGGGAGTGTGTAAGTGAGTGAGAATGGAAAAGATAGTAGGTGAGAATGAGAGAGGAGACGTCGCAGCGGGGGGTGGGTGGGGGGTAGAGGGTTGGGGGGGTGTCAGATCCCCCCCCGTCTAAATGTGTGAACAGCAGACGGTCGCTGCCATGAGGACAGACGATTAGCGGACGCCTCGGCGCCGTCACACCGCTGCTGTGGCCCGTCGCCCGGGTCAAGAGACGGTCGAAAACGCCGCTCACCCTGACTAAGCGCCCCCCCCCCCCCCGGAGAGAGACCCTGGAGAGAGACCAGAGCTGGCCCTGAGAATAGAGGGAGAGGAATGGATCACACTGCCGGAGCCTGGCGTGCTAGGGGCCAAGCTGGACCGACCCCCACACTCCGCTGGGGGGGGGGGGGGGGGAATTAGCAACCCAAATAGAGGCTGCGCCCCACGGGCCGATACGGAAGCCCTGACCGGTAACCTGCTCCATCTGAATCACAAATCAGCCCGGCTTTCTTCTGTATGAAGAAAATTACCGTGAAAGTAGTTTTTATTTGAACGCCATCTTACAGAGGAACGGTGGAGAAGGGCAAGGGGGGGGGGGTGCAATTCTCCTGAGGGAGTTTTCAGAAGGAAAATATACGCAGAGAGGGGTTGTGAGAGGTACAGCACGTAGGCACGCACGCACTTAAGTACACACACACAGACACATATCCTGGGGTGAGCACAGAGACCCAGTGTGTGCGTGGAATGCCTAATGGCAGTGTGTTACCTTGAAACGGCTATTTGATCATTCTGAGCAAGCTCTGTGGTGATTTAATAAAGCTCATTATTGATGGAACGCTCTTCTTCAACTGCCCGGGAACAGTCATCGGTTAAATGCAATACTAAGTGCAAAGTTACCCGGAGCAGTCATTTACATTCTCACTGAGGGAGCTATTACCATAGTTTAAAAAGACAGACACACACACACACACACTCACACACACACACACACACACACACACAGGCATGCACAAAGGCACAGAAACACATACACATGATGCAATCTCCAATTAGGGGGAGCAATTAGTCGTTAGATAGTTAATATTTAATCGAAGATCCATGCGTCTGGAGGGGTTGAAAGGACTTGGCTGGCCCGCTCTCCGGCTCTGTTCTGACTGTACTGAACACTGCCGGGCCTGACTAATTGACCCTCTGCGTTGTGGTGCAATAACTCTTAATCAGCGTTCAGCGTGACAATAGACAGAAATCCTTTATCTGCTGGCTGACAGCTGAATACAGTCGGCCGGCAGGGAGAAATATTCAGTGGTGCTGTTATACTGTACAGCTCACAGCCACAGCTCAGATTATTACCCCACATGATAACTACCCCGCATGATAACTACCCCGCATGATAACTACCCCGCATGATAACTGCCCCGCATGATAACTACCCCGCATGATAACTACCCCGCATGATAACTACCCCACATGATAACTACCCCGCATGATAACTACCTCACATGATAACTACCCCACATGATAACTACATGATAACTACCCCACATGATAACTACCCCACATGTTAACTACCTCACATGATAACTATCCCGCATGATAACTACCCCACATGATAACTACCCTGCATGGTAACTACTTGAACTTGAACTTGAACTACCCAATTCTAAGAAATCACTTTATAATTACCACCTTATTACTAGTAAATTATAAGGTAAATGTAACCTTATTTTACTTGATAATTACCACCTTATTATGAGAAAATTACTAGGTAATTTCCACCTTATTTTTAAGAAATTACTAGAAAATTACCACCTTATAACTAGGAAAGGTAAGGTAAGGTAATTTTGGCGAGGTAATTTTGACGCCCTAAAATAAAGTGTTACCGATACAACAATAATCTCTGCATTTGCACGTTGCGGTCAAAAGACACTTAAATGTCCCGAGTGTGAAGGCTCAATCATCATCTAATTCAGACTAATCTTTAATCGGGCAGAGATGTCCTTCATCCAGGAGGACAGGGCCTTGTTTACAGGCTGCCCAGGTCCACTCTGACTGGACAAGGACACAGACATAAAAATACAAACTTTGTGCATATCCTTCACAAACCACACACGCACATCCCAACCAAAACACCAACGGCATTTCACAGTTATGAGATGATGGGGGACTGCTATTGAGTGTGGAGACATCAGAATGAAGTGCCGGATGGATGTTATTACAGAGAGGGCTGTCTGCTGCTGGTCCAGCAGAAACTCCCCTCCTCTAACACCATTACTCTGTCTTTATCGCCACACTCACACCACACCACACTGAGCAGGAAAGCAATGTCTCCAGTCTGAATGGGCCGAAAACAGCGTTCGCTATCTGCCTCCCAGCCCCACTTCAGATTGCCCGTGCTCTCTATAACTGGAGAATAAAACACTTCGCCTGGGCCTACTCATTTCACAGAGGACGGGATGGCTTTCATTCCGCCAATTCTGAATCTCCGACGAGAACAAAACACCCACTGTTTTCAGCAGGTGATTCTGAGAAATACAGAATCAACAGGTGATTCCGGGGGACGATTCAAAGCTGTGGGCGCGACTCCATCCTTCCCTGACATCCCGTGTGGTTGATGTATTTCTTGGCCCCTCACTGCTTCCCCCAATACCTGCTGGCTCAGACTCTTCACATGTCCCCCCTAATATCCCGCCTGTGACGCCAGACGCGTCCTCCGATCGGCCGTCCCCGTCGAAGCCCCGCCCCGTCGTGTTTGTCATTAGTGCCCCCTCCGGTCTGTGTGACCACAGCCATGTAGCGGGCACTGCCTGTCACACCCCTGTCCCCTGTCTCCATCGCCACGGGAACAGCTACCACGGGGGGACCGCACGGGGCCACAGGAAATTACAAGTGTGACAAGATAAGACCCGATGTTTATCTGATACTGCTCCCTAGCAACCAGTAAAACAAGAGGATATAGGGATAAAAAAAGTGATGTAGTGTGTGGGATGTGGTAACAGGGCCACGCTGATAAAGGGCACGCCTGCCTTGCGACGTCAGCCATTCACTCAACAGCCCTGAAACACACAGCAAACACTGGCAAACGCAAACAGGGGTGGACCGAACATTCTGGAGCCATACAGTCCAGATGGCCATTTTGCACTGTAAATCCCTGTGATTATCACAAGACTTGGAGAAAAAGCAAGTTCTTTACCGCAGGTAGCCAGCTAAGGGAATAGGCTAATCTTTCTGTGTCAGTACTGTTGACATTTCTGGTTTTCAGTTTCTGACAGCAGGCTAATTGAGAATGTGTAATCCCAAATGTAGGCCTATTTGACTGGATTATCAACCTTAATTCTGGGCCAACATTGGAAAGGAGCAACTTGGGGCACCATAGTTCTCCCCTGGCTGTAGCTGGCTTTGCTCGAAGACACCCATATTATCAGCACTTTTTCTGGGCCAACGTTGGAAGGAGCCATTCGGGCCCCATAGTTATCCCCTAGATAATCTACAGTCTACTACACTACAGCTCTCCTCAACACCATGAGCCAGGAAGATAGGTACCTGACACGACACTTTTATCGTCCCTCATGGATTTCCAGATGTCAGCGAATACTAATAAAAAGCTATTAGAAGCAGCCAAGGGCAGCAGAGAAAAACATTACAAAACCTGTTTGCTATGCAGATCCATCAGCGATTCTGCTGTATACCGTCTCACAGAAACTGGGCTTGTAATGGGAAAACATCAAAAGATGTGAGATACACCAAACATTCAATTTCTCTCCCTTTCCCCTGGGCCCTTTCCCTTTCTCTCTTGTGATGTAGCAGTTCGCCGTTGACGCAAACCCCTCTCTCTCTTTGTCTCGCCTATTCCTGTTTCTTCAAAGCTGTTCTTCTCTAAGAGACACCATCACCATCACGTTCACTGTCGACGCAAACCCCTCTTTGTCCCACATATTCTTATTTCGTTCAAAGCGGTTATTCTCTAAGACACACTATCATCCACATAAAGGGCGATACCATCCAGGTCCTGAACTGACTTCGTGCAGGCTGCTAACCTTGGCTGGCTGTAGGTGATACAGTTGAGATAATAGGACTGAAAAGGTCATTTGGCCGCTCACACACATCTAATACGGCCCGTCACTTTGGGTCAGCGGTGATACGGTGTAGGGGATCCCACTCTGAAGGCAACATGGCCGCACTTCGATGCACGGCGGATGAAAGCTCACTGCTCACTTGGCTCTGACCAAGGTGGAGTGGAATTTTGCTGCAGGGGGTTTTCGGGATCATCTAACGCATGCAAATGGGCCCCTCACTGGATACCAAGACTATTGCGTGTGTGTGTGTGTGCGTGCGTGTGTGTGCATAGTGCGTAGTGTGTAAATAGATGTTCAAAGGAAGGAAATTTATCTCCAAGGTCAACCTAACTGCTTCTCAGTGTCGAAAACGTGATACGGAGGTAATTATACTAGACCTCCTGGTCACCTCAAACCATTAGTGTGATTCTCAAATCTAATTTCCATGCCAGGCATCATTAGAGAGTAGCCTCACTCACATCTCCACGTGATTAATATCCCTTCTGTGATTCAATGAGGGCATGAATATCTTCAATCTCTTTACTCTTGTGAGAGCTTCATCATACCACAGTCTGCCCAGGGCCTGTTCTTCACTGGGAGAGAGAGAGGTGTGCTCTTCTGGGAGAGAGAGAGGTGTGCTCTTCTGGGAGAGAGAGAGGTGTGCTGATTCATGCAGCTTTTGCACTTGTTGTCGTTTGATTAATTGTCTTGTCAGGAGGTTTTAAAGCTGGAGTTGTTGATGTAGAACTGCCTGTCCCCCCCCCCCCCAGTCCAGGCTAGTGTGACATAGACTTGTGTGTGTGTGTGTGTGACACAGACTCAGCGTATGCCATTCTATCTTGTCGATGTGGTTGACAAGCAACAAAGACATACCACCGGGCCATGTAAGCGCACGCCCATGTGTGAGGTGTCACTTCCTGTTACAAACGGAAGATATTTACATTGCGTAGATGTTTCATATCTGTCTGACGTTTTGTAGAGCTGACCAGTTTGATGTCTCTATGACCTTGTTTTCCTGCTTTTCCATGTCTGACATTTTCAGCAATGATTCATGGGGGGTTTTGAGGTTTTGACAATGAAATTATTTTGAAGGGGAGCGCGGTGCGGGAGGTTTGTTGAGTATAGGACATGGGGTTCTGGAAACAATCAAGGAGATACACACACGTGCGTGCGCATACGCACACGCGCACACACACACACACACACACACACACACAAACCAATTGACCTTCAGCGGTAGACCTTTTAGGCGATCATGTCTGATTCACCCCCAGAAAGACAAGAACGGGGATACACAAGCTTTGATCAGCACAGCGACGGTCTCTCCTCCCTCCATCAACATGACAGCAGGGTCATCTACCATCAGACCCGGGCAGGATGACTGCTTTTTTTTATTATCATTATCACCTTTATTTAAACTCGAGGATCAAGGTCGGAGGGAGGTATGAGCCTCATTTACAGTGATGTCGAGTAAATACAAAGTATGCCCTGCACCAAATAAATGATACAAGACAAGCATCATCCTACAGTATATTTGTAAAAAAAATAATTATAATAATAATAATAATAAATAAATAAAAAATTACTAACAAGATTCATATAAAACAAGTACATACAGAAATAAAGTGATCATAAAGTAGTTACTTTTAACGAAAGAAAACACTCCTGGGCGCATAATAGTCACGTTAGCTTTTATAATTAACAGCTACAAAGCTACGTACGTTCATACACACTGTAACGTCTTACAATAAAGCACTGACTCGCAGACAAAGCAAATGGGAAAGAAAATGGGATGGCAAATCCAACATCACTGACAACTGCTTCTGACACTCCGATAACGAGGGCCAGAAGAAAAGCTTTCTTTCTCTTTTATCTGGCATAGATGAAGAGGAGAGTGCAGCGTGTGAACAAGAGAATCACTTCAGAACAACTCCTCAACCTGATAACCTTTGTGTGAATGGACCGCTGTGAATGCCGACCACCACCCTGCCCTGTCCTCGCCCACCTACAGGGTGAGCTGTGTGTGTGTGTGTGTGTGTGTGTGTGTGCTTACTGTATGTGTGTGTGTGTGTGTGCTTGTGTGTGTGTACTGTATGTGTGTCACACTCAGTGGGAGAGACACAGCTCTGAGACACACACGCACACACACACGCGCGCGCGTGCACACACACACGCGAGCGTGCGCGTGCACACGCACACGCACACACACACACACACACACACACACACACAATCACCAGGCGCGCTAGGCTGGTATTGTCGGGCCCTCCAGAACCTCCTAGTTCTGCCCGTCGCTCCAGAAGTACCACACAGAATCAACCCATGAACCCCTCCTAATAACACACTCACTGTGCTCTCCACAGTTTCCCACTCTCTGGCCAATGACAGAGCAGAGTTGACATACCGAGAGGTAGGGGTGGCAGGGGGCCCTGTAACCTGTATGAGTCCCATTGCAGGTGGCCAGACCACAGCCCAGAGCAGAACTGAACCTTTCACACATCTACTCTCTGATGACAGGAGATCCCACCAGCTGCTTGGGTATGCCTGGGCAGGTACTAACATGTGTGTGTGTGTGTGTGTGTGTGTGTGTGTGTGTGTGTGTGTGTGTGTGTGTGTGTGTGTGTGTGTGTGTGTGTGTAGGTGTGTGTGTGTGTGTGTGTAGGTGTGTGTGTGTGTGTGTGTGTGTGTGTGTGTAGGTGTGTGTGTGTGTGTGTGTAGGTGTGTGTGTTTGTGTGTGTAGGTGTGTGTGTTTGTGCGTGTGTGTGTAGGTGTTTGTGCGTGTAGGTGTGTGTGTGTGTGTGTAGGTGTGTGTGTGTGTGTGGCGAGCATGTGCACTCATGTGATTCCTGCTGTCCTTATTGTCAGAGGGAGGTCTCTCTGTGAGCACGGCGGCAGAGAGGGGAGGACGTCCCCCGGCGTGATCCTGTCACTGTCCATTAGGCCCCGCCCCTCAGTGACTCAGCAGCAGGCCGGGGACCCGGGGGACACAGGGACCTGGTGGCAGGATGAGGAGGTTGGGCCCCCAGTCAACCGTCCTGACACCCGCCTTCATCCGGGCCCCTGGGCCTCGGGGCCCCCCCAGAGAGGAGATTTAACACAGAGCGACATGGCGCGGGGGCGTGATGACAGGGGCAGGATGAGGGTGGGAACGGATGACGAGGGAGCAGAGAGAGGGTGACGGGGACGGGGGGGGTTGACGGGGGGGGACAAGGCCACTCACCTCCCTGTGGGGCCCCTCCCTGAATATTACAAATACAATTTCACAGCTTGATTCACAGCCAAATTGCACAGCCTGATTCTGCATAATAATCACAGCACCGTTCAAGGCTCTGGGTAGGATGTGTGTATCCGTGTTTCTATCATTTCAAAATTTCTATATTTCTTAATTTCTAAATTATAATTTCTAATTTCCTTAAATTACTCACCTCCCTGTGGGGCCCCTCCCTCAATATTACAAATACAATTTCACAGCCTGATTCACAATGTTGAATTGGACAATGTTGCTATGGTGTTCATACAGTATGCGTGAAACAACACAGTGCGTTGTTGTCAACTGGCATTGCTAACAATGGCTAACATGGCTAGCGGGCTTTTCGCCTTTTGTTTCTGGAATGCATTTAACTGGGATATGACGTCATCATGGGCCTTAAATCCAGAGCTCTGATACCAATGGAATGCAGCATTAAAGGTTTGCTGCGTCTGAACTTTTCGGCAAATGTGTTTCCATCTCCCATTTTGTGCATTAACTATTTTTCTAAAAAAACAAAAAACACATCAAGCGAGCATACAAACACTTTAGACAGCAGCAAATTAGACAAAAAATGAATTATAGTGGGGGTTTTCAAATTGTCACATTTCCATCAACCTTTTCTGAGATACTTCAAAATGCACGTAAAAATCTGTTATGGAAACATGGCTAGTGTGTGTGTGTGTGTGTGTGTGTGTGTGTGTGTGTGTATACTGTACAGCCCTGAGGTACTGTAGGTGTTATGATTAAACAGACCTTACCTACTGTAGTCATTTGGGACGAGGTTACCCAGCTGTGACATCCAGGCCTCATCCCGTCAGCCTCCTCAGGCAGGTAGGTGAATGAAACATTCCCTGAACATCGTCTTAACTAGAACTATTTCTCCTTCCACATTTATTCAACCTTTTGGACTGATACAATATGAAGTATTCCAGTTTAAGATTCATGCTTTAGGGCTCAACAAGAATTAGCAAGGATTAAACGAATAAAACACCTCCTGTACAGTATGTTCCCGTCAACCATGCATGGTTTTATAAAACATGAGCATGGAAACATTTCCTTCTGAACTCTGGCAACCCAGTGTTAGTTTTCCTTTGTTCCTTTATGAATATTTAAACAGCATTTGAATAATAACATATGCCAGCTGTCGTGTACCGCAAAAAACAAAAACCCTAAGCAATTACTGAAATCAGTGAAATAACCCAACTCTGCCTGTCTGAGAAAATAAGCTGCATCTCTCTCTCTCTCTCCCTCTCTCTCTCTCTCTCTCTCTCTCCCTCTCTCTCTCTCTCTCCCTCTCTCCCTCTCCCTCTACCTATCTCTCTCCCTCTCTCTCTCCCCCTCTCTCTAATCAGCATTTCCAGCAGGCTCTAGGCTCTGTAGCCCTGGATCCATCTCTCCTCTTCATCCCTCCTCTCTTCTCTGCCTGAAGAGTTTCCATCTGTGCCTCTGGTGGCCAGACACACCGGGGAATCTAAGAGCATCAAAACGCAGCGTTACACCTGCACGCTACGGCTGCTGGTGCTAAAACAGAATTAGCAACCGTCTGAAAATGAAGGCACACACCCAAGTTTAGGAATAAAGTAAACTAGAAAGGGTTCTCCGGGAACACCTCCGCCCATGAATGCATTTTGTTGGTGTAACCGAGTTGAAATGGTGAAACTCACTCCTCAGTATAAATATCACACACTTGCACCTATAAACTAGTCATTCTAAAAAACGTTGTTCCAGACTGGATTCAAACCCAGTACAAAGTCCTATGCTTTCCCATGACATCATGAAAGGCACTGTGATTGTGCAATCAATGGAGGCGGTATTGACAAAGACATGAGCCTAAATCCAAAAGCAAAACCGAATGGGCAAGTTTTGTTTTAATTCGTGTATCTGCTCCAAAATTGTATGGGTTCTACGTTGGCTCATGCTACACCATCTCCACCGAGTTTCATGAAAGTAGTTTTTTGTGTAATCCTGCTAAAGAACGGTGCGGCACGTAGCTCGGGAGGTAGAACGGTCGGCTGGGGATCCCAAGGTCCCCGGTTCGACCCCAGCTCCTGGCATTGTGCCAAAGTTTCCTTGAGCAAGACACTGAACCCCAGAATAGCTCACGTGCAGCACCAGTGGTGCAGTACTTACAATAGCACTGTCGCCTCACAGCAAGAAGGTCTCTGGGCCTTTCTGTGTGGAGTTTGCATGTTCTCCACGTGCTTGCAGGGTTTCCTCCCAAAGAACTCAACACAAAAAACATGTGAAGAAGAGCAGATGCTCTTCAGTCCGGCCCCTGACCAAGACTTGGACTGGGCACTTGGACTTGGTCCCCGGGCGCCATGAACGATGGCTGCCCACTGCTCCTGGCTGCCCCTGGAGGAGGACGGCAAGGATGGGAGACATGCAGGGAGCAATTTCCACCAGCGACCCCTGATTCCATGTGTGTGTTGTGTGGTGTCGCCTCTCATGTGTGTAATTGTGTGTCACTTGTCGTTAAAAGACCCCATGAGGTCCCACATTAAAAAACAACAACAAACAAATGAACAAACGAACACACACAACTGAAAATATATCCCTCTGTTGTCGCCAGGCAGAAGCAATCAAAGAAGCATCACATTTATTTGCGGTGCAAAGGAGAGGGATATGGCTCAACCAGAGTCAGCACAGCCTCAGAGAGTGACACAATATTACATAGGAGGAAAAAGCGTTAGAGTGTTATCCTCAGCACAGTCTCTATCTGAATTTCCGGCCCTGAACCCCTGTCCAACAGATGGGTCCCTAGGGACAAGATGGCCCTGAACCCCTGTCCAGCAGATGGGTCCCTAGGGACAAGATGGCCCTGAACCCCTGTCCAACAGATGGGTCCCCAGGGACAAGATGGCCCTGAACCCCTGTCCAACAGATGGGTCCCCAGGGACAAGATGGCCCTGAACCCCTGTCCAACAGATGGGTCCCCAGGGACAAGATGGCCCTGAACCCCTGTCCAACAGATGGGTCCCCAAGGACAAGATGGCCCTGAACCCCTGTCCAACAGATGGGTCCCCAAGGACAAGATGTCCATGTCCCCAGATCCTGGGTGTACGATACAACAGAAAACAAGATATGTGACAGGATAGGTGAGCATATTATTATTGTTATTATTATTATTATTATTAGTAGTAGTAGTAGTAGTAGTAGTAGTAGTAGTAGTATTATAGTAATGTATTATTATTAACAATAATAATACTAGTAATAATAATAATAATAATAATAATAATAATAATAATACATTTTTTATATAGCATATTTCAAACATGTCAGTACAAAGTACAAATGCATACATATAATGAGGTACGGAGGTCATGGTAGGCCGGGCCTGAATGTCTAGTCCCACAGGACTGACCTGGGTCTGCTGGTCCTCTAGATGCACCAGGCCCCTGCGATCATGCACCAGGCCCCTGAGATCATGCACCAGGCCCCTGCGATCATGCACCAGGCCCCTGAGATCATGCACCAGGCCCCTGAGATCATGCACCAGGCCCCTGAGATCATGCACCAGGCCCCTGCGATCATGCACCAGGCCCCTGAGATCATGCACCAGGCCCCTGAGATAAGGCACCAGGCCCCTGAGATCATGCACCAGGCCCCTGAGATAAGGCACCAGGCCCCTGAGATAAGGCACCAGGCCCCTGAGATAAGGCACCAGGCCCCTGAGATAATGCCAGAGTTCAAAGTTCACCGCTCATACATATTTGCCACTGTCTTACATAAAGCAAGTGTCTTACATAAAGTGTCACACAATAAGTGTTTCACAGGCCCCACAGGCTCTGACACATTAATCATGAACAACTCTTTTCATGAATCATGACAGGAAGTCTATAATAGCCTTTAACTGATTGGATTGTTTAGGTGCAGATTATGAAGTGCTATAGTCAAATGCAAAGACCAGAATTAGATTAGGCCAAACTAATAATGTGTAGAGTTGTCGCATACAGTATTAGATTAAATTCGACGTCATTGTCACTGTGCAAAGTACAGGTACAAAGTCAAAGAAATGCAGTTAGCATTTAAGCTAAAAGCTAATTTATTTTTATTTTTACGTGAAGCACTCTGTGCATGCACACTCTCTGTTGTAAAGCACTTTGAGCTGCATTTATTTGTATTAAAGGTACTATACAAATCTATATATAATAATATTTACAATTACTATTTACAAAATAATTACAGTATTTAGTGCAGGAAAAGTGAGTACTACAGCATAAGTAATGCTCTATCTGAAGATCTACAGTGATGGACAGTGGAGAGTTACATTATACAAATATTTATGTATATGTAAATATTTTAGATATGTACAGTATGTAAATATTTGTATACAGAGGAGGCGTCACTGCAATATGTTATGGATAGAAAATGGCCTACTGCCTCATAAATTCCCCTGGGTCTGTATGCACATTATTGTGCACTGCACCACAAACAGATCTGTCTTTGTCTTCTCTCTCTCTCTCTCTCTCTCTCACACACACACACACACTCTCTCTCTCTCTCTCTTTCACACACACACACACACACTCTCTCTCTCTCTCTCTTTCACACACACACTCTCTCTCTCTCTCTCTCTCTCTCTCTCAACCCTGTTCTTCCTGATTGAGAGATTGAGACAGCCTTTGGGATCCTTTCTGCTCTGAAGATCTGCACAGCCAGATGAAAGCCACTGAGCAGACAGCCTCGTCATGTCAGCGCTACACGCTCTCTGAACCATCAAAACCACGTGTCCTACATTTTTCAAGTCAAGTTCTCCTTTTAAAAATAAACAATTCACATTTTTCGAATGTGCTATCCACAACTTGTATGAGGGTCAGGTACAGTATGCTTCCAAATCCATGATAACTACTGCAAGCAGGAAGGAGGGTGGCAAGAGGCAGGGAAGACTCCATGGCAACTTGATGCGAGTCCAGTAGCTAACGTGGATGGACTCAGCGCTCATTATCCACCAGTCAGTGACACATCTACAGTATGGAGTAATTCTGCCGTATAAAACACACACAGCGTCAGACATGTTCTACCCCGGCCAGGCGTCAACTGAGGGGGGTAATTATGGGGGTTCCACAGTTCCCAGCATGCAATGAGCCACACTTGACAGGAGCCTCGCCTAAAGAACCCTTTGTAGCTGATATAGAGACATATAGTAGTATAGCTACTCATTAAAGCACATTCGTCTCATGGAACTGGGTGCGGTGAGAGACGAGGCGCTACCTTCTAGAATTCCGACTCTCCCGTCTTCGGCGCCGTCACAATGCCGCCGCCCGTTAGCCTAAGCATCACCGACGGCGCGCGGCTTTGACGTCTGAATTTCCATAGAATGGCTTTCAAGCGCGAGAAGGGAAAGAAATTCAGACATCCTTGAAGACACGTCACATATTAGAGAGGATGTACAGTCTGTGTGGCTTCTAAAGCTAGTAGAATATGCGAGTGCATAAAGTCTGTGGGCTATTGGCAAAAAATGATTATACAATTTTGATTGCCTGCGGAGAAATCTGCATCACACAGCTACACCCGATCAGTCGGCGTTAGGCGACGGCCTTGTTCGTCCTCAAAGACGAGACAAATACTCAACACGAAGACGTCTTTCCCCCACAGAAAAACAAGAGAGAATTACAGAATGGACACACATCCAGGCAGATAGGATGTGTGTGTGTGTGCGTGTGTGTGTGGAGGTGGCAGAGTGCTACAGGTAGAGACAGACGGATGATAAAAGGGATGATTAAACTAATGCATGCACAAACAGTTCAGCCTGTGTGCCCATCTCATTCCGAGGTGTCAGTCAGAGCGTCCCCCCCCACCCCCCTCCCTCCTCCTCCTCCTCCTTTTTCTCTTCCTCACACAGGGAACCACGGCAACAACAGGACATAAATTATGCAGCGTGGTGTCAGGAGCTTGGAATAATGAAGCTGTGGTTGAGACCCGA
This sequence comes from Borostomias antarcticus, assembly GCF_949987555.1. Classification (NCBI taxonomy): domain Eukaryota; kingdom Metazoa; phylum Chordata; class Actinopteri; order Stomiiformes; family Stomiidae; genus Borostomias; species Borostomias antarcticus. The sequence goes on along the minus strand of NC_140247.1, from coordinate 10,399,408 downwards.
TGTATCAGCGTCATTTATCACCGCGCAGCTTCCCCTGGGGTCGCGACTCACACGCCACACTATCAAATCCCTCATCTTACTGTACGCCGAACGGGACTGGATCACAATAATTCCTCCCTCTCTCTCTCTCTCTCTCTCTCTCTCTCTCTCTCTCTCTCTCTCAGGTCTTATCTTAAAGAAACAACGTTTAACAACGTCATCTGTTAATACTCGTGTGTATAATATGATAACTACTTCTGTTGATTAAAACGTTAAAAGAAAGCATCATGTACGAGTGAATTTAAGTAGGGGGTTTTGGTAGTTCCTGGTTAGGAAGACATGATGACGGATGATGATGGATGATGATGGATGACGGCCGTGTGATTTCAGGCGCAGCTTGTTACTGGCTCCTGCTTTTCTCCATTTGCATGTGAATGAGTTAAGACCACAGCCAGGGGTAAACTACATAATCCGCACACAAGCGCGCACACACACACACACACACACACACACCAAGAGCACACCCAGCGCTAAGCTACATCATCTGTACACACACACACACACCTGTTAAGAGCACGCCCAGTGCTAAGCTACATCATCTGTGTACACACAGACACACACACACAGACACACACACACATACACGTTAAGAACATGCCCAGCGGTGAGTTACATCATCAGTAAACACGTACGCACAAACACACAGACACACACATAAACACGGATATCACTTTGCCTCATCTCTGCTACCATTCAACCACATGGCAGGTTGGAAATTACATTTCCATTATCCCGACATCATATTACACATCTATGGGCATCATTTTTAAACTGAACATCATTTTGAAACACAACCAGGAAGAGACAGTGGTAATGGGTTTCAATCGCAGTAGGCTAAACCAGAGCATGCTATAATTTTCCCCAAAATCAGACCTTTTGTGAAGCAGAAAGGCTCAATGTTCAAACCTGCATTCGTTTCATTACATTAATGGTTGCTGTACACTAGCGAATGTGAACGTGCTCTTTCCTCAGGTGGCCGGTGAACTTTACCGGGGCTCGGCCTCCTGCTGTGCTCCTGCTCCCGCGGAGTTACATGAGCGTAACTCCTCCCGCGCCTCCGGGATCAGCTGATCGCTGACTCACCACGTGAGTGGAGCGCGGGCAGGGGGGGGGCTGGCGGGGTCTCCCTGCAGGGGTATCCGATGGTACGCCGACTCTTAAGGATATTGATAACGGGCTTTGACTCGTCTCGCCGGACACACGCGGGCAGCTCGGCGCCAGGCTGCGCTCTCTCGGCGGCGCGGGCTGTTTACCCGAGCACAGCGTGACCAGACTGGCAAAGGTCAGCACCATTGATTAGCGTTTCACACTACTACATCAATGTACCTGCCACTGACTGACTAGGCAAAGACACACACTGTGCGCTCTTTTAATGCAGTACTGCAGCACTGCAAAACCTGACTTTCCACGTGCTTCTATCCGTGAAAATTAGCATTCATTAAAGTTGTAGGGTAGCTAGATTGCACCGATGCCGTTGATTGGCTGGTTGACTGGTTTCACAACAATCTGTTTCTCCATAACCTCCAGAGCCTTCTCGGCAATTTTAATGCAATACTGCAGCACTCTGCAAAACCGGGGCTGCGCACAGCTGACTTTCCACGTGCTTTGAAATCTATCAGTGAAAATTAGCATTCATTAAATTTGTAGCGTAGCTAGATTTAACCAATGCTGTTGATTGGCTGGTTCACTGGTTTCACAACAATCTGTTTCTCCATAACCTCCAGAGCCTTCTCTTCAAATAATTAAGAGAATTCCCCTTGGCTGCACGTTAATTCCCCGTTCTTATGCAGACTGAGAGCTCCTTTCCTCTTTGGCTCTCTTCACAGCTCTTGTAGAGGCAGCCCAGAACCAGCGCGGCACATCAATACTTGACGGTGTCCAGGCGTGCCCACGGCTACGGGCTCCACCAGCTGGCGTTGGGAGCTGAGCCTTCGAGCGGCGGAGATGGGGGAATGAGGAGGAGTGTGCCAACAGCAGGGGTTCCAAAGTCTGCTAGATGCTTCAGGGGAGTAGCTGGAAGAAGAGAAACTAAAATATCCAAAATGTATAAACAAAGGGAACCGCATGCTGCGCTGGTACTGTGTGTGTGTGTGTGTGTGTGAGTGTGCGTTTGTTTATTTGTTGACTCCCTCGGTGCCATGAATGTGTTGGGTCCCGATACAAAGCTTAACAATTAATAGGTCCGGAACCAACGTAGCGGTCTGCGCTCTGCCCCGCTGTGAACTAATGGGGTGGTTCCACTCCGGCTACGGCCTACGTTCTCCGGGAACCTTTTCACCCAGTCGCCTATAGCAACCTATAAACTCTCTGCGCAGATCGGTCTGGTCACACTCCCATTCAACTGAGTTCCAACCTGCAGATTTGCTGGGCCATTCACAGTCATTCATCTAATATTTGGCGGGTTTGATACAACTGTACCCATTTGATACAACTGTACCCATTTGATACGATGATACTATATGACGACTAACCCCTCTAGCTCTGCTCTGATTGGTATAGGTCTATCCAATTGCATCCAGAGGTATTCTGTTGCCCTTCTGGGACCAATGTACTTGTCTGAATCTCATTCTAATCGACTTTTGGTGTGAGGATTTGTCTATTGTGTTGGTAATTCTAGATTGTGAGAAATGTTCAGGGAATTGGATCTAATTTCAGACAGTATGTGCAGGATAAGTGGCCTTTCAGGTCTTAAAGCCACATGAGATATCTCGGCACTTTGGCAGCCCCTCTGGTCATGATGAAATTGGCACTGCGTTTTAAGAACCACACTTCCCATAATCCCCCACTCACTCGCTGTAATGATGGGAAAAAATATGATAACAAACGTGTGTGGAGCAGACTGGATTGGAAGATTGTAGCTACTTCAATGGACTTTCTGGAAGGATGGCTTCAATGCAGGTGAATACCGGTCTTTCTTTTATGTGCATGTAGATAAATTTGCAGGGCGAAGTGTTTGTTGTCTTCCTGATATTGTGACACGCAAAACGTGTCACTTCCGTTTCCACTACAAGATTTCCTGCCAGTGTACTAGCCAGTACACCGAAAAACTAAAATAATAAATTCACAGGGTCTCATGCAGTCTCATGTCAAGAAAACGGTTTTGGGGTCTTGCTCAGGCCAATTCATAAACTAATAGCAAGTAAGGGTGAATATTGAACTATAAAAAAGTTCTCATTGAGCTTTAACATTGTTAATTATGGTCACAAAGCTTCAGTCTCCTATCCTGGAGGCCATACTTCCTCACAAAAAATCCCTTTGAATGTGAGCCCACATGATCAGGATGGCGATGCCAGGCTATCAGCCTCCTACAGAACGAGAGGTATGGACTTTAATCTACAGTACCAATGAGAAATTAATACTAGTCCAAATTATATTCTTCCACACAGTCCATAGAGAAACCAAGTTTTATGATGAAACCAAGCAACCATTGATGATTGCTTCCATTATCATGCTAAACACAGTAGATATAGTTAATTACATTTTAGGAAATTAATGAGTACAGATTTCAATAAAATATGGAACGTCCTTTCACTGAACCTATTGAAGAATACAGTATATACAGTAAGCACGCAACTGTCTTTGTTCAGGCCTAACTCAGAGGCAGCCTGGCCTCTCAAAGATCATCAGAGGTACTGTTACAGTAGCCTTCACCTCGGTTCTCTATAACTGCAGTGGAAACTGAATCGAAGCGACGACCTGATACGAGCACGGGTGCACTTGTTTCGCTAGCTCTCCCGTCGCGGGCAGTCGGCTACTCTCTCCGTAGATTAATTTCCCCAAAAATAAGGGAGTCATTTGCACAGCAGATGGTCAAGCATATCCCTCTTGGCCAAACAAGCGAGAACGTGTTGAAAGCCTGGGCACAGTTGTTTTGGAAAGGTTTCCTCTGGGCCTTTCAAGCGTGCGAACACGGCTGGGCTCCAGTGAACAGATGTCCGCTCTCAATTATATCACAATGTGGTTAATTTATCCGTCATCAACCAGAATTTAGAATCATTCCACAGCCTGGCTTGGCTACAAAGTTCCCATAACCATGTTCGCAGTGGAATCGTCCAAATGGACGAGAATCAAAGGACTTTGGTGGATGTAGTTCTGAGGGTGACTGGAGGAGCAGGTTTAAACCTGTGATGAGGAGCCACCGATGGGGGAGGAGCAGACGGAGAGACCTGGCCTCACTCACGGGGGGCAGAGGTGCTACCAAAACGCTGACCTTTAATCAATCAATCAAGTTGGATTTATATAGCGCCCTTCATGATACCCAGAGCGTTTTACAGAGTCCAGTATTCATTCAGACACAGTCATACCGGTGGTGGTAAGCTATATCTGTAGCCACAGCTGCCCTGGGGCAGACTGACAGAAGCGTGGCTGCCAATCAGCGCCTACGGCTCCTCCGACCACCACCAACATTCATTCACATTCATACGTTGCATGTCTTTATGATGGTGGGGGAAGCCAGAGTACCCGGAGGGAACCCACGCAGGCACGGGGAGAACATGCAAACTCTACACAGAAAGGACCTGGAACGACCGGGATTCGAACCCAGGACCTTCTTGCTGTGAGGCGACAGTGCTAACCACTGAGCCACCGTGCTGCCCAAATCACCAGCACCAGCCAGAGGGCACGACTGCACAGCGGGAAGACGTCCCAGAGAAGAGATGAGTCTCTTTGATGTACTTCCTGAGGCAGCTGAAGAAATTCAACATGCCAAAGGCAATGCTGGTACTCTTCTACACCTCCATCATCGAGTCCATCCGCACCTCCTCCATCACCATCTGGTTCTCAGCCAACAAACAAAGACAAGGGCAGAGTGCAGCGCATCATCCGCTCTGCTGCTGAGAGGGGGATCGGCTTTAGACTGTCATCCCTACTGGACCTACACACCTCCAGGACCTTAAAACGGACCAGAAAGATCGTGGTCGACCCCTCCTATCCCGGTCTCTTTGACCCACTCCCCTCTGGCAGGAGAGTGCGGTCCATCGGGACTGGGTCCACGCACCACAAAAACAGCTTCTTTCCCATGGCTGTCAGACTCATTCACAAGGCTCTTGTTCTGTCCTGCACCCTGTCCTATGTCGTCTGCAACAGCGTATGCCTTAACCCTAGACAAATTCCTAGTATGTGTGAACCATATGCATGACTAATAAACAGATCTTGAATCTTGAATTGTGTGTGAAGGTGCAAGGCGCTCCAATTCCCTGAACATTTTTCCTCATCTTCTGTTACATTCCACCCCTCTGTCTCTGCTCCCCTCTCTCGCTCTCCTGTCTAGTTTTTTTATTATCTCTCACGTGTGACTGCAGAAGAAATGTAGTTAATTTCTTCCCATCCGCCTTCCTCCCTCTCTCCTTAACCTTCCTCATCCTCTCCTCTCCGTCTCTCCCTCGCTTAAACCTGCCCCCCTCCCACCTCTCACTCTCTCTTGCTCGGATTCACACCACAACTTTCCCCTCTCCCTCCTCTCCTAAACTCATCAACCTCCATTTACCTATCCGTGTCCTCATCGGTACCCCGCCACTCGGCTCTCTGGGGGCCTAACGAGCACCCTCGTATCCCAGCAGCCTCTGGGGTAGCCACAGAGCTCAGCTTGCTGGAACATCGGATGTCAGAGGGTGAATCCCCGAGAGAGAGACTCCATCTCTAATGGACAGTTCAACTGGTATTAGGATAGTGAGGTAGTACGTATATATTTAAAGGATGGATACGTCTTTAAAGCATATAGACAAACGCAATGCTCCTTCTAACCAGAACATTCTGTGCATCAAAATGAAGGAACAGTTCGTCTTTCGTGGGTGGTTGCCTCTGGGCTATCTCCACCATGACCATAACAAGGCAGCTGAACATTTTCACGCTTATGGACACACACACACACGTGCACCTGGGTCTCAGGCCTCTCGCCTGGCTGCTTCGGTACAGAGCGTCCGTCCAGGAACAGGGCCGCGTTTCCCAGAGGCATCGTTAAGGCATCGTAGCGCTACGTGCTTCTTAAGAACGTCGTTAGCTCCACCTCTAGGTGGCGATGCGTTTCCCAGAACCTTCTTAAGCCAAGGTATACCTTGGCTACGAAGGCTCTGGGAAACAGCTCCACCCAAGGTACATCGTAAATCGCCCTTACGATGTACCTTCCGAAGATACATCATTAGCCTTCCTTGGAGCCGAAGCGCTGTTTCCCAGAGCCTTCTTAGCCAAGGTATACCACAGCCAAGGGATACGTTACGAAGGGCGGTCGGACCCCATCGTTAGCTGTCCCTTGGCGATGCGCTCCGTTCATCCCGTTATAGTTTTAGCTCGATTAGAGCAAAATTACACTTTTAAAAAGGAGAGTTGCAATACAGCGCACATCTATCTATCCTACCTGCGCGATTCACATCATTAGTGTACACAAAATACAATTAACTTGAATGATGAAAATAATGTCATGGAGCCTACAGAACACATCATGGGAATGTTGTTTTTAAAACCTTTATTGAGCCAAGCAACATATACGGATTATATTATATTGTCAGACAGATATCCTGGCGAATTGATTAATCCAATGAGGCCATCTAGATGAATAGTCAAATATCCTCACACACGCTCCAGAATATTGTAGAAAGCCTTCCCAGAACAGTGGAGGCTGTTATAGCTGGACAGGGGGGACCAACTCCATATGATGCCTATTCATTTAGAATGGGATGTCATGAACGTTGCTAGAGGTGTAATGTGTAGGTGGCCCAATACTGTTGTCCTTATAGTGTACTTTGCTAACAGATTCACAGTATTTAGTGATCTTACAAATGCTGTTTGTTATATTGTGTGCCTTCTTCAAAACCTCTACTGTTGTAATGTGGCAAGAAACGACAAATATACAGGATAAAGGGAACTTTAATATTGGTTGGGAAAAAACATGGGCAGGTTTGTTCTTCAGACTTTTGTCCTGTAACAGGCTGTCTTTTTCCGGGGTGGGGTTGTTAGACCCATGCCCAACCCCCAACCTGGAGGGCCAGTTGTTGCTTTTCGTCTGGCCTCTACCCTGAACCTGCCCGGCATGGTTGAACCTGCTGGGGGGTGACCCCCCACCAATATAGCCTTCATGGTCATGGAGGCACACAAGCCTTCCCATCACGACAAGGTAGCAACACGTAGGAAGGATGAGTGGTGTGGTGAGTGTATGTAGTGTGTGTGCGCAGTGTACTGTAGTGGGTGGGCAGTGTGTGGTAAGTGTATGTAGTGTGTGTGGTGAGTGTGTGCTGCGTGTCTCAGGCATCTGCATCATCTGCAAGGAAGGAAAATTCAATTAGCGACATTGAATGGAATGCATGCAGTGTGGGAATAGACAGAGTATACAAAATACACACTTAGCCTACCTGGAGTTGGCAGAATGATGGGCACTGATATGGAGGGCTGCTCAAACTGTGCCTCTGCTAGGGCCTGCTGCCTGTTCTGCAGGTCCAGCCTCTCACGCTGCACACCCAGCCTCTGCCTCCCCACCTCCAGGAGCTCCTCGCTGCAGTCGCACCTCACATCCGTGGTGTTCAGCTGCCTCTCACGGGGGGTGGGGGGGGGGGGGTGGGGGGGGGGCGTCATGGGGTGTGTGGGGAGAGCGTGTCGACGGGGTGGAGCAGTCTGACTGTGCTGGGGTCTCCTCTCCAGAGGACTGGGAGGCTTGGGGTGATTCAGCTGAGGACTGGGAGGCTTGGGGTGATTCAGCTGAGGGCTGGATGTTGGAGGGGCCCTCTCCAGACTCCAAATCAAGGCCACCAGTGATGCCTTGGGAGGCTGTGAGGCCGATGATCGATAGGGCCTTCTCCTCCTCCGGGGTGAGGGAAGGCACGGTGCTCTGCCTCTCGGCACACTGCCGCCCCCCGGCTTTTGGCCTGACTGGCGAAGTCCTGCCATTTCTTGCTGACGACTGTCCACCCCCTGGGTGGCCCAGGAGTGGAAGCAGCCATCCGCGCTGCAATGCTCGCCCATGCAGCCTTCTTCAATGGGCTATATGCACAACTCCAGTAGGCTACTTCCTGAAATTAGACATGCTTCTTTATTTCCTGTCTTACACTATTGGATGAAATGATTATTCAGGAATTCCTGAATAATCATTTCATCCAAAGTGTAGGACAGGAAATAGAGAAGCATGTCTAATTTCAGGAAGTAGTCTACTGGAGTTGTGCATAGGCCCTACTGGTAGCCGCCAAACAGGACGGCCTTCGGCTGCTCCACCTCGTCCAGCATGATCACTAGTTATTCTTTGGTGAACGCTATCACACGCTTCCTCTTCATATCTGCCATGTCGCTCAATATGTGCAGTTACCCTGTTTTTTTTATAGGCCACATGTGCCAACACCGGTGCCTGATAGATTCAATTAGTCATCGTATCCGCGCGAATTCTAACGTGGGAATGCTACTGCCACAGGGGCAATTTATATGGGCATTATACCTTTGTTTGTATGATAACTAAATCAGTGGTCATTTTGCTATCATCATTGCCTATCATCATTAAAGTATTTTTTCCTGGCCTTTCAAGATATCCTCGACGGGGCTTATATGTCCCGATCCGATCCATGCTCTTTCTTCCTTCTTCTTACATCAAATATTTTATTTGATGTAATGTAATTTGATGTATGAATTGGGACTATCACGAGGTCTCGCTTTGACTCTTAAATACATTAGCAGATGAGCTTTCGGAGGCATAGCTTCCTTTTTGGTAATATTTAGACTGAAATAAAATAATTAAGACAGCACGTATTATATTGGCACGTCATTTCTGTGACTTTACGAATGGCCATCGATGTGGGCGGCATCGATTCATTCTTTTTTCAGCACCGCGCCCAGGGACAGCTCCTCTAACGATGTATCTTGGGATGGACCTAACGATGTATCTTTAGGCGCCCACTAAGGGATAGTCTGGGAAACACTCGTAGGAAAAACTGTCCCTTCGCCAAGGTATACCTTGAGAAGCGTCGTAGCGCGGAGAAGTTCGGCGAATCTGGGAAACGCGGCTCAGAGCGGTACAGCCGGACCTCTGGATCCTCCGGGGGTCACGACAGGTCAGGGGGAAGACGGCGGACGCGGTCCGTCCCTGGGCAACATGCAGAACATGGCCGACGCGGCCCGTTCAGTGTGAAATTGGAAAAGGTTTTGAAGGTAACAGAAGCGTCCAAACAGAAGAGTCCAGAAGAGGTCTACTGCACGGTTCAACACACACTTTCCTGATCCCGTCTGTTGTCCCACTCACAGCGGGGTTCGCTAAAGAGGTCATGGCTCTTAAATGTTTCATTATAAAGCGACTGTGAGGTGCGGATGTCATCACCATGAAATATAGATTCAACGTTAGTTTTTCTTACAAGCCTCACAGCATTTTTAAGCCCAAGTCCTTGGGATAGAACACACTGAATGTGTGAGTGGGTATGGGGAATTTAATCCACATCTTGTATGTAATGCTGGTTTAATAATGTGTTTGTTCAGGGAGGGGTGTTGTGCTCTAGGGAGAGATTTTTTTTCTCTGGCACAATTCCAGGTCCTGTACAGAAGAAAATGTATGCAATATAAGTGTGTGTGTGTGTGTGTGTGTGTGTGTGTGTGTGTGTGTGTGTGTGTGTGTGTGTGTGTGTGTGTGTGTGTGTACTCTAAAGCAGCATGGCGCCATAGTAACTGACTTGAGAGCGCATGTACAGTTCATGCAGATCACAATAGAAGGGTTTAAACAGCGCAACGGTACCGCTGGTACCTTGCCATGATGGCCTGTCAACAGCATTTCAAAAATCATTTTGAAGGCTACTTCTTTTGTTGCTTCCTGTGTGCACTTATAGTACATGCTGTGTAGGTGATGGACATTACATCCAGTCGTGCGTGAATGATGTGGCTATATGTGGAAGTAAGAAAATCATTGCTTCAGTTATATTCAAAGTAGAACATCTGCAGCAATCTTTGGAAAGAGAGAGAGGTTGATCAAGAATGAGGTCTGCACAACGGGTACTGCTCCACCAAGGTTGAATATACCAGGAACACGTTTGGACGCGTTTCGTTGGTCTTTTGTCAGATACGTTTAATTTCTAGGTAGTGAGACATGTAGTCAGGGGGAGTGTGAGAGAGTGACGGTAATTAACAATGACCTTGCAGACTGCTGTCCTTGTCCAGGAAGGCTGAATGGAATCTTGCCCACGGCAAAAAGAGAGGCTTTCATGTTTCAGGTATACTGACCAACTAACCACGTCAACGCAGACGAGGGAAAGAGAGGTGGTGAAGACCATGATACCATGAGTCCCTGACCACCTCAGAAAACCCCAGTCTGTGGGTACTTTCAAGAAAGACCTTAAAACCCACCTCTTCACAAAAGCTTTCTGTTGACCGTTCTCCCATGTCATCTTTCATCTATCTTTTTATTTTTATTTTTTATTTTTTATTATTATTATTGTATTATTATTGTATATTTTTATTATTGTATTACCTATGCACTTTGAGATTTCTCGTTATGTAAAGTTCACTACAAATAAAATGTATTATTATTATTATTAGAGCAAGACCCTACCTGAACCACAGACCGTTCAGATCCCACAAAGGAACACACATACACACACGCTGGCACACAGTGCACACACACGCACGTACACACACACACGCACACTGCATCCCATGTCTCAAAGAACGTCTTTGTAATAACTACTTTGCTACACTGCCACTGCATGCGCTTTGTCTACTTGGTCTTGAGTATAAGTGCAGTATTCCCCCCTGCTACTAACTTCCTCAACATCCCGCCACCGGAGCTCAGAGAGACAGCGAGCTGCCATATGTTGTTTGTCTCTGGGTAGCAGCACTCTCTCTCTCTCTCTCTCTGCAGAGATGTTCTGATTTGCATTGTGGGAAATCAGCACGGGGCCAGCCATCAGACAAAACAGGCCAGGCAGCAGAACCTACAGGAGGAGACCCCCGACGCGTTCTAGCTCCCTGCTGCACACATGCTCTGGCTCGCATTACATGACCGCACCACGGGACACGGGGACGCATGCACACAGTGCAGGCATGTGCACAGCACTCACATGCACGCGCATGCACACACACACACACACACACACACACACACACACACGCACACGCACACACACACACACACGCACACACACATCCACTGTACACCATTACAGTATAACAAATGAACACACTTGAACTTGAACAAACGCATTATATTACATTTACATTACAGGCATTTGTAGAAAGTTTTATCCAAAGTGACTTAACAAAAAATTGCATTTAACGTAGGTTGTCAGTGTACTACTACTCGCCAGAACTCACAAGTGCATCTCCTTTTTAAACAAGTGACTAAGAATTTAATCTAGTAGTGCTAAGACCAAAGTGCAAGAGTAGCAAAATATAAATGCAATAGGGGTTTAGAGGGAGGATCCCCGAAACACTTCTTGAAGAGGGGAGCTCAGCCTGAGGTGAAAGATGGGCAGGGAGAAAGTTTCAATGAGTTTTTTAGGATTTGAAGCCGAGTTTAGAATTTTAGAGTAGATAAAAAGCTTTGCTTGGCTTTAGCAGTGGATAGGGAGGAGGAGAAAGTGGAATGAAGAGATATTGTAGGAAGTTAAGGGACTCTGGGAGTTTGCCTTTTTGACATCTAAGCTCAACATCCTCAGGCTCCATCTACAGAATCAGTATGCGCTGAGTCCGACAGCCAGGGGGCAGGTGGAGTCCAACAGCCAGCAGCATGTCTGCACACTGACACAAAGATATTCTATTCATGCACATTTCAGGGTTCCAGCATACTTAAGAGAGTTAGGCTGCAAATCCCACCTGTTGCCCACCCCTATCATTCTCTTACCCTGTCAGTAACTCACTCACTCTCTCTTTCTTTCTCACGTGCGCTCTCTCTGTAACTATCTCACTGAAAAGATGATTTTTTAAATCATCTTTTTTGGAGACAAGTCTTTGCTAATAATTAGTGTGCCGTCACAATGAGGTGATTCTTATCGCTGACTGACGTGTTCTGGCCCACGGATCCCTGCAGTGGGGTAATTACACTGTATATATTTATATATTATATATATTTTTTATCTTTATATTTCTAGAATTCAGTCATGAACCCAGCTAATAATTCATCAGACGAATCGTGACCAGAAGTCCTTATGATAGAAGCCAAAAGTCCATATGATATAAACATTGTTTTAAGAAAATCATGTTTTATTCGCAGTAGCATTGAGAAACTGTACAAGGTCTCAAGAGTCGTGGCTAGATGGGGTACAGCTTTGGCCAGTGTAGAAGGATATGCTAAAGGCTAGTTCCCATAAACGCAGAGCGGTAAGGTTAGTGTTAAGTTAAGGGTTAAGGTTAGGTTTAGGGTTGGGGTTAGGGTCTCTGTATTTCTGGGAACGAGCTTTCTACACAGGCCGTTGCTGTAGCCCATCTAGCCACAACCAGGTCTCAGATATGAACCATGTCTTCCTTCCTTTGTTCCCTCACCTGTGTTGTTCTCAGACAGCTCTCTCTACAGTGTTCATCCCATGGCTTGGAATCTTGTTTTGCGTCCGCACTAACTGCCACGCCCTCAACAGATCGTGAAACTATGCACCCCTCCCATCAACCTTTCTTCTATATTCGGTTGTTAAATACTGTAATTTATGTTTCTGTTCCAATAAGTAGAGTCGGTTATTAATGTAGAGGACATTGTTGGGGGGTTAGTAGGTGTGTAATGATTGAGTGATTCGATTTATCTCCATGGACAATTTTGTCGTTGAACAGTTTGGCTGGCAGGAAGATGTACAAAACACAAGCGTTAAGGTGCCATTTTGTTGAACAAAGATTGGACTGTTTTGCCTAAGGAGTTATTCAGTGATGGCAAGTTGAAAATTTGAAAAAATCAAATGAACAAATACAAAAATTGATTGAGTGTAGTGATTTCTCACAACAAATTGTAGGCCTAGAGATGTGTCTCATCTCATCTGAAATTTGTTTAAACAGCACATCAATCTTCTTTTCTGTCATTCTCTTCAAATCACTGAGACATATCTCTCTCTCTCTCATCAGGATCTACTGACTGTCCCTTGTCAGAGGAATCAATATACAGCTGAGTGTTCCACACAACAGCAGTCAGAGGCGTATCCTCCTGATCTCTCATGAAAGCCCCTGTGATGAAGATGAAAGCTAGATGACGCGGCAGCAGGGCCCTCGAAAATGTGTTCTCTCTACCCGTCAAGGGCTCTCTCTGGGTCCCGTGTGGAGATACCTACCTACTGTAGTAGGCACAACAAAAGACTTCATTCTCTGGTCTGTGCTTTTTGATGTGCCGAATAAAACGAATAGCATTAACTCGAACGGAGCCAATTCAAGAACCGAGGTAAAGCTGTTGACGTGGAGCTACAGTAAGTATCCTGGAGAAACTCATTGTCCTCGGAAAAAAACGATAGACAAAAGACAAAATGATAAAGTACCCATCTATCTACCTATCTATCATCTTACAGCCTTGATCACTTTTGTCTCTGTATCAATGGGCAGTACCACAATATAGGAACAGACTTCTGTCACATTTCCTCCTGTGTGTGTACAACTCCTGTATCACAAATGAATGTGAAACGTACCTGTGAATGGACAAGGTCATATAGTGATGTATTCAGTTTTTTTCTATCTGTTGCATGCGTTCACAGAGCATCTTTGTGAAGGAGACTTGGGTCTGGACAGACTAAACCCTACAGTACATAAAGGGTTAATAAAAATCAAAACATTGACAAAGATAAGGGGTGATCTAAAACCTTTTTCACACAAAGACACCAACATTTCAAATAATGATGCATTATGTAGTTAGCGTGTCCTGTATAGTAGGTGTATTATGTAGTAAGCATGTCCTGTATAGTGGGTGTATTGTGTAATAAGCATGTCCTGTATAGTGGGTGTATTATGTAGTAAGCATGTCCTATATAGTGGGTGTATTGTGTAATAAGCATGTCCTGTATAGTGGGTGTATTGTGTAATAAGCATGTCCTATATAGTGGGTGTATTATGTAGTAAGCATGTCCTATATAGTAGGTGTATTATGTAGTAAGCATGTTCTGTATAGTGGGTGTATTATCAATCAGCAAAATCATACTTTGAGCCAGAAGAATCTGAAATAATCAGTGGTGTAAAAAGTAGCCAAGAGCCATATTTTACATAAAAATAAAGATACCTTACTGAAAAGTGACATGTAGAAGTGAAATTCACCTATTAGAATATTAAGTGATAGGCTATGTACTGTTGTCAACATCAGTGATGTTGAAGAAAGTTGATTGTTCTTAGAGTTTTACTTTTGATACTTACAGTAGGTATTAAGTACAGACAAATTTAGCATCCATCCCTCATCAGCCACAAACTATAACAGAAAATTGGGCAGATAGTATATACATTTAGCACACTAAATTTAGCTTTATTATTATGCTGTAGCTCAGTTGGTAGAGCGGGTCGTTCAGTGATCGAAGGGTCAGTGGTTCGAATCCCAGCTCCGACTGTCCACATGTCGAAGTGTCCTTGAGCAAGACACCCAACTCCAAATTGCTCCCAATGAGCAGGTTAGCACCTTGCATGGCAGCTGCCGCCATTGGTGTGTGTGTGAATAGGTGAATGAGAGGCCATTGTAAAGCGCTTTGAGTGCCGCTATGGTGGAAAAGCGCTATATAAGTGCAGTCCATTTACCATTTATTAAAAGTCAGGTCTCTAGCAGGAAAGATATTTTCAATTCAATCCACCAAGAACCACTCCACCTTATATGTTAGAGGTAAGTGGGAGAAAGAGGCAAACAGAACCCTAACTGAGGAAGAATGGTTTAATATAGTGAAATACAATCCACCACCTCCAGCTCTGGACAATGGAGAGAATTTTCATGGAAGAACATTATCAGATTTTTTATTACCCCAAGAAGGAAATACTGTATTTACAGAGTGGTGGAACGGGAGCTGGGAGAGAGTTTACTGGAAAGAATGTAACAATTCTATGGCTGATTATTATCACATTTTTGGGGGATGTCCAGCAATCCAATCCTATTGGCTAGCGATTATAATGGAAATGCATTTGATTATGGGACTGAAGATTGAGGGTAGTTTTCACAATGTATATCTAGGCAATATGCCAACCACATTTAACACTCAGGATAAGTACCTCCTTCAAATATTGCTGGTAGCTAGCAAAAAAGCAATAACCAAGAAATGGTTGAACAAGAAACCTCCAACAAAAGCAGAGATAACAATAGTCCTGGGTTGATAAGAAGACTCACCTCCTCTCTGAGACTCTGTGTTGATAAATTCTGTAGGTATAGGTCGAAATGGTTATTATACAAGAAGGTGTATAATAACCCCCCACCCAGCTGAGAGGTGAGGTAGAAGAGCCAGAGATGTTCTGTAGGCATAAAGCTACCAGCTCGTGATTTTCTCGCCCCACTGGTGTGCCTTTTTTTGGCGTGGCTGTAAGCCAGCGCACCTAGTATAGTGTTCGTCGGGTTATCACTCCCTCCCTCCCCCCCTTACTCTGTTACTCCAGACAATGTTGGCCTGCATTTCTCTGTTGGCACCACAAGTGGCAGTAGTCCCAGCACAAAATATGGCATACCTCATTATGAGAGGGAAATGATCTGTTGCTCACTAACAGATATTGCTAGTCTGCAGATCATCGGGGACTCATTCTCTCAGCTCTTCAATAAGGACTAACACACGGATTTGGCAAGAAGTGTTTCTTAAGAAACATTTCTTCTGGGGATGGATTTGTTTAGTCATGTCTATGAAGGGAGGCAAATTCCAATTTGCAGTCATTATTTTTGCTTGATTTTCACAGGAGTGTGTTTGCAAGGCAGTTTCACACACACGCACACATACACACACACACACTCCAGTTGTACCCATACATCATGCATTCTTCACATACGATATCAGTATGTACACACTGATAAATACTGACATACTTTCCAAAATGATCATCGATCTACAAGAGAATGGGGTGCCTGCCGGTCTGCTGACTGACAGAGCACACACACATACACACACACCTCACATTGCGTGGGCTCCAGGTATGTGCTTTGCACAGCAGCGGAGCGGAACGGTGTGTGAACTCTTCGCGCGGCGCTGTGGGAGGGTGTGGAAAAACAGGGGTGAGGCATGAGAGGACGATAAACCCAATATTTCATACTTCACAAGCAAGTGGCTGCCCTACTTCCACACTGCTGGGACTGACGGCCACTGGAATTACAACCTGCAGGACACTGTGAGAGTCACTCTGGTCCTCTCTCAGCGCTCACCGCGCTCTGCTTCCGCCTGAACTGAGAATGCCGACGGCCTTTTTCTGGGTGGGCGTAGAGCGTGTGTGAATACCCAGTCTCTCTGTGTGTGAATACCCAGTCTCTCTGTGTGAATACCCAGTCTCTCTGTGTGTGAATAGACAGTCTCTCTCTGTGTGTGAATAGCCAGTCTCTCTGTGTGAATACCCAGTCTCTCTCTGTGTGAATACCCAGTCTCTCTCTGTGTGAATACCCAGTCTCTCTGTGTGTGAATACCCAGTCTCTCTCTGTGTGAATAGACAGTCTCTCTGTGTGTGAATACCCAGTCTCTCTGTGTGTGAATACCCAGTCTCTCTCTGTGTGAATACCCAGTCTCTCTGTGTGTGAATACCCAGTCTCTCTCTGTGTGAATAGCCAGTCTCTCTTGTGTGTGAATACCCAGTCTCTCTTGTGTGTGAATACCCAGTCTCTCTTGTGTGTGAATACCCAGTCTCTCTGTGTGTGAATAGCCAGTCTCTCTCTGTGTGTGAATACCCAGTCTCTCTGTGTGTGAATAGCCAGTCTCTCTGTGTGTGAATACCCAGTCTCTCTGTGTGTGAATAGACAGTCTCTCTGTGTGTGAATAGACAGTCTATCTTGTGTGAATAGCCAGTCTCTCTTGTGTGTGAATAGCCAGTCTCTCTGTGTGTGAATAGCCAGTCTCTCTGTGTGTGAATAGACAGTCTCTCTTGTGTGAATAGCCAGTCTCTCTTGTGTGAATAGCCAGTCTCTCTTGTGTGTGAATAGCCAGTCTCTCTTGTGTGTGAATAGCCAGTCTCTCTTGTGTGTGAATAGACAGTCTCTCTGTGTGTGAATACCCAGTCTCTCTTGTGTGAATACCCAGTCTCTCTGTGTGTGAATAGACAGTCTCTCTGTGTGTGAATACCCAGTCTCTCTTGTGTGTGAATAGACAGTCTCTCTTGTGTGTGAATAGACAGTCTCTCTTGTGTGTGAATAGACAGTATAGTATTGGCAGGAGAAGCACCTGACAGCTCCCACGGCCTGTTTAATTCCTCTCTCTATTTCTGTCTGTCTCTCACTCCTCCCACCTCCTCCCACCTCCTCACCCTGTCACCCCCTCCCCCCACCTCCTCTCCCTGTCCACCCCCCTCCTCTCCCTTTCGCCCCCCCCCCTCCTCTCCCTGTCTCTCCCTCCCCCCCCCCTCCTCTCCCTGTCCCCCCCCCTCCCCCAAAACTATTGTACAGAGAAGCCTCCCTCTAACCCCGAGAACAAGATTAAACACTGGTCCTGCCCCCTATTAGGCACTTCCCTCCTTATTGAACCTTCATTAACACCCTGTCTTCATTGGAGATGTCGTCTCGCTCATCAGCCCCGAGGGGGACGGGGCATTGTGACAAGTCTTTAACTCTTCGTGTGCTGGTCATCTATGGCTGTGCTCTGACACACCACATCAAGCTGCAGCGCAGCCATCCGCACATATTCAGATGAATGAATGGATCGATGGGAATAAATCCCCGCTGGTCATTCTGTGATTTATGGGCGCCATTATAATAACTCTCGGGTCAGAGCAAACCAGTACTCACACCGTAGACTCATGGTGTACATCTCAGAGACAATGGTATACCCTACACCTCACATTCGCCCGGGTTTTGACTAATTATTAAAAATAGTTGCAAAGGGAAAACATGAACACACACACAAACGCATACCGAAACTGAACTGACAGATGATTTCACTCTAATGTATACAGTCTTTGGGAAATTATACTTATGTATTTTTTTTATTAATTAATTAAATTACTTAATTATTTATGCTTTTTAAAACTCTCGCTGCTGTAACATTGAAATTTCTCCTAATAAAGGATCTCATCTTATCACCTCATTTCAAGCTATCCGCGGTTTAGATTTTTTTTTTTTTTAAGATACAATGGCCTCCTGCACTGCCTTATTTCTCATTTTGGCTGAGAGACTGGCTGAGCGCACAAAGCCATCTAAGGCGTGGTTATATTTCACAAAAGGGAAAAAAAAGGAGGAGGCGAAATGCAACCTGCGCTCTAAGATATTTTCCTGCAAGGGGGGAAATACGTCTATGCTAAAGAACTTAAATGGTGCCCATCAGATTAGAATTGGGACTTGCACTACATTTGATAGTCTCAAAGTGCGAGACAGACCAACTCCCTCGTCCTCTTCTACCACCCCAGGTATGCATGCTGTGCACAAGTCCCGTTCGTTGACATTGACAGTACTTAAATCTAGTGCTAGATGTCTTCTTTGCTAGCTAGATTCCCTCTGTCATCGGCTTGCTAAAGCTGTAACTTACAGTGGTTCATTCATTAGACTAGTAGTAACGTACTGCAGCTAACCAGCTACCTAAAGTTAGCTACCGTTAGCTTGCTAGCTCAGTGAAGTGACGTTACGTTACTAGGCACAACTAGTGAATGAATGAGTGACCCACTGTAGTCCAAGTGCATGTGTGTGTGTGCGTGCATGCGTACCTGCACACGTGTGTGTGGCTGCACGTGAATGTGTTTGTGTGTGTGTGTGTGTGTATGTGTGTGTGTGTGTGTGTACCAAGCCACGCAGTGACTCTTTTGGCCCAGTGTGGCCCTGTCAGTGACTGAAAGCTCTGGCTCTGTAAACATAGACAAATGTGCCCGGAAGGAGCGACCGCCTCAATGCAGCCCTGCCACACCTCAGCCTAATGAATGTTTAAAGACGGCATCAATCAGCGCAGGCCAGATCAATAGACCACAGAGTGGATTTCATCCATGTTGCGGCGAGAGCGGCTGGCACATGCATCGCTCCCAGACGACAGGCACCTTGTCAAGAGCCCTTTCGCATTAACCAGGCTCGGCCGCTCGCTCAAACAGAGCCGCCTGCTCAACCAAGAGCAACGCGCCTCATCGTCAAGGCAAGGCCTGTACTCCAGTAATGGGATCTCATCTAAGTTATTAGCTTTTATACGTTCATTACGGCTGCTGCATATGTGCTCTCTGCGAGACGCGGAGTGACCGACATGCGTCATTAACGCGTGTCATTTCCCGCGAAAACGCCAGAAATCACTAGCACAGTCATGGATCACTGATGATATGGATTTTACAAGCTCAGAGATCCTCAAAATGGCCGACATGACTTGTCAGGGACCGGGCTCACTAGGGGTGAAAGTGTCAAGCGGTATAACCCTGTTACATGCCATGCACTGTACTGTACGGTCATCTCACTCATTCATAGTAGTAATAGCGCTTTATTGATCCTGTAAAATGCTCTCAGCTCCTAACATTTCTCTTTTACGTGTAGAGCGACTGTCTCACGAGGCAATCAGTCTATGGGTTGAACATTTGTGTGTGTGTGTGTGTGTGTGTGTGTGTGTGTGTGTGTGTGTGTGTGTGTGTGTGTATTGTAGCAGATTATGGACATGACAAATATTATACAGACAATACTTTGGGACTGATACAGGAATATTGGTGATCTCAAGTGAGCTGATAAAGATCGGCAGGCCTCCAGGCTCAAGCCACGGACATCCTCATCTCTGCTACGCAGTGACCGACCAATGGGAGGCCACGCAGGGGGAAACGGGGTTCATTTGGACTGGTTCCTTTCAAGGCCACAATAAACCTGACAGAACCAGAACATTACTCTCCAGTCAAAGGACATGGTCCCTTGAAATGGGATTTTGGGGGAATCATTAACTCTTCCTCTCGCTACGGTCCTCCGCCCCTCCCCCGAGCAATAAACGTCAATCGATATGTTTCTGGTCCCGCCCACATGGCTGGTCACATCCTGGACCTTGTTTTCTCCCTAGGCCTAGAAATCAGTGCTACCCGTTGTGAGGACCTTGTAATCAGTGATCATAAATGTATTTTCTTTGATCTCACTGTACCCACTGACCCCGTATGCCCTAAAAAGTCATTCCGTTCCCAAATTGTAACCCACATTTCCTCAGCACATTTCCCCATGTGATTTTAATTCAAACCTTAACGATGTATAGCTTTTTATGCAGTCCTTTAACGAAAATCGCTCCATGGTGCTGGATAAAGTGGCTCCTCTTAAAACAAGGACGACAGCTATTTGCAACTATGCTCCATGGATGACTGAGTCTGTGCCCAGTCTGAGATAGAAGTGTCGTAGCACTGAACATCTGTGGAAAGTACATCGCCTCGCTCTCAAAAGGCCAACAGTGCTCATTTAACGCATCAGTAAAAGAAGCCCATTTTGCCAACTTAATCTCATCCTCCAAACCGAGGCCAAGACCTTATTCAACACTATTAACAAAAACTGTCTTACCGCCACCCTCTACAATACCCCGTTTTTCTACAGATCACTGCAACAACTTTCTTGCTTACTTCTTGACAAGGTATTGGCTATTAGGTCCAGTATCCACCGACGGCCCGACCCACCTAACCTCAGCCCTCCCCCATCTCACACTGTCCCAGACTCATTCCATCCTATTGGCTTACATGATCTGATGGATGTGATCAGTAAAATGAGACTATCCTCTAGCCTGTTGGACATAATACCACCTCACCTATTTTTAAAAGTTCTGCCGACCCTTGACCCCACCGTAGCTGCTATTGTTAATGCCTCTCTGGCTGCAAGATGAGTCCCATCCTATTTAAAAGCATGCCACCACTATTTTAAAGAAAACTAACCTAGACCCTGAACTGCCTATAAATGATAGGCCTATATCCAAACTTCTTGTCTAAGATTTTAGAGAAGGTTGTGGCCAATCATGCTAGAGAGACACAATATTGATGACAAATACCAGTCTGGGTTCCGCAAACAACACTACTTACTTACTTAAAACTTGTCCTGACAGATTCCTTGGGCCACGTGAGAGAAAGCGGCCACACGGTTGTAAGCTCGTTGCGGATAAACCGCCTGTAGAAATCGGCGAACCACAAGAAGCTCTGGAGTTGTTTCCGGTTGGTGGGCCTGGTTTACAAGGGCAGTGCGCACGGGGTCCTTTGCGGGTCCTCCGTAACAGTAGGATAATCGTCAGAATGCTACAGTGTTTCTCTTTTCTCTACTTCTCCCACTACATACAAAGTTTTTACAAAGAATTGTATTCACTATATGCATAACTCCAGTACTTCCTGAAATTAGACATGCTTCTCTATTTCCTGTCTCACACTATTGGATGAAATGATTATCCAGGTGTGCCTGATCATAGTGCTGCAGTCAGGCACACCTGATTAATCACTTCATCCAATAGTGTAGGACAGGAAATAGAGAAGCATGTCTAATTTCAGGAAGTACTGGAGTTGTGCAATTGGCTAATAAAGTGCTTGCACACATCTTAATTTCAGAGCACTCATTAGCACTATAAATTAAAAATAAAACATTTAAAACAATGGATATCAACATACTCTATACAGTAGGCTAGTCAATACAAGGAGCAGACTGAGGGACAAATTGACACAACCAAGAATACAGACAGAAATGGGCACAGACATTCTCGTTCACGACGATTCACATTTGGAATTCATTACATTGACAATTCAGTAACCGTTGGCAACTCTAGTGTAGCACGGAGCTTCCTCAACTCCATTTCACAACCGCACCGCAAGACCCTTCTGGCAGCCTTGTTCACGGACCTGAAGTCTGTTTCTGTCTGTAAGGGTTGCATTTCCCCACATTGTAAAAAGTAGTAGCTTATTTGACCATATCAAGTGTGTGATAATTCTTTGAGCAGACTTCTGTTGAGTGGACTTAGTCTACTGTATACAGCAACCAAGCTAACCCACCTACTTGACATGCTCAACACTGACTGTCAGAGAAATGGTCAGAGCTTCTCTCCTACTGGATCTACTGCATGCGGGAGGAAGGTCCCCCTCGCCACCGCAAACCAAAGCAACTTCCTGGGCTTTAGGAGGAAAGCCTCGGGAAAAATAGACTCACAAGCCAAGGGCTTTGGGGTCTGGCCTAATTGGCCAGGCCTCAATACCTCTGCAACCAGACAGGAATCACAGTTAGCATTAGACAGCAGTTAAAATGGACAAAAACACATAGGCTGAAGTGCTCATTTCTGAGGGATTAATTACAGACCTCTATTGATTTTGCTGACCACTCTGTCTCATATTCATTATATAGAAATGCTGCTATTGGTGAGGATGTTTTAAAATTTAACCTCAAAGCAAGACTGTATTATATTACTATTATAGGCTAAATATTATCAACTAAGTACAATATGTCAATCTGGTACCCTCACATTCATATCATGATTCTGGAATCCATTGCATATATTACAAATGGATGTACAATAATGCATACAAAAACCTTTACATTGCTCATCATGACCCCACTGTCAACATAGTGTCTGATGCCGTACAAAAGATTTTACCATCCAATGCAGCAATGCATAAACATTCAAGAGGGTCGCCAAAATGGTTTAATTACACAGGCGATGTCTTTGCTAGCCGCCCCAATACACCTGATGTTGTTCTTGTTGACATTAGTCACACGGAGGTCCTGCCCTTGGCACGAGAGAGACAGGTGAGAGCGTTGAGGACACAGGAAGACCCTAGAAATGCTTGAGGGGGGGCAAGCATTTGCGACAGAGCCAGATTAATCTTCCTGGTAGGTTAAAACATTGTTAATGCAATAAATGGGCTGTCGGCCGGTGAGCCTGACTTTTGAAGAGACTTTTTAAAAACCTGACCCAACCCGAGCTGGGGGCAGCGCACCCCTGGGCTGGCGTGGCTGTCTGTCAGCTGGAGACGGAGTTCCGCTCGTGGGCGGGGCCAGAGACGGCGTGATGACCAGAGCTAGGAGAGCCAGCATCGAGGCTGGAAGTAGGCTTCTTTTGTCATTATCAGTCCTGTATGTAAAAGCAAGTTGGTGCATTATTGGAAAGGTTGGCCCTGGGAAGAATACGTGTTTACTGACCCCCACCACACACACACATACACACACACACACACACACACACACACACACACACACACACACAAACGTACAAACCATAGTCTGGAGCTCCACGAGTTTCTCAAGCAGTAGCCTATTGAATAAGCCTATTTGGTGCGATGATTATTTCCCCTATGGACTGCTTTGTTGAACATCGCACAGAGGATGTGCTTGAATATATAATGGTGTGTGTGTCAATGTGATTGAATCTGCCGATGGTGTGTGTGTTCGTGTGTGTGTGTTTGTGTGTGTGTGTGTGTTAATTCCCTCTAATGCTCCCACACTGATAATAAAGGTGGGTATCAGGGGTTCCTCTTTCATGGGTGAGGAGCTTCACAGCAGCACGAAAACTTCCAATTACCTGGGAAAGAGTCAACCCCCCCTCCCCCACCCCACCCCACCCCCTCCACCCCCATTCCTCTCAGCCTCCTCTCCACCTCCACTCCAGTTTATAGAAATAAATTGCTGGAAGATTGGACCCGGATCTGAGAAGGGAGCCATTTCTCAGAGATTGTGAGGAAGACGTGACGGAGAGATCAAGTGCTCTGGTGAGACGTGATGGGGGGGAAAAAGAAGAAGAAGAGGAAGAAGAAAAGAAGGAGGGAAGTCATCTCGTAAATTAAATGAAAGATGTGGAGGAGAATACAGAATTAGGACCACAGTACAAGATGATGAGAACATGTTGGAATGAGGGGGGGGCTGATTACGGACTTGAAAAGCCGAAAGCAATTACTGTACTGCACGTTCGTCAAACGTGTCCCACAGGGGACTGTCTTCACTGAGCCGCCACTGAGGGCACTGCTGGTAAACACCAAGACAGAAATTGGAACGGAGGACCGACATCCGTATTATGACGGATTATGGCAGATCCGTGATCCGCTTCATACAGTATAGCTGGCATTTGATTGCATTTTCCAATGCCAGTCTCAGACAATGTGCATCCCATGGTCGTGGATCACAAAAGCAGGGGGCGCATGCTTTCCCAACACCCTCTGTGAGCGTCAACACATGCTGATTGCTGAACGGTCTCTGTCGAGCATCTTCGCTGAGGAGGAAGACAAAGAGGGTGGAGATAAAGAGGAAACACCCTGTGGCTAAAAGCCTGCTGAATTATTCTGATTCTCAAGGACGGCGCCTCCAGTTCAGTCTTCCCCCCACTGAACCGGTCTGCTTCTGAGGGAAGCCGTTCCTTCTCAGCTGTGTAAGCCGGGAGAGCCACAGAGCCTCAGGGACCACAGGGCTGAAACTGGAAAAGATTCAGACAAACGCCATTATTTTTGTCCAACAGAGCACTGTTCTGAGCCAATGTCAAGTGACTTCTACTGTAAGTCGTTCTAATCTTCCCAGATTATTGGCGTTTTGGATGTCGAAAGGTCAAAGAATCCTAATCAAGCAAACTCATATGAACAGTAAGAAACATGCAGAAGAACAGATCGCTCTTCAGTCCTGTCCCTGACCAGGACTGGACCGAGCGCTTGAACTTGATGAGGCTGCCCACAGCCCCTGGCTGCCCCTGGAAGAACCCAGCTTGGATGAGTCAAATGTAGAGGACACATTCCAACGGAGCCCGCTGAAGATGTGTGTGTGTATGTGTGTTGTGTGTACTGTGTCGCCACTCAATCATGTGCGCGTTTGTGTCAAAGTCAATGTCATTTTATTTACATAGAACCATTCATACATTCATACAAGTCAATGTAGCACATAGTGCTTTCCATAAGAGATGGATAAAAGCATAAATCATATAAACACGGTGAGAACAGATTTAAAAGAAACAAAATAAAATAATAAAAAATTAAAAGATAGTGTAAAATATAATAAAATCTATAAAAACAGAGAATACAAATTAAGAACCCTGAGATATTAAAACAAATAAAGCTATGTGGTAAAAGCAATGTTAAAAAGGTGTGTTTTAAGATCTCGCTTAAAAGTTATCATGGTCTCAGACATTCTCAGGTCCTCTGGCAGCGTGTTCCATAGGCTGGGGGCATGCCTTAGTCCTGGCTCTAGGACCACTTCATGCCTTAGTCCTGGCTCTAGGACCACTTCATGCCTTAGTCCTGGCTCTAGGACCTCCTCATGCCTCTGTCCTGGCTCTAGGACCTCCTCATGCCTCTTAGTCCTGGCTCTAGGACCTCCTCATGCCTCTTAGTCCTGGCTCTAGGACCTCCTCATGCCTCTTAGTCCTGGCTCTAGGACCTCCTCATGCCTCTGAGTCCTGGCTCTAGGAACCATTAAAGCTCAGTGCCAGAGGACCTGAGGGACCTACTATGTGTATATTATAAAAGCACATCTGATATGTATTTAGGTACTTCTAAATCTGAGGCCATGGTTCTCAGCAGGAAACCGGTGGCCTGTCCGCTCCGAGTAGGAAATGAGTCCTTACCCCAAGTGAAGGAGTTCAAGTATCTGGGGGTCTTGTTCACGAGTGAGGGAACCATGGAGAGGGAGTTTGGCCGGAGAATTGGAGCAGCTGGTGCGGTTCTGCAGTCGCTTTACCGCACTGTTGTGACGAAAAGAGAGCTGAGCCAAAAGGCAAAGCTCTCGATCTACCGGTCTATCTTCGTCCCCACCCTCACCTATGGTCATGAAGGATGGGTCATGACCGAAAGAACGAGATCACGGATACAAGCGGCCGAAATGAGTTTTCTCCGGAGGGTGGCTGGGGTCTCCCTGAGAGATCGGGTGAGAAGTTCAGTCATCCGGGAGAGACTCGGAGTAGAGCCGCTGCTCCTTTGCGTCGAAAGGAGCCAGTTGAGGTGGTTCGGGCATCTAGTGAGGATGCCTCCTGGGCGCCTCCCTAGGGAGGTGTTCCAGGCGTGTCCGGCTGGGAGGAGGCCGCGGGGTAGACCCAGGACTAGGTGGCGGGACTACATCTCCGCACTGGCCTGTGAGCGGCTAAAGATTCCCCAGGCAGAGCTGGTTGATGCTGCTAGGGAAAGGGATGTCTGGGGCCCCCTGCTGGAGCTGCTGCCTCCGCGACCCGACCCTGGATAAGCGGATGAAGATGATGATGATGATGATTATGTAAGGACTTATAGACTAATAAAATAATCTTAAAATCTGTTCCAAAACTGGCAGGTAACCAGGGCAGTGATTTTAAAACGGGTGTGATGTGAGCCCTCCGTCTGGTCTTAAAGGACAATGCTCGTTTTTGACAACCTGGACCTTATTTACGACATATTATAAGACGTTTGACTCACCGAGATCACTTTGGTGTAGTTCGGAGGCATGTAGAAGAAATGTAAAATCCAGCGCAGGCCAGTATATCCATGTAATGGCGGTGGTGGGGGCACTGAGAATGCAGTTTCTAAAAATCTATTTTCTGCCGCGAAATGGTTGTTTTCATCAATCTGTCTTGATGAATCGCTAGTTGTGCTTACATAGAGCATAACTGTTGTGGTTTTCACATGCCATGATCTTTAGAAACGTCTTTCGAAACGAAATAGCTTCCTCACTTGCTGCAGCACTAATGCGCACAGCGTGCAATCGTGCGCATGCGTGCTGGAGCAAGTGAGGAAGCTATTTCGTGTCTAAAGACGTTTCTAAAGATCATATTACAGAGGCATGTGAAATACCACAACAGGCCTATGCTCTCTATGTAAGCACAACTAGCGATTCATCAAGACAGATTGATGAAAACTGTTTCGCGGCAGAAAATAGATTTTTAGAAACTGCATTCTCAGTGCCCCCACCACCGCCATTACATGGATATACTGGCTCGCGCTGGATTTTAAATTTCTTCTACATGCCTCCGAACTACACCAAAGTGATCTCGATGAGTCAAACGTCTTATAATATGTCGTAAATAAGGTCCAGGTTGTCAAAAACGAGCATTGTCCTTTAAGAACACATGCTGCAGCATTGTGAATCATGTGGCGTGTCATTGCCGTGTGGCCAATAAAAGCCCTTGAGGTCCTGCAATTATTATTATTACTAAACAAACTTTTGAACAAGCAAATCCATCAAGCTGTAATTAGAGCAGAAGTGGCTTATTGCATGTATACAAAAGCTGTGTTCAGAATAGCTCCCTATTCACTATATAGTGCACTATATAGGGCACCAGCCATTTTGTTTGTAGTGTCCGAATTCTCCACTGAATTTTCGTTCCCTATATAGTCCACTAATTATTACCCACAATTCACCTTGATTTGCAGGGAACAGTGCATGTACCCTACATTTTATCCGTTCCCTAGGTAGTTCACTACATGGTGAACCCCATATAGGGAATAGGGAGTGAGGGAACCAGGGAGCGATTCCGAACACAGCTAATGTGCTACTGGCCTTATTCTGATGAGGCAATGTGTGAAAGACAGATTGGGCTGGACTCCCAAAAACAATTTATGCCAGTGCAAGTTGAACCATGTCCTAGTTATCCATGGCAGCCTCTCAACACACTTTCATACACAAAACTACACAATGGGAAGCAGCGCACACACACACACACAGTAGTAGTATGTCTACTACCCAGCCTCATGTGCCCTGACCCCGTGCTTGACCTTGAGATAATGCCTTCTCTTAGTCTTCATAATAGTTATCATTTCAACTTAT
This sequence comes from Borostomias antarcticus, assembly GCF_949987555.1. Taxonomy (NCBI): domain Eukaryota; kingdom Metazoa; phylum Chordata; class Actinopteri; order Stomiiformes; family Stomiidae; genus Borostomias; species Borostomias antarcticus. The sequence continues at coordinate 10,371,714 of NC_140247.1, read as the reverse complement.
TTCATGTCCTCCTTTTGAGAAGCCATTATCTACCTTTCCTGTACCGACAGAAACTTGATGGTCCATTGCCATGTCAAAAGAACTACAGATCCCAATCAGGACACAGTAGTACTCTCATGGGTCGTTAGGTTTTTACTATGGGCTGGGGGCTCAGGTGGCGTTGTTATGGTTTCTGGGTGATCTCATCGCTTACAGGAAAAAGCACAGAAGACAAAAACAGTCATAGGGCGGCTCGGACATAACCTTGATGCAGAACACTCACTCCCCATACAGAACCACTCTTTGTGTGTGTGTGTGTGTGTGTGTGTGTGTGTGTGTGTGTACTGTACCATTACCAGATAAGGAAAAGATAATAATCACTGATCAGCACTCGTCAAGAAACCAGGCGTTTCCCCCCCAAAGGGAACGATGCACGTGCCAACCGACCGTCGTCACGAACCATCGGTGATGAATGTTGTCCCACCGCTTGTGATTAAGAGTAAAAGAATGAACAGATAAATCACGAGAGCGCCGTCGTAGCGCCACGGCTGGCCCTGCTCCATCCCCAGCCTGGGCCTCCTCTCGGCCTCCCCCCCCTGCATGGGCCATGAAAGATCATGGGCACCGTAGAGCGACTCACTTCCTCACTTTTCATCCAGTGCCGAGCTCCCATCCCTGGTGATCAGCCGCCACCGCCGCCCTTCCAAGAACCGGAGGCACCGTGACTCGGCAAAAATGAACTAGTGGCTAATGTGCATTTCTTGGAACTGTGCAGTGATGGTGGACAGACAGAAGGAAATAAAGTGGACCAGAAGGATCCAGCATCCGTTTCACATCGAGCCAATTCCCCAGTGTGGGCCCATGTAACACACACATCCTGGATGAAATCAAGTAGCAGGGAACTGAACTGAGTCACCGACTCCATGGTCTGAATACCGAGAGCACAAAACAGTAGCAGGCCACTTCTAATACAGAAAACCAGCAAATATAATAACCATCGAGCAGTGAAATGTCCCAGTGACCCTCTCACACCTCTAAATCCAGTAGCCGTAGTGGTAACACTCTTCTGCCCCCCCTCAGCTGCGAGTACTGCTATCTGTCCTGCCGGTATTAATGACAGCTAATAGTTCAATTACAGCCGACCAAGCTCTCTATCCGGGGGGACAGATTGTTATCTTCAGATTGGATCTGCTGCTGGCTATCACCGCTGCTGTGCTGTGAGTGGTGGTGGTGGCTATCTCCAAGCCTGCCTGGAGAGATAATGATATAGAGAGAGAGAGAGAGAGAGAGAGAGAGAGAGAGAGAGAGAAGGCCACAGAGTCAGGGTGGGACCGATGGAATGTTCATAGTGTGTGTGTGTGTGTGTGTGTGTGTGTGTGTGTGTGTGTCACTGTAAGTGACCCGCCCCCCCCCAGATAAAGGTGTGCTATAGCCTAGATATGAGTTGACGTGGCCAAAGACATGTTAAAGACATGGCCTAGTTATCGTGTAATCAACAATAGGATTTATCATGAGGAAACAAATGCACCTGGCCATGTTACGGCTCTCCCTCGAAGCACACCTCGCTTCTGCCATTAGTTGCCTGTTTGGTTGTTTTTGCCCCGGGGGAGGATATTCGGTTGATCGATATACGGCGGCTACCTGGACTCTAGTATGCTCCCTACAATGTGTTTTTCTATCCACGACCACTGGTATTAACCCATTATTTTTGATAGACTGAGCAGAAGCTGAGCGCTCACCATTCCCATGTGCTCGGCAGGGAGCAGCACGTCTTCAGACTCGCAGAGAGAATAATCGTCTCCAGTTGTTTTCGATCACTGCCCTCTGATGATCCGCCTGCCTGCCACGCTGAGTAACTGCGTTAGGAGAAAACAAACAAACGAGCTCATCACAGTAACTCTGGGGGTTTCATGTGTCTCTTACCAAACAATTAAAGTGATAAAGGAGCGGTTGGTAGCAGAGCGGTGGTCTGGTGGGGTCTGGCTGCCTCGGTGGGACTAGGGTTGTGGCAAGGTTATCTGGAGGCCATTCCACTATCTACCCCCCTCATGGAAGATCCCCCTTCACTGTGCGTTGTCACGTCAGATGAAACTGCAGTTTCAGTCCAGTTTCAGCTGCAGTCCTCTAAATTCAATACCATTTAAGACAATTAAATTTCGGTGCATTGAGACTGTGTGGACTGGACTTCCCATAGCAGCGCTAGTCCCGTGGATGTACGGCGCTAGTCCTCAAAAATATGTTTTTGTCAATCAGGGAGACTTCCGGGATGTGATGGATAGACTACGCCATCTAGCGGTAGCCTACTATCAGGATTGCATGTATGAACAAAATGAATGTCTACTATTTATCAATGGCTAAAAACTTGAAATGAAACTCTCACTGAATAGGTCGAAATCACTACTAACTGCTGACCAATATTAGCCTACTATAACTAGGATATATAATACTAGGCCTATATATTCTATAGACTACATAGCTATCATTAACGTTCAGACATTTAGACCTAACAGAGATGACTACTTTAATATTAATCCAATACTCAGTTATACATTTTTTTTTTTTTAAATAGGCCTATAGTACCACTTCGGAGATCCTACATTCTTCCGAGCGCGCGCCAGTGCTTAATCTAGGCTCATGCGCAATAGGGTGGGTTTACCAGGGAGTTCAGTGCGAGGCCGAACATGATCGCTCATTCACTGACAGCTCAGTCGCTCACGTCAAGGCCTTGCGCGTTCCCGTTAGTGGTTTGGAGAGGTCGGTGCCATCTCCTAAAACACTGGGGAGTAGGTACCTTGTCTCACAAGCGAACTAAGGAAAAAAGACAAAATGCATAGGTAAGTGTGACCTTTTTACTTTTTCTGCATTCAAAGTGTATGTTCAGTTTGTTTAGGCATTTGGTTATGTTGTAGCATAACTGACTGAAAACCTAAACTCTTTTTTTAAGTAGAACATGAGAAATTCCATTTCCCCTGATGAGACGGAGATAAACGTCTCCATACCAGTTGTGTAGCTCTAATGTTGCTCTGAACAAATGGAAACATGTAAAAAAAAATATTTTGTATAACTTGATCTTGCCTTTCTTTTCTTTTTTCTTTTTTTTTTAAATCCACAGATGGCTATGGATGCAAAGATAGTTTGTCTGTATATCACCAGTGGAGTGATATATGTAGCCTATGAGGCTAGCCTATATAATTGAGACCAATTGTAGGAAACCAGTGTTTACTGTGTCTCGAGTTGTGTTAGGTTTACAAGAACTGACTGACAACTGCTTGTACACTCCCCTTGAGACCAAGAACAACAACAAGGGGTCAAATGACAATCAGTTTGATGATAGATGGGGGGGGGGGGGGCTTGTGATTATTCTAAGGGGGGGGGTACCTTCCCTACATGCATCTCAGTAATTAATCAATCTCATTCTGTAGGGTGGATAAGAACTGAGGTGATAGTTTAGGTGATGGTTTAGTTATATGTTTCTAGTCATTGTCTGGTTTTGAAACCAAACCGTATCTCTTTTTGGGGTGCTATGTTTCTCCACTGCCTGTGGGCCTGTCTATACAGTATAGGTTGGACTAAACATGTCTTTGAACATTTCTGAACGGGAACAATCTGGGTTAACTCATCTACTGCCTCTACAGTAGGCCTATCTATCTTGACAGTAACATATGCTGTATATACCCTTCAAACCTGCAGTGATTAAAGTGACCAATAGCTTTTGAACACGGAAAGAATCATAAATTCCCAACAGGGAGAAACAGGAGAAAGCACTGTATGATACGAGCCAGTGTTCCGCAAATTAATCTGATTAAGGAATTACTACATTCCGGAGCGGAATCTCTCATAGGCCTAATCATCCGGATCAAAATGTCGGTTGAGAATGTTACAGGACTAATTCTGTAATTCGGTTGCCCATGGTGACTGCGCTCAAAGGCACAGTGTGGAGATTGTGTCCCTTTACTGTACAAATGCCATACTTAATTACAAATCAATTACGCTCAACCTAGCATAGTCTTTCTGTTTCTGCTCAAGGCCTCCAGTAGGCCTAGTTATGTTAAACACACACACACACTGGTTCTCAGATGGGGCAGGGCTAAGTTAATGAGTTACTAGACTGGGCAGAGGGCAGGCAGGTAAACCAGAATCCTACATGCATCCTGTGGAAAAACGGCTAACTGCGTCTAAAAACATCTCAAATACTCTACAACAACACACACACACCTAGGATCCGAGACGTCCACAGGGGTAAGACGTGAGACACATTTTGTCCTTTTGAGAGGATTAAACGTTTACTTTATCCTCCCTCTGTCAGGTGCGTGTTGTCGACAGCTCGTCAGAGATGGTGAAAAAGACCATGTCCGCATTATGCAATGGCCGAGCACTGTAAGCAGCAGGGGTACAGTAGCTCTGATAAGATGGAGATGTTGAGAGTAGCTACATGGATTTAGCTGGTATACCTCGTTTGTTGACATGGTTCACCAAGTGTGTCTCATTGCCTGTGGTGGCAGTGATTAGACAATGGTGACAAGTGAACTGTTTCTTCCATATAGTAGCCCTAGATGCTTCTATTGTATTATTGTTGAGTCGTATCACCTGCTGTTGTAGACCAAGCCTCCGTCAAACAAATGTACGAACTGCGCCCTGCTATAGCAAATGGAACTAACAATAGCCGTGTTCCCCTGGCTTTCTGTGCGCTCAGATAAAGATCTGAGTTTTGTGTGCACTGTAGGTGTGCCATTAAAAGGCCAGGAATAGACGAATAATTTTCTCCTGGCTTTTCACAGATGCAAATACAACTAGCTACTGTTGCTGCGTGCGGTTTTAGCAGAACTGTGCAGATCTATTATGAGCGTGAATGAGGTACTGTATAATGAGATGTGATCATCCGGCTTTATAAACCACATTAAACAAATCCCTCTTTCGACAGATGAGTGCCCGGCCATAATCGAGCTATCGTCAGCCGGTCACGCCCGATTGGACGCTCCTTTCCTCTCGCCACGTCGCCGTCCGCCGCCGCCGTGGGACCCGGCGTCACCATGGAGACGGTGGTGATAGTGGCCATTGGGGTGCTGGCCACCATCTTCCTGGCCTCCTTCATCGCCCTGCTCGTTGTGTGTCGACACCGCTACTGCCACCCTCACCGCCTACTGCACCACTTCGACTCCAAGTCAGTGCCTCAGCGCATCTGGGGATGGGATGGGCCGTCGAGATACGGGTGGGTGAGGGTGCATACGACCTGCACGGTACGCCAAGATGGCGGTAAATGTGTTGATTGTTGCTGTCAGTGTGTTCCTGCTTGTGTGTTTGTATACCGCTTACGTCTCTGGATTCTGTAGACTAACCTCTCTCCAACGCTCCCGGGTGCATCCTGGGCATGCGAGGGCTTGATGTTGAGTCAACAAGCAGGATCAGAGTTATCGTGTCCTCCTTTTACGTTTCATCTCCCTCCCTCTCTCTCTCCCTCGGACACACACACAAGCACACGGACGCTCATATTCACCCTCACACGTCTCTCATCCCTCCCGCCCTCCTCCTCCTCCTCTCTCCCAGGCCCACGGTGGACCTTATCGGGGCCATGGAGACCCAGAGCGAGCCCTCGGAACTGGAGCTGGACGACGTGGTCATCACCAACCCTCACATCGAGGCCATCCTGGAGAACGAGGACTGGATCGAGGACGCCTCGTACGTCTGACCCGGCCGGGACTAGACGTGTGTCTGGAGTTGACCAGACCAGCTGTCATAGTCCTTCCAAACCCCACCACCCAGATAGCAAGCGGATGTGTAATGATTCTGGGCCATATATGGGCTGGAACTAAGCCACAAGGGCCAGATCTGGCCTGTATATGGCCCAGATCCGCTTTCTATCTGGGCACATAGTTTATTTTATTTATTTAACCTTTATTTAACAAGGCAAATCATTAAGAACAAATTCTTATTTACAGTGATGGCGGCAAAAAGCACAAGCTTCTTGAGGGAGGGGGGAAAGGGGGCATCTTAACATACAGTCAAATCATACTGTATACAACGTTAGCAGAATCATGGTTATGAACATGGCATGGTGAAATACCTACAGCCTAAACAAGGAAATGTTTTGTTTCTTTGTCTTTTTCTCTCATAGTGGTTTGGTGTCTCACTGTATCTCCATCTTAAAGGTAACTTTGACTTACTTATACTGTACCAGCTGCTTTCATATACAGTATTGTTATCTTTATGTTTTAACTGAAGATCATATTCACACACACTCTGACCATTCACAGATCTGTCACACTCTGACTGAAAAGCTGGTCGCCCTGACGATGGGCTCGGGAGCAAAGGTCAAGGCGCCGGCCAGCCTCAGTGACATCATCACCGTGGCCAAACGCATCAGTCCTAGGTAACGTTCACATATCCTCGACATACAGTAAGCATCACAGCCATTACTGTAAATGTACAGTATATCATCTATTAAGCAGCATCACATCCCCCATAATGCCGTGTGTGTGTGAAGGGTGGACGACGTGGTTCGATCGATGTACCCACCTCTGGACCCCATACTCCTGGACGCCAGGTAATCACATCAATCAATCAATCAATCAATCAATCAATCAAAGCTTTATTTGTATAGCGCATTTCTTACCCAGAGGCAACACATGTCAATGTCACATTTTATATAGCACTATTCATATAGAATAGAAACTCTAAAAACACAACGCAAATTAAGAACACTATGATGTTGAAACAAGTGAAGCTATGTGGTAAAAGCAATGTTAAAAAGGTATGTGTTAAGATCGCGTAAAGATTACTACGGTCTCAGACATTCTCAGGTCCTCTGTACAAGTAAGTAAGTAAGTAAGTAAGTAAGTACGTAAGTAAGTAACTAAGTAAGTAAGTAAGTAAGTAAGTAAGTAAATAACTAAATAAGTAACTAAGTAAGTAACTAAGTAAGTAAGTAAGTAAGTAACGAAGTAAGTAAGTAAGTAAGTAACTAAGTAAGTAAGTAAGTAAGTAACTAAGTAAGTAACTAAGTAAGTAAGTAAGTAAGTGGACAGGACAGGTGCTCTGGTCAGACATTCTCCGGTGCTCTGGTCCTCTGGCGGGGCCTGAGAACGTCTGAGACCGTGGTCATTTGCCTCTCAGCTCCACATGTCCCGCTCCGCCTCCTCGTCATCTGAGGTGGCCAGAGAAGACGTGGCGGTTGACCATACAGGCACTGACTCATTATGGGATGCATTTGGTGATAGTAGAGAGGACCGTCGGTCGATAACGGCCACGGAGGATGCCGCAACTCTGCGTGGCTCGTGTCCGGCGCCGGTCTAACTCCTCCCTCCCGCTGGTGTCCCCTAGGGCCACCGCTCTCCTCCTGTCGGTCAGCCACTTGGTGCTGGTGACGCGCAACGCCTGCCACATGTCCGGCAGCATGGACTGGATCGACCAATCGCTGCACGCCGCCGAGGATCACATGGTGGTGCTGAGGGAGGCGGCGCTGGCGTCCGAACCGGAGCGCGGTCTGCCCGGGATAGACGTGCAGAGAGAGCAGGCCATCTAGGGCACGCACACACACACACACATTCACACACTTACTAATACACACACACGCACATACACGTTCACACACTTACTAATACACACACACGCACATACACGTTCACACTTACTGTACATACACACACACACACAAGTAAGGCATATATATATATATATATATATATAGTCATACATACTTTACTCCTCTATATGTTGGTATAGCTTCACACTGTTACTCCTGAATATTCTAGGCACATACATGATAAACATACAGTAAACATTTTATTCATACACAGTATGCATTCTCTAGGGCTAGATGTTTACATGCTGTGTTTTCCCGTGTGAGGTCTCGTCACGGAAGACCGATCCCGTTGAGATTCCTTCTCCTGTGCCATCATCTTCCAGTGGTGGGGCTTACCCCCCCCCCTGCCCCCTAAGACCGCAGTCACATGGAGGCTTAAGTTTCCTCAGATAATCCACGCCAGAGAAGGCTGGGAAGTCCAGATCAGAGTGAGGCCGACCTTCCTCACAAGCGTCAGATAGCACTGAGCACGTCTACGCATGTTGGGTGGATGATGGAGTTCGCTCAACTCATGTACAGTATCGGCTATAGACGGGGGATGTGTGTGTGTGTCTGTGTGTGTGTGTGTTTACGTGGGTTCAAGGTTGTTTCGTTGCCGTAGGTAAGCAGAATTTGCGTGCCGTGTGCTGACCGGAGCGATATTACTGGCGTGCGACGCGCTAGCCCATGCATAGCTAATACTGAACCCTCAAGAGCGGTAATCACAGCATTCCCCTGCCTTAAGATGGAGGCGTATCGCCAGGGAGCTACACACACTGGACCTTTTTGAAGTTCGACCTACTATATCACTCATTAGACACAGAGCTCTCCAGAACTTTCCAGAGCCCTGGATCACGCCTGCCGCGCAGTACGTCATAGGCCTATCTACGACTGTACACACCCGATCAAAGTAGCCGTATTTCAGCCAAGACACAAGCACAATCTTGTAAAATACACTGATTAAAGCTTAAGAGACAGAACTATACTGTCAAGCGAACAGTTACGCGTAGAAACCAATCAGGAGATTTGTCCTCTGTCACTCCAGAAAGACGGTTCCCTTCTTTTAAATTCAAACTGAAATCCAGAGTGTGAAAGACTGACCGTAGACGCAGACGCGAAGAGCTCTTTGATGGAGGGATATTGATCGAAGGTGAAACATGAACAACGAGGTTACTCCTTTATTCTCCTGGTTTACATTGTTTATTAGAATTGATTTTTTATTCACTCCTGTGTTTTCTCATCCCACAAACAGTCCGCTAGCGATGTCCCTCCTTTTCACCTCATTATCTCATTTTTACTGTTTCTTTCTTTGATTTGTACAGGTAAATTAAAGTTTCATAGGAAAATGTGCTATGCTGTCTGTTCTTCTTTGAAATTATATTTCTGAAGGAATCCATACTCGGTAAGAAAGCCCCACACACTCGTTCAGCTTTTAGGAATACGAAAAAGCGTACTGTTGATTTGGGATGAGGATTGTAGGTATAGGCAGTCCTGTCTCTCTGAAACAGAGAGCTTTTGGCTGAGAACAAAAAAATAAGGCCTTAAAATACCATAAGACACACAGATACAACTTGAAAACAGCTACTATGAAAACACTGTACAAGATTGTCAACACTTGACAAGAAAATTGAATTTTCTTAAAAATAGAAAATACAAAAAAAAAACATTTTAAGCTATGTGGACATAAATAAAAGTAAATATTTTCTTTTTTATGAAGTCATTAATTATAGAGTCCTTTGCTTTTTTTCAGATTAACTTGTTTCCAGTTTGGGAGGGAGTTAAATTCATCTCTCTTCATCTCCAAAATAGTCTGAAACAGAAACATATTCACAGAAAATTCACAGCTGAAGCACCTTTTAAAAGCGATCATTCACTGACCCCTAGTGGCTGATAATTGTAGTTGCACTCTGTCTACCTGAAAGTCCTGGTCAGACAGATAGACCTCCAGGTGTTCGGGGTCCACTCCCTGAGGCAGGGGGGTCCGCAGCAGCTCCTCCAGAGGGTATTGGGTTTTAGTGAGCTGGGCCAGGGCGTCCTGCACCAAGGTCAGCTTGACCCGCCCTGTCTCCCCCTGGGTCACACACACAGACACACACAGATATACATACATGTAGAGGTATGTGCTGTACATGTAATATTACTCATGATAATGTGTATCGTAGTACTGTAACTGTACCTGAGGGTTAATTTTGGGCCTCTTCTCCCAGTGGGGGAACACATTGGTGAAGGTGAGCGGTTCTGACCCATCTAGGATGAGGTAGGCCGGGGGCGGGCGCCTCGGGTTCATCTCTGCTGGAACAAAACAGTCATACAACCAGGGGCAAAATCAAACCCATAACTACCGTATATTCTACAACTACTATACTTCTCTAAGCGACGGAAGCCGAAGACTTAATTTCCAATTTTAACTAAAAAAATAGCACAATAGAGCTTATTGAATCCTGTAATCCAACCAGAGCAGCGATCCCGGGTCTGACTGGACCTGCGTACCTTTGCAATACTGCAGCACCGTCTGCATGGCACACCGTCTCTCTCCGGCCCAGAGGGCGTCGGCCGGACCGGAGCCGTGCGTGTCCTCGGGGCCACGCTGCCACAGGTACACCTCCAGACGGTTGTCCAGGAGGAAGAGGCCTGGGGGGGGGGGGGGGGTGAAGTTGGAAAGTGGGGGGGGGTTGAAAAAGAGGAAGAAAAGAGCTGTCAAGAATAATTGTTTTGGTCCAGTTTTATATCTACTTACGTGAGTTCCGAGAAAGCCGTTGGCCTTATGTGACGCACACTGTGTTTGAGATTTGGATATAAAGGTGGTGATGGGCTCAGTTGGGCTGGGGGGCTGAACATCACAACTGTGAAGCTGTGTTGAGTGTGTGTTGAGTGTGTATCAGTAATAAAATACCCATAAAGGCTGATCGACTTGAGTCTCCTGCGAAGTTTTGTACTATCTTGTACTATCTCCTTCCCCTGACAGACCACCACCTTCAACGACCAACATTACCTGAGTTACTAGCGTGTTTGTAAGCATGTGTACTGAGTATCTACGGAGCCCCGCGCACTCACATGGCTCTGGCGCCGAGTACAGGCGCTCCTGGGCAAAGGGCATCGCCATGGCGCCGCCCGGCAAGCGGGCAGGGCTCGTCAGCTCCTCCCCCTCGAAGGTCCCGGAGCGTCCGCTCAGACGGAAGAGACGCGGCGTGAAGTTGTACTTCCCCGGATCTGACGGAGAACAAAACGCCAACACGCCACCTCATCACCCGCCACCCGCTGCTCGCCTTCAGCTGAGGTCGACCGCGTCACGGTGTGGATATTTTGCGCATATTATATACTTTCGCTGGGTATTTCCTGTTTGTTTACCTTGAAGCATGCAGTCGTAGGCCTTCCTGTCCTGCTGTCCAATGGCGTTCCAGAACTCCACGGGCTCGGAACCCTCCTCCACCTCGTGCACCCTCACAGGGCGGTCACTGCTGAGTCCCAGCTCAGGAGGACACCTAACACACACACACGCACGCACACACACACACACACACACACACACACACACACACACACACATACACACACACACACACATACACACACATATACACACACACACACACACACACCCACACACACATCATCGCTGTTTAAATTCCCATATTGTCAGAATTGGCATACAGTACTTCACATAACGTTGAGATTTAATGACCCAAAATCTTATATTTTTTGTAAACAAAGGATCGAGTTACATCTGCGTGAGGCGTTCCACGGCCCGCCTGCCGACCTCCCGGGCGCCGCCGGCGTGGGCTTTGCAGCCCAGCCACAGGTACAGCGCCCCCTGCTGGGCGTTGAGCAGGACCAGGGAACCCCGTGAGCGCAGGCCAGCGCAGCTGCAGTCCACCTCCAGCAGAGAGGCCTCCTCCGGCAGCTCGCCCCTCACACAGAACAGACGCCAGGCTCCTGGGACACACACACACACACACACACACACACACACATATATACACACACACACACACACACACACACACATATATACACACACACATACACACATATACACACACACACACACACACTTTGTTTTAAGCTTTATTTCGTCAGTAGAGTCATTACGAACGGATTCTTATTTTAGAGTATAAAAGTACTCAGCCCCTCAAAGTACTAATAAACACTAATTTAAAAAGTAACATGACCGTTTCTTTCTTGTGACTTGTTATTAACATGAATGACTAAGTCCTTTGACTATACCACAAGAAAGGGGCCCCCTGAGCTCTTGGGCCCCTGGGGGCCCCGGTAGGCCCGTTCGGAGGAGTCGATATCCCACCTGTGTTGGCGGGGGTGGCGTCCTCTCGGCTGCCCTTGTGGATGACCAGAGCCCCCTGAAACAGCTGCAGGAAACAGGGGGGCTCCTTCCCCTGACAGACCACCACCTTCAACGGGACGACGATAGAGAGAAACACCGTCAGCCACGTACGTCAGAGAGGACCCCGGTTCTCTAGAGAGGTCACTGTTTCAAGAGTTTGTTTTTTAAGGGTCTGGGGAGGTTGGGATGTGGGTATAGGGATGAGTGAAATCTCTGCTATATAACTTTTTTGTATTCTTTCTATGTATGTAACTCTCCTACTGTATACTATTTGCCCCACTATTTTAAGAATGTATATTTATTTGCCCAGGGACTGCAGGTGGAAATTAGCTGTTTTAGCTATAACCTTGTACAGTGCATCTCTCCCTATTCTATAGGGTTAATGTCTACTGTACCTTGTCCCTGTCTTAAAAATAAATAAAAATCAATCAATCAATCAATCAATCAAAGCTGCTCTGTCCAATATCACATATCACACTTCTATAATGGTGTGTGTAAATGTGATTGAATCTATCGATGGTGTGTGTGTGTGTGTGTGTGTGTGGCAAAGGGCCTGACCTGTGCTCCCTCGTGGTTGCTGATGCCCCGCCCACCGGCGCTTGAGTGACGGCCCTGCCAGAGGAAGAGGGCGGAGCCTTCCCGTTGGCGACCACCCGGGCTGTCCCTCTGACCGGCTACACAGAGACAAGACAGATCAACACACTGCGTGATGGACACATAACAGGAGACAGTAAAGGCCTGTCAATGTCTGCGGACGAGAGGAAATATCAACGAAACGTTATCGGATCCTAGTAGCGAGAGTGAGAGTGTAGCCTCGTTAAGTGTAGCCTCGTTAAGTGTCTCCCGCTGACCCGGGCTGTGGATGGCGTAGGTCCAGCGGACCAGGTACGCGTCTCCCTCGTGCATCTGGTCTGGTCTCTCCAGCGGGACCTCGCGCTCGTCGTGGCCGCCGACGTGCCAGGCGTCCACGGCGACGGTGCTGAGCTCCCCCGGCCGACCGTCCTCCAGGGTGATCGGGCCGCGTCCCCGCTGGAGGTCCACCCCCTGCAGGACCAGACCGTCCCCCGGCGCCGGGCACGGGCCCGCCACCAAGGCCCTGGCGTCACACGGGCTCAGGGACTCGGACCGCAGGGGCGCCGCGGGAACCACAGGAACTGCCGGAACCACAGGAACCGCGGGGTTCTGGGTCGGAAGAGACTGTGACGGAAAGCAGAGTGAAGACTGGAGAACGAGAGAGGAGGAGGAGGATGAGAGAAGAGAACCTGGTTCATTAGAAAGGGTTGAGATAGACCGATAAACGCGTTTCTTTCAGACGGAGATACATTCACTGACCTGCGTCACCTCTGCTAGCCGCGCAGGCTCCTCTCTGGACGCCTTCCTGTCAGCCCAGTCCGGAAACTTCTCTCTGAAGAGAGCCGTCTCGCTGTCCTCGGAGAGAAGACCGAACAGGGCCCAGCCGGGCCGCCCCGCACCACACCTACACAAGTAAGGTTAAAGGTTAAAGGTTAAAATCATTTATTTCAACATTTCTTTTTACTTACGCGTAAAATAAGACTCGCGACCGGGGATGAATCCTCGTCTTTGCGTCTGATGACTCACGGCTGTATGTTGGCGTTGGAGCGGCTGGGGTCCAGCGGATTGACCCGGCAGTTCCTGTAGTCGTAAGACCCGCCCCACACCTGCTGGGCCAATTGTAGGGCCACGTTCCTGTCGCCGTGGGCGACGTCCTTCCCCTGCCACAGGTAGACCTCGCTGCCGAAGTCAAACACCAGGGCCTGAAAACACACGGCACAGAACGGAGATATAAATATACACTGTGTATAAGGTACAGTATTTCTGTGTGGTTAGGAAATCTGGTGTTTACAGGTCAACGTTACAAACACTGACTGCAGAGGAGCCAGGAGACTCAGAGAGAGACCCAGACCCAGAGAGACCCAGGGAGACCTAGAGAGACCCAGACCCAGAGAGACCCAGACCCAGAGAAACACAGGAAGACCCAGAGAGACCCAGAAAGACCCAGTGAGACCCAGACCCAGAGAAACACTGGAAGACGCAGAGAGACCCAGAGAGACCCAGACCCAGAGAGACACAGGAAGACCCAGAGAGACCCAGAGAGACCCAGAGAAACACAGGAAGACCCAGAGAGACCCAGAGAGACCCAGAGAAACACAGGAAGACCCAGAGAGACCCAGAGAGACCCAGAGAGACCCAGAGAGACCCAGAGACACCCAGACCCAGAGAGACACAGGAAGACCCCGGAGAGACCCAGGAAGACCCAGAGAGACCCAGGGAGACCCAGGGAGACCCAGAGAGACCCAGATAAACCCAGGGATGAGAGCTGTGACCCGACCTCTCTGGAGTCCAGCAGAGAGACGGAGGGCGTGTTGGCCCAGGCCTGCTCATGGGGCACCAGTCTGTTCTCCGACAGCCGGTACACACAGTTGGACTCCGTCACCCCGCTCTCAAACAGCTCGTCCTCCTCAGGGGCCCCCGCTCCTATTGGGGGGGGGTGGTGGGGGGGGGGGACAGCACACACGGCGACGTCTTATACAATCCTAACAATCTTGCTTTCTAAACCGTTTTGCTGCACTCTACAGTAGCACTGATTGGGTAACATGATTGATTGATTGATTGATTGATTGATTGATTGATTGATTGATTGATTGATTGATTGATTGATTGATTGATTGATTGATTGATTGGTCGGTTGATTGGTTGATTGGTTGATTGGTTGATTGATTGAACATGATTGATTGATTGAACATGATTGATTGAGGTAACATAATGATTCAGCCTATTCCCCATTCATGAAAGCCTTTCCACTTGCAGCGTTGACAAGTTTTGCGAATTGGTAGTCTGTGGCGACATTCTCGCGCAATATTCACTGTAATGACGCATTCTACATCAGTCAGCAGTGTTTGGTCTACAGACAATGAAACAAGTGCAAATCCCTCCAAAAAGAAACAATGTTGACGTTTGGAAGAAGGAACAAAAACCTGACTGACGTCAAAAAGGCGACACTTTGGTTTCGAAAACGAACACCTGCAATTACCTGCAATTGCCGCTTATCGCCAAAGGTGGCGCCAAAGACAATGAAACTGACATCTTTGAGATCGCCACTTTAAGTACAATCTCTCTACCCTCGCAAAAGGGCTGAGTGTGATGGGATCAGCCGCTGAATGGGTGGCTCATCTCAGCTAGCCAAGCGCTGAGCTGCTAAGCGTGGACAGGTCAGATGTTGTCGTCCGGAGCCTCACCTCTGTACTGCGACCTCCCACCCAGAAGGTTCCAGAAGTCGGAGGCCTGGCTGGTGTCTGCGTTGAGCTCCTCCTCCAGGACGACCACCTGGGAGGCGCGACAGCCCAGGTCCCCCTGGGTCAGGATGGAGGCCGCCAGCTCCGACGCCTGGAGGGACCGGTCAAACACGGGTGGGTTACATCTAAAACATGAACCTGGATCATAGAGGAATATACTGTAGATATGTTTTATGTTTTATGTTTGAGGACTGCGGGTGGAAACTAGCTCCTAGCTAAATCCGGCGTGTTTACACAGTCATGTATTTGTATGTGTTCATTAATATGCACTGTCCTCACTAAATAAACCAATAAAATAAAATAAAAAGATTCCTATGGAATCACATTGTCAACAATGCAGAAATGGAGTTAATTGGTTGTGTCA